>NC_141539.1:136543750-136852500 GCF_021556685.1 Rattus norvegicus | reverse complement strand
ACACACACACACACACACACACACCACACACACACACACAGGCACGGGGGTGGAGGGGTGGGGAGATGAGACAGACAGACAACCTGATGGAAGAGAGACTGGAGAGGATGAGGGAAGCAAGGAGAAGGAATTCCAAAGTGTCCCATGTGTTTGGGGCTAGTGTTCCTGAGGAAAGAGACTGCTGTGGGCATGAGAGGGCCTGGGAATCTAGGGAGCCAGGTACTACGCTCAGCCTTCCTGAGACTCAGCAGTCAGCAGTCTCACTGGGGCTGTCAGGAGCACAGTCTCAGGCACCAGACACAAAAGTCCCTCAGTAAGTAGCCCGATGGCCCAACCTGCTAACAAGCCTGAGGCACGCCCCGGGAGCAACAGCTTGACTTTGCAGACACGTTCAGTTCTCAGGACTGGGCTCGCTACTTTTCGAGCACCTGCCTCGCCAGGTTACTCCAGCATCTTGTTAGATAGTCATTGCTTTTCCTGAAGAGAATTTTGCCTCCTTGTAAATCCTCCCCCACAGAACTCATTTCGTTCTTCTAAGTACACAAGCAAGGCCTGAAGGCTAACGACCGCAACCCTAGCACACAGAGGCTGAGGCAAGAGGCTGCTGTGATCTGAGGCCTTCCTGAGCTACGGACCAGAACAGGCGGAGCAGGGGAGGGGCTGTGGGAAGACAGCTCAGCAGTTAGAAGCTCTAGTTCTTCTCTCAGTGATGGAGCCAACCTGGCAGGTAGAGCGTGGCCACCGCTCTTTGTTACACACTTATCTCTGGACACCAGTCACAGGAGCTCTGCACACAGACCACCTTCTACTCGCAGAAATGACGCCATTACTGCCCTGGAAAACCACAAATAAAGAAAGAGATGGGCTCAGCAGTTAAGAGCCCTGGCTGCTCTGCCGGGAGGAACTGGGTTCAATTCCCAGCACCCACATGGTGGCTCACGACCATCTGTAATGTGATCTGATGCCCTCTTCTGGTGTGTCTGAAGACAGCAACAGTGTACTCATATACACAAAATAAATAAATCTTTATTAAAAGTTAACTAATTTGTTTAAGAGAGAGAGGAGAGAGAGAGAGAGAGAACGCGCAAGTGAGCCGGATAGCGGCACACACCTTTAATTCCAGCACGTGGGAGGCAGAGGCAGGCAGATCTCTGAGTTCAAGGCCAGCCTGGTCCATAGATCAAGTTCCAGGATAGCCAGGGCTACAACAGAGAGAAACCCCATCTCAGGAAAACAAAAACAAACCAAAACAAATTCAGTGTGTTTAGAAGTTCTATTCATCGCTTCTCGGCCTTTTGGCTAAGATCAAGTATAGAAGTTCTATTCTTGGTCCACTGTTACACTAGTCTATTTTATTGTGGCAGAAATGTCCTTTCCGCATCTGAAGGTTTAAGGAAAGGCTTGAAGGTCTAGACTTCTGGCCATTAGAAACTGGTCCCCACCCCTGCTGGCAAACAGTAAGCAGCATGGAATGTGTGCTAGTGTAACAGGGCAGTGTGCAGGGCAGCATGCAGGGCAGTGTGTCGAGAAGCCTTGGTTAGAGCAGAGGGGACTCAAGTCACATCAGCCTGTCTCAACCCTTCATGGTGTAAGTGGAGACCATGACAGTCAAGAAGTGACCTGCATGGTTATTTTCATAAAGTACAGGCGTGAAAATGCTCCAAAACTATACAGCCTGTGCCAGCCTCCAACTCCACACACAGCCGATGAGCCTGAACTTCTTGTGAAAGCTTACAAGCGTTCTCTCTCTCTCTCTCTCTCTCTCTCTCTCTCTCTCTCTCACACACACACACACACACACACACACACACACACACACACACACCAGAGGACAACTTCCAGGAAGTTCGTTCTCTCCTTCTACCATGGGTTGTAGGACTCGGACTCAGATTGTCGTCAAGCAAGCACGTTTATTTGCTGAGCGCTGGCCTTGGATTTATGATCCTCTTACCTTCCAAGTGCTAAGTGTGCATCACCACACCCAGCTTATGGGGAGCTGGGGCTGATCCCAGGGCTTCATCCATGCTAGGCAAGGTTCTACCAACAGAACTGCACTGTCCCGCCCCTTTTGAGAAAGCATCTCATTCTGTAGGCTAGGTTGACTGAAACTCATTACACAGTCACGGCAGTCCTCCTGCCTCAGCTTACCAAACTGTTGGGATCAACATGAGTCACCACACCTGGCCTCCCAGTGTTTTATGAACTTAATGTTGGGCTTGTGGGCTCCTCATTACAAATGGGGGGTTTTATGTAACGTGACTTACATCTCAACTGAAGAGAGAGAGAGAGAGGATGTGGTAGGAATTACAGGTCTGAGTGAGTACACAGAGCAAAGGGTAGCTGGGGATCACACAGCAGCCTGCAGCTCTGGTTTACTGGGTAAATCCCAGCAAACACAGCAAAGAGGAAGGTACCAGCCAGGGAAAGGGGTAGGCAGAGCATGGACGCTCCTGCACAAGTCTTCAGAAGCACACTGCATGGAAGGCGTTCTCAAAAGCTCTGGGTGTTTCCAGTGGACCCACCAAAAACTAGGAGCACCCAGAAGGTGCTGAGATCACAGACAGCCCATCGCGCTATGCACTGTGCACACGGACAGTCACCCAGCACCAGGCACAAGTCAGAGGATAGTCTGCAGGGAGCAACCCATGCTATGTGTTTGGGGAAACAAATGACCAGTCTAGAACTACATTACAGTGTGTTGTGGGTTCAAGAAGATAAGTGTCAAAATTACAAAATTAAACAAAGACCTGGCAAGACCATCTGATAATACGTGACACAGCTGAAAACATGCTCACACAAAAGGCTGCACGCCAATGCTCCTAAAGTAAAATGCTGGGCAGATAAAAAAAAAAAAAACATATACACAAATTGTAACAGCAGGTGTGGAAACAACTCAAAGGCTCATCAATAAATGGGCAAACAAAATGTAGCACACTCCCACAGAGAAATATTGTTCGGCTACAAGAAAGGGATCTTGGTGGTACGCTGAGTTCAAGCCCAACGGGCCACACAGCAAGACTCCACCTCAAAACAATAACAAAAAAGTCAAAAGGGAAAGGAAAAGAGGCAAAGCACGCTGTCAGGAAGTGCCTTGTGATGAGTTCAGTGAGGCAGGACAGGCAGAGTGGGGAGCACAGAGGCCTCTGAGGTTGCACAGCGGGTACAGAGCACGTCTACTCCAACAGACCACAGGGCTCACGGCTGGCCCCTCAATCTCTCGCAAGCCAACCACACAATAGCTAGATAAGTAAACGGAGCCTTGGCTACGTGAGCCCCTAGCTCACAAGATGTCAATAGACAACTGTTTCCACGGTGACTGCTCCAGCCTTTTTGCTGTTTGCCTTTTGAGACAGGTCTATCTGGGGGGCCCTGGATGGCCTGGACTCACTGTGTAGACACTCAGGGGTCCACCTGCCTCTGAATTTCTAGCCTGTGCTACCAAGGCCCATCTTCTTTTTTAAGGAGGAGGCAGCCTAGGCTGGCCACAAATCGTGATCCTTCTGACTCTGCCCCTTCCGCACCCCGACCACCTCCTGTCCTTTCTTGAGAATCCTATGGGGCTAGGAATGAGGCTCAGTGACAAAGCATGCCTAAGGCCCTGAGCTCACTCCTCAGCACTGCTAAAACTTAAGTAAATCAAACTCTGAATACTCCAGAGGCACCGTCAGAGCATCAGCAGAACCCTTGCAGGCCCCTCTTAGCCATCAGACAGCGTCTCCTCTATCCAACCTCGGTCTGTAACTAATCTAAGTAATCCTTTCGTCTTCTCTCCTACTGGGAATCCTGATGATGAACTGAAGGAGCTCGGTAGGTAGAGTGCTTGCCCAGGTGCCAGGGTTCAACACCCAGCAATCCATAAAACTACGAGAGCTGCTGCAGGCCTGTAGTCACAGCACTCCTGCAGGCAGGGAGATCAGAAGTTCAAGGTCATTCTTGACCACACAGAAACTAAAAACCAACCTGGGTTACATGAGACTGAGTCGTCACAGCATGCACACACGCACGCACACACACACAAACACACACACCACACACAAACACACAAACACCACACACAAACACACAAACACCACACACAAACACACACACCACACACAAACACACACACCACACACAAACACACACACACCACACACAAACACACACACCACACACAAACACACAAACACACAAACACACACACCACACACAAACACACACACACCACACACAAACACACACCACACACAAACACACAAACACACAAACACACACACCACACACAAACACACAAACACACACACCACACACAAACACACACACCACACACAAACACACAAACACACAAACACATACACCACACACAAACACACAAACACACACACCACACACAAACACACACACCACACACAAACACACAAACACACAAACACATACACCACACACAAACACACAAACACACACACCACACACAAACACACACACCACACAAACACACACACCACACAAACACACACACCACACAAATACACACACCACACACACACCACACAAACACACAGCACACACACAGCACACAGAAACACACACCACACACACACACACACACACGCTCCCTCCCCACGTGATTATCCAATAAGCAGTGATCAGCACAAAACCAACATACGAATAGCAATATGTGGACAAGCAGCTTCTGTTTATGCATTTACAACACACACACAATTTAAAGAGAGAGAATTTCTAAAGAACAGAGGCCATAAGTCTGAGAGCCATGGGGAGCGGCGCACTCGGAAGGGCTCAAGGGAGGGAAGGGAAGGGAAAGAAGAAAATGACGGAGTCATATTTCAATAAAAAAAAAAAAAGTGTTCTTGCCAGCTGTGGTGACTCAGCCTTTAATCCCAGACTCAGAAGGCAGAGACAGGTGGATCTCTGTGAGCTCAGGCCAGCCTGAACGCCTACAGAGTGAGTTCCAGGACAGCCAGGGCTCCACAGAGATGCTGTGTCAACTGTAGATAAGGGGTGACAGCGCTCACATGAGGCTGAGACTCTGACAAGCACATGTGTGTCAAAGCCTGACATGGAAGCCCTGAGGGGACTGTCCAAAGCCTGCTGTGTCTCAGTAATTCACACTCCTTCTGTCAGGAGGACAGAGTGGCCACAGCACCCACTTCACGGGATCAGTCTAGTAACCGGTGAGGTCCTCCAGAGGCATCTGGACATAGTAAGAGGCCACACTAGGCACTGTTAGTCTGGAGACCTGTGGCTTAGAGAGGCCAGCTTGGTGGCTGGCTATACCTTCAATTCCAGCATTTAGAAGGCAGAGACAGAAAGACCTCTGAGTCTCAGGCCAGCCTGGTCCACACAAGTTGAGTTGTAGGTCAGCCAGGGCCACATACTGATAATCTGTCTTAAAACAAACAAAAGAGCTCAGAGGTAATGGGAATATTTTAGGACCAAAGAAATCATTTAATTCACAATGTATTATTCCATTAAAAGACTTTATTCCAGTGTTATTGTCTAAACCCAAAAAACATGACTTTTATCTCCAAATATTAGGAAAAACAAAACCACAAGTCAATTTTTAGGCTTGGTGGGGGTTTTTATGTTTATTAGAGTGAAGGGCTAGGGAATGACCCCAGGGCTGTACATACTAGGCCAGCGCTCTAACCACTGAGCATACATCCAGGCATGCTTAGTGCGAGACACAGCCTTGCCGTGATGTAATCTGGGCTGGCCTTGTGCTCAGTCTTCTGCTTCTGCTTAAGGGCTGGAGTGCAGGGTACACCACCATACTGGACCACAGTGCATGCCGACCCGTGAGTACTAACTACTTCAGGTTGGTTGTTTGTGTGCTTGCTTGAGACAGGGGTCCCTACATATAGTCCACCAGCTGTCCTCTGAACTCACTGAGGACCAGTCTGGTCACTAACTCATGGAGATCCACCTGCCTCTGCTTCTCTAGTGCTAGGACTAAAGGTGTACGCCACCATGCTTGACCCTCGTTAGGAAGCTGCAGCCCAGACTGACACAAGGATGCCCTGACAGCAAGTAGACTGACATAAGGACGCCCTGACAGCAAGTAGACTGGCTCTTGTACCTCGTCCCAAGCACCTCAGCTCCTGTTATAAGGTGCAAGGGGCCGGGGGGGGGGGGGGGTCCCAGCAAAACCCTCAATAGTCAGCAGTGACCTCCTAGAGGCCAAATACAGAAGACTTTTCAATCCAGCCGTTCTTGGCAATCCTCTTCTCCCAGAGTCCCGGGGCTGCTCTCCCTTGAGGCGCTCGGCCATCTCCACCAGGCAGTCAGCACGATGGCACAGCTGGCCCTCTGTGGAATGCTGATTCACTCTCATCTCCAGCCTCACTCTGTCATAACTGCAGGCCTGCATCTCTAGCTAGTTCCCTGGGCCTCCCACAAGCACCTGGAATTTATCATACCCAAAAGTAAACATCATCTTGTCCTCTCCCCATTCGAACAGGGCGGGTGTCACCAGCCAGCGAGTCACCAAAAACCAAGGACGCTACTCTAAATGCCTTCCCTCAGCAAACACTTAGTGCTGACTGTACCCCGAGCACTGCCCAGGAAGGCAGGGGTAAATCCCACCCATGCGGAGATGAGGGGTGTATGAGCAGAGACAGCAAAGTAAGAGAAGGGAAGCCGGGGTAAAGAGCAAGGCTGCTGTTACAGAGGACCTAGGTTCAGTTCCCAGCTCATGACCATTTGTAACGTCAGACCCAAGGGACCCAATGCTTTTTCTGATTGCCTTAGGCACCAGGTACACATGTAGTGCACATGCCCTCACGCATGAAGACCAACACTAATACACATAAACCTTTTAATCATAAATAAAGCACAGCACTGTCTGTAGAGGGCTCTACCAAGAAAGGTCAGCAGGATAACTCCGCCCAGTGGCACCTGGCTGCCCTTCAGTCCAGCCAGAGCAGCCAGGGAGACAGAGCAGGACACTACCGAGAACTTCAGTAGCTGACTCCTGGTCCACTGGCCATGGTGTGCACAGGCTCACCCTGACACATTGCTGGAGTCCCCCCAGCCCTCGCCCTCCTGCCCCTCCCCAGATTACTACATTGTAGCTCCCACTGACCCACCCACTCGGCCATTCCTCTGCACCTCCAGCCACCGTCCTAACAGGATCACAAGACTAAGGTGGATACTTCCTAACTAGCTCACCCTGTGCCCAGCACCACCCACACCGCTACCCCTACCTGCTCTAAATGCCCGCCTGGCTCACCTCACCTCCTTCCTCCTTCCAATCACAGAGCAGGAGCACATCCCTACCTCCCCTACCGGCACAGGAGGGTTTCCTGCCTCCCCTCCCGTGCTCCACCCACTGGGACAGGCCTCAACCACAACTCACTGGGGCCTTGTCTTGTCTGCTCCCATCAAGATCACACATGGCCAATCCACACGTGCCTTGGAATGTCCAGGAAGCCTCCTCACCACTCACGCTGGGTCTGAGCCCTTTGGAATCCAAGCCAGGATCCCTAAGAGCACAGTGCTGCACAGTGGCCTTTCACACTCAACGCTCCCTCCAGCCCACACTTCCACACTCTTAGGTCAGACATCTTTATTCTGTTTTTCACTTAGTTTGAGGGAGACTCCTTCTGTGGAGCACAAGATGGCCTCAAATCCTTCTGCCCCACCCTCCAGAATGCCTGTGCCACCATGCCCGGCCTTAAACATTTTTACTCTATACTCTAAGACTTGTCTTACTCAGCTTGGCAGTCATTTTCTTGTTGCATAATCTGATTTCTGATAGACACTCCATTAAGACCTAAGTCTCTTCTGGCTTCCCTTTCTGGTTCTTTTAAGTCAATCATGCCTGGAGATTGTTTATGGCCCTTTTGAGATTTTCACTTTTTCCAACCTAAAAAAAAAATACTTAAAAATGTTCTTTTTTTTAAGAGTTATTATTAGTGTGTACACCTGCAGGGTTTTTATGTGTGGGACAGAGGTCAGAAGAGGGTCTCAGATTACCTGGAACTGGAGTTAAAGACAATTATGTGCTGATTGTATCTGGGGGCTGAGAATCAAACCCAGGTCCCTCTGAAAGAACAAGAAGTATTCTTAACAACTGAGCATCTCTCTAGCCCCAAGAATATATTAATCTTTTTTAATGTCGACATTTAAGTTGCAGATAACCTTTGGTTTGTTCTTGCACTGAGAAAGCAGGACCTTCCGGATCTAGGCTACTACCCAGCACTGAGTGCCCTCTTCAGCCTGGGAGTTTGCTGTAGAATATTTAAGATGTGTAGCCCTCGCCTCTTCAGTCTTTGCACTTGAAGAATCCCTGTCCAGATTCCACGCAAGTCTATGCTTTTCTTGTTTTTCATTTCTGTTTTGAGATTTTGCTATGTAGTGGTAACTGGCCTTGCACTAATCACGCACACAAGCGCCTTAGCCTCCTGAGTGTTCACGTTGTAGACATGCACTGTCACTCCCTGCTACACACACTTTTACAACACTGGTGCTACAGAGAGGTCACCACCAGGTCCCACCCCTCTTGGTTCCAGCACAAGGGCATTAGGCTGGTCTGCAACACGATGCTGCATTCTTCAATGATCTGGAAGGGGCCCGCCCTCCCACACACCACACGCTCTGACATCTTAAATAGAATCATTGCATTCCTACAAACACTTAAGGCAAAGAACAGCAAGTCGAACTGCCTACCACAGCAGAGGCTTGTAGGCAGTCCGTGGACGAAGATCCCCAACTGTGGAGTGCTTAGGAGACTCGAGGAGGTTGGACTGGTTTCCTGGTGGGATCTCACTGTCCTATTGCAATGCATTGCAGGTTAATTCCAATCTAAGGCTTAGTCATACTGTATAAAGAGCCCTGGAATTTAAGTAACTCGAAGAATCAAAAAATGCAACTACCACGTAGCCATTTAAGTTGTGTATAAATGTCTTGCTCTCATGCTTTTTAAAGACAGTTCTGCAACTACACCAGATCACCGCTTAACAACACAACAGCAGCAGGCAGAGGCGATCCCAAGGCAACACACCTGGGGACAGACTGCAAACCTCGTTATAAAGCCATCCACTACATCACACATTAATATTACTTTATTAACGCCTTAATTTTTTTTTTTTTACAGGAAGGGGGCTCCACATGTAACAAGGAAAAGCACTCCAGGCTGGACACGTTCAGGTCACCAAGGAGATTCCACACCCGGTCACTGAAAGAAAGAGACTGGCTGGCCACGGGCCACCGACCACAGCATGACAGCACGCCACCCAGGGCGGTGCCGGGGAGAGGTGGGGGCTAGAAGGGCGGAGAGGCCTGAGACAAAGCCAGTCGGCTGAACCCCAACACACACACACACACACACACACACACACACATACACACACACTACCACCACCACTATCTCTTCGGAAACTCAGCAGAGAGGCTTTGGGTCCCTAAATCCACAGCTGCCACTGGAAGGCCGCCCCCCCAACCCCCCGCCCAGAGGCCTGAGTCAGGGCGGGGCCCTGAACGCAGATGGGACAGAAGCCTGAGGGACAAGGGAGAGGAGTGAAAGAGAAGGGAAGGGGCAGGGACTGAGGCCTGGAGTGCAGGCAGAGAGGACTAAGTCCCGAACCTATACGGTCACGGACAGAGAAGGGACAAGGACCTCAACTCGGAGAGGCACAGGCAGAGATGGGACAGGACCCGACCCAGAACTGGATGGGAAGGGACAAGAGCTTCAGCCTGGATTTGCAGGCAGAGAGATGACGACAAAGACCCCAGACAGGAGGGGCGCAGGCCGTGACAGGGAAGGGACCCAAAGCAGGAGCGCAGGTAGACAGGGACAAGGACCGCAGACTGAAGGAGCGCAGAGAGGTGACAAGAGACCGGAGCCTAGAAAGGCGCAGGCGGAGAAAGGACAGAAGCCCCAGCCTGGATGTGCACAGGCTGAGAAAGGACAAGGACCGCAGACCGCTGGCGCGCAGGCAGAGGTGACAAGAAACCGGAGCATGGAGGAACGCGGGCGGAGCGGGGACCCCAGGGTGCAGACAGGGATAGGAAGGTCGGGGAAGGGTCTGGGTCCGGGTGGAGGAGCAAAAATCGCAGCCTGGACCGGGTGCAGATGCGGCGATGGACGGAAAGGTCCAGAAGCCTCAGCCTGGAGGATGCAGGCGGGAAAGGGTCGCGGCCGCGGCTGGAGCATTGCGCACAAGCCGCGCGGAGCCCGGGGCGGGGCGGGGACCCGGCCGTGCACTCACCGTCCGATCGGAAGCGCCGCGCTCGTCGCGCTGTCACGGGCCGAGGCCGCGCAGAGCCCAGCCGCCTCAGCAGCAAGCGACGCCTCCGCAGCCGCCCCGCAGCATCCTCACCCCGACCCGCGCTCCGCAGCCTCGCGCCACCCTCCGCCGCCGAAAATGGCGTCGCCGGCGCCGCGCCCGCCCCACAATGCTGTGCGCCGTGACGTCACCCGCCCTCGTGCCGCCGGGCGGGGCTCAGGGGAAACTGAGGCTGGGGTCCGCAGTCCGGAGTTTTTCACCAGCCTCTGATCCGGGTGTGGTCCCCTCAGACCCGGAGGCCTTACTGGTCGCGCCTCCACCCGTGGAGGAGAGGAAAAATGCCAGGCGGCCAGGGCCCACCCTCTGCGACTCGCTCCTGACCGCAGCTCTCGACCTCCAGCCTGGCCCAAAGGGCAGGCTTGCCAGCTCAGGTTGCTCCTGGGCCTCGTATAGCCGCCTGGCACCCCAGCTGCAGGCCTGACTCAGCAGCGGGCCGGAGGGTACGCTGACTCAGTGGCAAGGCCGAGCTTGCCTGCCACCGGCTTGGGAACCTTCCAGGTGCCTTTCCCAGAATGGCCCGGTCGGATTGCTAAGGGGTAGGGATTACGAGTGCCCACAGCCTCCCCACCTTGGGAACCGTTGCCCGCTTCTGATGGTATTGCCCAGCACCTGCTGCCGTCCTCCACCCGGCAGTCACACCTACCAACATCAGGGAGGCAGGTGCTTTTGGTCTTAGCAAGCAGATGCAGTTACTTTGGCCTCCTAGAGAAAAACCAAGACTGGCTAATGAAGGGGCAACTCCCGTGGACAGCGTAGCAGCTCAAGTTGGCCTAAGAAGAGGCTGTGGGTTCAGTCTGTACTGTTTTGAACAGTCTTTACAGGCTTCATTTGCCCCAGCACACACTGCTGCTTGGATGTCGGGTAGCACCAGCTCTTCAGCCACTGCCATACATCTGAGCAAGGCTTGTGACAGCTCCCGCCCAGGTGCTGTTGGAAAGAAAAGAGTAGGCTTAGCGGGAGCCCATTTCCTTCCCATGTCAGTCACTGCCCCTCAGAGCCTTGTGTAGGTGCACATTTCTTCAGCGAAGGGCTTTTTTTTGTTTCGTCTGTCCCTGCCGCTGCTTGTTCAAGCTTTATCATCTCGTTCTTTTGCCCCTTCAACGATAGCCATTAAGTTCCCAACGTCCTCACGGGAAGACCCAGGTGCATAAAGTGGCAGATGATGTCTACTGGCCAGCTCCCATTCCAGCAGGAAAAACAAACTCAGACAATCTGACTTGTTGAAACAGCAAAACAGGCAGTGGGGGGAGGGGGGGATGCACGACCCAAACTCCAAGGTCAGAAAAGTGTGCAGACACCCAAACTATAGGAGAAAACAGGGCCATGGAGTCAGCGTAGAACACTCCAGTAAAACCCTGAGCATCCCTCTTGTGTGGGGGAGAAGAAAAGACCAAGCTAATCAACCCCTGCCGCAACCATGTATCACTCTCAGCAGAGCGTAAACCTCCTTAGCTTCGTCTACCTACAAAGGCCCACAGGACCTGGTTGTGTTAACTTCACCTTGTCCTGTCCCTAGCTGCCCTCACTTGTCCTTCAGTTTGCTCCGCCACACTCAATTCAACGTCCACCTGCCTCGAATGCTTAGTGACTTCCTATGGAGACATAAAGCGACATCTATCTTTTCAGGGACTGGAGAGATGGCTAACAGGTAAGAATGCTTGCTGAACTTTCGGGGGACAGCAGCCACATCGGGTGATTGCTCACAATAGCCTGTAACTCCAGCTCCAGTGTACCTGGCCTCTGTGACACCTGCATACATGGGCACACTCACACATAGGTGCGTAAATGAGTGTGAGTCTTTGAAAGATTTATAAATAGCTGTTCATCCCCAGATAGGACATCAACAGAGCAAAGAATTCCACCCTAGTCCAGTTTGATGAGCCAATGAGATTAGGGTTATTTACAGAAACAAGGATGGGCATACAAGCATGGCATACACCCAAAGGCCACCCAGCACGGGTGACAGCTCATCAAAGTGGCATTGCTGGAATCCCACCCTCAGTCAACCAACCTCCCGCACCTCTCAGGACCATGGACAGCTGGAAGGCAGGAAGGAGCCATTAGTGGACTCCTGTGGTTTAACAGCTCCTTCCCATGAATGTAGCCAACACTGCAACATCTTGCTTTTTCCTTCATCAGCCCCACAGGGCCAAGGACTTCTGTATGACCCATAGTCATCTCCGCTCCACCATAGACAGAGCCATGTTTTCCCCACAGGAAGCGGTTACACCACAACAAGTGTTCTTTGTCCCCAGGTACTTCAAGACTCAGGTAGAGCCATTCCTTCAAAGCAAGCCTTCCATGGCCATGCCAGCCTGGCCAAGGCCTCCTCCAGGCTTCTGCCTGTCCCTTCTCTAATGTGCATGTGGTCAGTGTACACAACCACTTATCCCCTGACCTGATGGCACTCGAGCAGGGCTGTTCCATATCCTCGGTCCTCACAGCCAGGCCTAGCACCTGCCACGGGGCACCAGGGTATGCCACTGAGGCCAGTGTAAGGGAGGAGACTCGAGCTGACCCTTCTCTTTCTTTGCCTCACATCTTCTGGAAGAAGAGAATGCACACTCAGCCCTTTGAGTCCTTGACTTCTGTCATAACTCTCAGGATTCCTGCCAGTTCTTAGAGCCATTAATGGCTGAGGCTGCTCCCCACAGGGGAGGGGCTGACCAAGGCAAAAGGCAAGGAGACTGTGTTCCGCTGCTCACATATTTGTCGGGACAGCTGCCTGGTGGCTGAGTGAAGCGGAGGAGGATCTACAGTCAGCCTCACCTGTCTCTGAGACCAGCACCCTCCCTTGCTGAGTACATCGCAGACGAAGACATCCTCACTTGTCATATATATGTCATATAGAGAGAGATAGATAGATAAGTAAATGTCACATATAGATAGATGTCATATATATGCATATATTTGTATATATATGCATATATATTTGTATATATATGCATATATGTGTGTGTATGTGTATATATATATATATATATATATATATATATATATATATATAAAATGACCTTCAATTTATGAACGTCTTCTTCTACCTCCCAAATGGTGGGGCTCCACCATACCCAGTTTATTCTGAGCTGGGTTTATGTTTTGTGCATACTAGGCAAGCACGCTACAAAATGAGGGACTACATCTCCCGCCCTATATTGTCTCTGATGATTGTTTGACCCTCACAGCCACTGAAGAGAGCACTATTGCCCCCCATCTTACAGATATGTAGCCCAGCCTCTGTAGGCTTTGGGAGTTGCCTATTATTTCTCAGAGAGACATTGTGTCTATCAGTTTGAGGGATCACAACAGAATCAGTGCCTCTGACTTGGAGACTGGCGGAGCCAGGAGTCACGTCCCAGGTGAGTCTCCCTTCACAGTGGGAAGGTTTTACTCAGCAGGGTGCATTGGGTGAGCAAGCATATTATCTGCCCATCTCAGTGAGCCTAGAGGAACAGGACCCTGGGAACAAACATGGGGGGTACCAGGGTAAAGCCTTCACACCTGTTCTCAGAGATCCTTGTGGCCTCTGAGTATCCGTGGGACCACCTGAAAGGTTGGGGGGATTGTGCCAACATGGGGCATCAAGAGACCCTGGGTCCACATATTGGGACTAGGGTGGCTCCAGATGCAGCAGGCTAGCCCAGTAAGCCTGAGTGCTGGTCCTGTTCTATCCAGTGAGTGCGGCTAGCATGGTGGCACTGCCTGTCTGCTTCTCTACCCGTTTCCCTTCCCCAGTGGAAACCTGTGGCCTCTGGCCTCATTATTTCCTTCTCCTTCAGCCTCTGGCTCTTCTGTCCTGCGCCCAAACCTGGACAGATCAGTAAAGCTGCCTAGAAATGTGAACCAAGGCTGGGGCTCAGTGTGCAGGTTTGATCTCTGCCCTAGTTAGGGTTCCTATTGCTATAAAACACCCAAAAGCAACCTGGGGAGGAAAGGGTTTATTTGGCTCACACTTCCAGATCACTGTTCATCACTGGAGGAAGTCAGGACAGGATCTCAAGCAGGACAGGAACCTGGAGGCAGGAGCTGATGCAGAGGCCATTGAGGGGTACTGCTTACTCCCTTGCTCCTCATGGTTTGCTCAGTCTGCTTTTTTTTTTCTTTTTTCTTTTTTCACTTTTCTTTTTTCGGAGCTGAGGACCGAACCCAGGGCCTTGCACTTGCTAGGCAAGCACTCTACCGCTGAGCTAAATCCCCAACTCCCTCAATCTGCTTCCTTATAGAATCCAGGACCACCAGCCCAGGGGTGGACCCATGCATGGTGGGCGGGGTTCTTCTTCATCAATCACTACAGGCTTGCCCACAGCCCAATCCCTTGGAGGCATTTCTCAGCAAAGGCTCGCTCCTTCCTGAAGACTACAGTTGTGTCAAGTTGACAAAATTAGTCAAAACATTGTCCTTCTGTTTGTTTTTGAAACAAGGTCCCATGTAGCCCAGGCTGGCCTTGAACTCAGTATGTAGTCAGGAAGACCTTGAATTTCTGTTCTCCTGACTCTGCCTCCTAAATGCTGGGATAATTGACATAAACCAATAATAATAATAATAATAATAATAATAATAATAATAATAATAATAATAATAACTAAAATCCTAGGTTGTTTGATCTGGGGACTGTCTCATTGGAATTGCAGGGTCAGAGACAGCCTGTAACAGGTGCTGAGATGAAGCTGGCATTGGAGAGCAGTGAAGTAAGCTGAGGGAGCGCACGCCCTTAGTCCCAGCACTCGGGAGACAGAGGCAGGCAGAGCGCTGAGTTCAAGGCCAGCCTGGTCTACAGAGTGAGTTCCGGGACAGCCAGGGCTCCACAGAGAGATTCCGGTCTTTAAAAAGAAGGAAGAGAGGTGTTGGATCCCCTTGGGCCTAGAATGACTAATCGTGTAAGCTCCCATGTAGATTCTCGGCAACTGACCTGGGGTTTCTAGAAGATCATCCAGTGCTTTTCCCTGCCAAGCCATCGCTTCAGTCCACGGGCGTATGCATGCAGTCAGTTTTTGTTCTGTTCTTGTACTTTGTATTCTGATGAGACTATTTTAATACACTAATTCTTCATTACCCAAGGAATACATGGAGCAAATGGAATGAACACGGTTCTTCACATTTGAACATTAAATAAAAAAGGAGGGAGAGGGCTGGAGAAGTGGCTCAGAGGTTAAGAGCACTGACTGCTCTTCCCGAGGTCCTGAGTTCAATTCCCAGCAACCACATGGTGGCTCTCAACCATCTGTGACGGGATCTGATGCCCTCTTCTGGTGAAGACAGCTACAGTGTACTTATATAGAATAAATAAATCTTTTTTAAAATGAAGGAAGGGAGAGGAAGAAGAAATAGAACTGCCAAGCAGAGTTTGAGCTAGTTACTAATTTAAAAAAAAAAATTTTTTTTTGGTTCTTTTTTTCGGAGCTGGGGACTGAACCCAGGGCCTTGCGCTTCCTAGGCAAGCGCTCTACCACTGAGCCAAATCCCCAGCCCCAAAACCATCTTTTTAATGTAAATACACAATAGGTATCTGTCTCAAGAGACAGGAGGCTGAGGTTGTCCACAAATGCCCAAAAAGAGAGGAAAAGAGAGGAAGAAGGGGAGAGAAGGAAGGAAGAGGAGAGAGGAGCAGGAAGAAGCAACAGGAAGAAGAAATGGGAGGGTAGGCAGGGAAGATGTCACCTGGGAAGCTCCCTCCCTCCGGAGGGACTGGAGGGCAGGTGAGTGGGTGACCTTAGGCAGCTGGATGCAGTTGTCCCTCCCCTCAGAAGCCTGCAGCCTCCTCCTGACCTCATGCTGCTTGCTCTGTGGGAGGCTTCGAGGCTCTGGGAAGAGTCGCTGGGCACACCCGTCCTGGTATCCGGCCCTGGGGCTAATCCAGCTCCTTCTGCAGATCACACCCTTTCTCGTCTGAGGCTTTAATTCTAAAAATGGAACTTCCAGACAGTTTTTCCTTTGCAGAGCCAAAACTGCCCTGCACAAAGCTGTGGGGCTGCTGCCTTCAGAACAGCAGTGCTGAGATGAGAGCCGGGCAGTGAGGCAGGGGAACTCCCACTGGCCATCTCTGCGCCTCATATTCCTAGGAGTGCCTGTGGGGCTGAGGACGAGGCCGGCTTCTTCACGGAGTGCCTGCACCCAAGGTTCCCCCAAGTTCTGCAGGCCAGTTCTGTCACTTCCTGCCAATCATGACTCAGGAGATCCAGGGTCTTGGTAGCTTTGGTAGCTGTTCTCACATGATTCTGGACCCACTGTTATTTTTATTTTCAAGGTAGGGTCTCACTATGTAGCCCTGGATGTCTTGGAACTCACTATGTAGACCAGGCTGGCCATGAACTCACAAATATCACCCTGCTGGGACTAAAGACAAGCACCACAGCCAGGCTCCGGAGGAGCTGACTATGGGGTACATCTCGCAGGTCTTGTCACATGACTAGACTTCCCTTGCATTCCTGGTACGCCCCAGTAGGCCACGTGGTCTGAGGGTCTTCAACATCTTTACCAAATCGTTCTGCCTGTCCCAAAACTATGTCAATGGGCTGGTGCGGTAGTGACGCTGTCACGTCTTTCTCAGTGGCAGTCGCCCATGTGACTCCTTCATGAGTCACCACCCGCCACTTGGCCTGCTCCTGCTTGAACGTAATTAAAGCTTCCCAGACATCTGCTGTTGTCTACACGTCAGTCCAAGTGTAGTGTCTCAGGGGGTGTCGTTTCCGTGGTGCTAGGGATCGAATCCAGAACCTCCTATATGCTAGGCGAAGGCTCTGAGCCACGCCCCGGCCCCTCTTTACAGATTAAAGTTGCAAATTTTTTTCCATGACTGTCATGCTGAAAATATCACACGCTCACCACACATTTGGGGTTTTATTGCTGTGAAGAGACACCGTGACCACAGCAACTCTTATAGCAGAAAACATTTAATTGGAGCTGGCTTACAGTTCAGGAGTTTAGTCCACTGTCACCATGGCAGGAAGGCAGGAAGCATGGTGGCACCCAGGCAGACATAGTGCTGGAAAAGGAGCTTTAAATCTACAGGCAGGCAGCAGGAGAGACCATATGTCACGTTGGGCGAGGCTATTCAAACCACCACAATATCTACCTTTAGTTTTGTTTATGAAGCATAGGCTCTAATGTAGTTGAGGCTTAGCCTCCAGGTCACTATGTAGCCAGCGCCACTAGGTGACCTTGAACTCTTTACTCTGCCTATTTTATAGGTGGTGGGGAGTAGAACTCAGGTCTTCTTGCATACTTGACCAGCACTAGGAACCGAGGCACACCTTGAGTCTACATGTCTGTCTTGTGAAATGTATATTCAAATCTTTGGCTTGGTTTTTATTTGGGGGGGGGGGTGGATGAGGTCTTTTTGCTTTTATTTTTTTTTAAGATTTATTTATTCTATGTATGTGAGTACACTGTCACTGTCTTCAGACACACCAGAAGAGGACATCGAATATCATTGCAGATGGTTGTGAGCCACCATGTGGTTGCTGGGATTTGAACTCAGGACCTCAGGAAGAGCAGTCAGTGCTCTTAACCACTGAGCCATCTCTCCAGCCCCTTTGCTTTTATTCTTGGGTTCATTATACACCCCCAAGCTCATGGTTCTCCTGCCTCAGCCTCCTAAGAACCAGAATTGCAAACATCCCCAAAATGCCTAACGGTTGGCCGTCTGGTTACCGAGTCCTTTCCACAGAGTCAGAAACTCGTTTTGTGAGTATCTTCCCCCAGTCTGTTGCGTGCATCTTCCTCCTATTTTTTTTTTTTTTTTGGTTCTTTTTTTCGGAGCTGGGGACCAAACCCAGGGCCTTGCGCTTCCTAGGTAAGCGCTCTACCACTGAGCTAAATCCCCAGCCCCTCTTCTTCCTATTTTTATGGCAGTAAACTGCACCCAATGTGAAATTTACCGTCTAAGCCATTACGAATGCTCAACGTCATTCCACACATGAACCATTTACAGCCACCTCCTCAGGCGTCTCCCTGATCCTAACCACCTCAGGCTCCATGATCCTCCATCTTGGAAGGCGGACACTGTGAGGTGAGGACGTGGCTCAGCAGCAAAGCAGTTGCCAGTTCACCCAATGTCCTGGGTGCCCAGCCCTGAGAAGGAAAGTTGGAACTTGAAGGTCTCAGACAAGAGGGGACACGAAGACAGAGACCATGTCTTGAGAGCACAACGCTCATTTAATGTTATGGACAGAAAGACAACAGCGTCACAGAGGCTCTAAGAGGACATCGGGGTCCACAGAGCAGCAGAAAAGGGAGGATGATGGAGGTTTCATAACATAAGCCTGCAGCCGGGTTGATTCGCAGGCAGGAGTCAGGGAAGAGGGGGAAGGAGGATGTATGGACGCCCGTACCCCTCTGGATATGAATTCACTTCTCCAGGTGAGCTGCTGAGACCTGGGAGTCGGCTAGCTAGAGACTGAGGATCCAACAGTAGGATTTCTCAGGAGGGTGCAGGTTCACATCTGCAGGCGGGAAAACCTGGGACATATTAGTGTGCCCTGAACAGGGGCTGGGTTCTACACTACCTTCTCATGGACCTCTGGTAAGGGTTCTGACTCCGCTCAGTATCTCATGTAGATGGGATCACGCAGTGTGGTATGTGCTGGTGGGACTGAGTGAGGCCTTGTGCATGCTAGGCAAGCACCCCACCCCCAAGGCTCATTCCCCACCCCATAATTAGCATTCCCAAACACTCAAACATTTCTCTCTTCTATGCCTTAGGAACTCTGAACTCTTCTCTTTGGGTTTGCTCTTTTGTAGATTCAAACTAGAGCCCCTGCCTCCCAGGCCTTAGCTACCCTCTGAGGAAACTCCCTAGTCTGAGCTCCAAGGACTATTTAAATGTATCTTGGTACATAGTTAAAATATCATCTGGAGGGGTTGGAAAGATGACTCAGAGGTTAAGAGTACAGGCTGCTCTTCCAGAGGTCTTGAGTTCAAATCCCAGCAACCACATGGTGGCTCACAACCATCTGTAATGAGATCTGATGCCCTCTTCTGGTGTTTCTGAAGAGAGCTACAGTGTACTTATAATAAATCTTTTTTTTTTTTAAAAGACAGGGTATTCATAGACATAAAATAGACAGATAATTTGGAATTTGGGGTATAGATGCTCAGTTCAATTCTCAACAGCACACACATGCGTGAACGCACATACATAATGAGGCTGAAACAGTAATTCTGCCTGTTTTTACAAGGAGAAAAGAAGGAAAAACAACAGCAGCAGCAACAAAAATCAACCACAAGGCTGAATGCAGGTGGCAGCACCCCTGTAGTCTTGGCTCTGAGGGAGCAGAGACCAAGGACCGAGAGTTGGAGGCCAGCCTGGGCTACATGGTGGGAATTCATCTTGCAGTGCTGAGGACTGAACCAAGGGCCTCATGGATGCCAGGCAGGGGCTTCTTGCTATGTTGGCAGTATGGCATTGAATCGCAGACTGTGTATCACTAGATCTAGCTTAGAAGTCAATGTGCAGACCAGGTTAACCTAAACTCTGCTGTAATCCTCCTGCCTCTGCCTCCCAAATACAGGCATGTGCTAGCCACCGAGTCTGCATCCTTTAGCTTTAAACTTCCTCAGGTTGGCCTGGAACTCATCCTGTATGTGGCACGGTAGCCAGGAGTCTGAGATTCACCTGCTTCAGGCTTCTGAACGCTGTGATTACAGATGTGAGCCCGCACGCTTAGCTCACAAGTGCTGGGCCGTGGAGGTGTGGGTGCATGGTGCCTGCCTTATGACTGTTGTAGGTATGGAGCTCCAAGAAGTCCATGGAGTTGTTTCTCTCCTTCCACCTTCGAGTAAGACCTGGGGTTTGAACTCAGGTCAGCAGGTATGCACGCCAAGTGCCTTTACCCACTGAGCCCTCTCACTGACCCTATAAGTGGTTTAGTTTGTTCAAATACGAACCCAAAAGGTTGCTGGACTTGTGTTGCACACCTATATAACAGCATCCATCAACACTTCTCTCTCTCTCTCTCTCTCTCTCTCTCTCTCTCTCTCTTTCTCTCTTCTCTCTCTCTTTTACCCCCTCCTTCCCTCCCCCTCCCTCCTCCTCCACCTCCTTCTTCCTCTCTCTCTCTCTCTCTCTCTCTCTCTCTCTCTCTCTCCCTCCCTCCCTCCCTCCCTCCCTCTCTCTCCCTTTTAGGGCAGAGGATAGACTCACTCACAGTCCTGACCTGTCTGAAACTCCTTTGTAATTGATGACCCTAACTCTTGAACTGCTGATCCTCCTGCCTCCGCCTCTTCCCAGAGTGCTAGAATCACAGAAATGTGCCACTGTATCCAGTTTATGCCATGCTGGGGACCGAGCCCAGGGCCCTGAGCAGGCTAAGCAAGCACCCCACTAAATGAGCTGCCTCAGGCCCTTTCCTCCCCCCTTTTTTTTCTTTTTTTCGGAGCTGGGGACCGAACCCAGGGCCTTGCGCTTGCTAGGCAAGCGCTCTACCACTGAGCTAAATCCCTAACCCCTTTCCTCCCCTTTCTGATGGACCTGAACAGCACGGGACCTGCACTAGAGGAGGTGCCTGTTTCCAGCACAACTTAGAACCAGAGCCCAGAGCCCAGGAGTGCAGGGCCAGGCCAGTCCCTTCCCAGCCTGGGTGCCTGGGCTCCTCTAGCCCCCAGTTCCTCAGTGCACTCCATGCTGTATTAGTTGTCCCACTTGAAAAACCCCAAGTGTGGGTACAGGTTCTTCAAGGGGTGCTGCAGCCAGCTCTGTTGCTAAGCCGCCTCCTTTCACTCACAGCTGTGAACCCCACCCAGATCCAGCTTGGATCCTGGGAGGAGCTACCTATTAAGAGACAAAGCCGGGCTGGAGAGAAGGCTCAGCGGTTAAGAGCACTGCCTGCCCTTCCAGAGGTCCTGAGTTCAATTTCCACCAACCACGTTGTGGCTCACAACCATCTATAATGAGATCTGATGCCCTCTTCTGCTGTGTCTGAAGACAGTTACAATGTACTCTTTTACATTAAATAAATAAGTAAATAAATCTTTTTTTTTTTTTTAAAGACAAAGCTGAGGGTGTCCTTATACATCTGAAACTCTGGGTTGATGCAATTTTTTGGCTCTCTACCCTGTCTAATCGCCAGCTGTCACCTAAACTGAGGGCCTTGTGACTGCTAGGTCCAGTGCTCTACCACTGAGCTATCGTCCCAGTTCGCAAACACTCCCAAGATGCCCTTGGTTTCTCCTGCCCAGCCACAGGTCTCTGTGATTCGGCTTTGGCCTGGAGAACCCACCACTCTACAGATGTTGGGCAGGGAGCACAGTGGAAGGGTTTCCGTCTCTCTGGTGGTTCAGCACCCCTGCTCTCTGTGTGACCAGTCCCGTGATCGTCCGCACACCCGCAGGCCAGTGCAAATCCCCAGTGTGAGCCTCCCATGTGTCTATGTCTTTACCCCAAGATGGGCTTCCCTTCCCTTCTACAGCTCCCAGATGTTCTTCAAGACAGCTGAGGAACCATGTCTAGGTCGCCACACATTAGATACTTGAGAAGAGAGCCATGTACTGCTTCTGAGGTGGTAGGCACTGAGAAGATAGTGGCCATCAGAAAGGAGATGGGGACGCTAGCTTGGCCCGGTCCCAGGGAGGCCCAGTGCTCCAGCCCTCAGGATTCCCTCTACATTATCTTCCCTCAGCAACCATGGACAAGACACAGCCCCAGCACTAGCTCAGAGTCCCATGCTCTCACTACTCTCACTTCTCAGGAGTGTCGGCCAGAGGAGGGAACATGGCCACATTTTACAAATAGAGAAACTGAGGCTTCAAGCAGGACACCGGTGGGAAGGTTTCTACTCCAGCCTGATGATCAGACCTATACGCATGCTGCTCCAGGGAAGCAAACTTGAGGCTTCCAGAGTTCAGGCCCAAGTGACCGCCCGCAACTTTTTCTAGCCATCCAGCCATTCTGTCCCAAAGTTGCAGAGCATGCAGGATTCCCACCCCACCCCACCCCACACAGGAAGCTCCTCTCCTCTCTCTGACCCAGCACCAACCGTCCTCCTAGTGCCTGCCCCAGAGCCCTCTGCTTGGCCTCCTCTGTGCTAATTATAGAACTATGAGTCTCCTGGGGCTGCAGAGTCAAACACCAACATCCCGGCAGCTGAGAACAGCAGGAGCCTTTCTCTCAGGTTCTGAGGCAGAGGCTCACCGCTGAGCAGAAGGGGAGCAGAGTCCTCCGAAGGAAGGCTCACCCGCTTCTCATATTCCCTTCTTATGCTTTTGTTGAAACAGGATCCCACTATATAGCACTAGAACTCACTATGTAGACCAGGCTAGCCTAAAACTCACTATGTAGGCCAGGCTGACCTCAAACCCACAGAGGTCTACCTGCCTCTGCCTCCTGAGTGCTGAGATTACAGGTGTGTACCACATCTGTCTTTCCTTACTCATTTGGGTGCACCCACGCTCATGCTATATGGTGCACGCAGAGGGAGCTAAGAGTTCCTTCCTTCCACCGCGTGGGTCCTAGAGATGCAAGTCGTCACGGCTTGGTGGCCAACACATTCGCCCACGGAGTCACTCACCAGCCCTCGATCCTGTTAAAGTTGTTTATTGTTTTCTGGGCAGGGTGTGGTTGCAACAACACAGGCAGAGCCTCTCTGGGACTTCGTCCCTGCCTCCTGGAAGCATGCAGCCATGACCCTCACATGGCAAGACCCTTGGTGGTTCCCAAGTCTTTGGGGTGACAGCTAAAGTCTAACCACCTGCCTATCCACAAGGGCCTCTCTCCTCCCACATCCCACAACACAATGGCCGCCCAACCCAGCTGCTGCAGGATATAGCAGCTACAAGTATTAGTCACAGGATCCTCTAAAGCATCCACCCTTGCCATCTGCTGGGCCCACACGCCCTAGCCAAGTCCCTGCTTCCATAGCACTTAGTCTTGAAGCAATTTGTGTAATTTGTATCTGCTCTGTAGACCCCCTCCGCTCTCTTCCTTTCTCTCCCCTCTCTCCCTCACCACATCAACACTGTCCGATCACATGTGCTCTCCAGCACCTGTAGCAGTGACTCAGAGCCTGTCTGTCCTCTCTGCTTGCAGCCGTCAGCAGCCATGGCCCTGACCAGCCGTATTTGTAATAGCAGGGTTCTGATCCCAAACTGCAGTTGGGCAGAACCCCGAGACCCCAGGCTTGCCTTGAGACTGAGAAGGACATCCAGAACCCTCCCAGCTCAGCTCTGAGGATGCGGTGATCCACACAAATAAATGTCTGATGACCCTGACAGGTCCCCAGACATGTGCTATAACACTTACCACCTGACATGTCTCTGTCTGTGGAAGGCAGCAGTCAGTAACAGAGGTTAGGGACCCAGATGATCCTGGCTCTGCCCTTAAAAAGGTTGTCCCTTCGTGTCCATGTGAACAGATGCTGATGTCCATAGCCGGATGTGTGTCCAAGATGCTCTAACTAGATGGAAATGAGGCAGTGTGGGAGCTGGCTGTGTGCAGGTGGTACCAAGTCAGAGTGGACAGCATGTTAGACCTAGGCTGCTGAATGCTTGACCACTCGGAGAGACTCAGAAACTCCAAGGACATATGGGACACAATTTTTTGTTTGGTTTGGTTTTTCTTTTCTTTTTAAGATTTATTTTATTTTATATAAGTACACGGTAGCTGTCTTCAGACACACCAGAAGAGGACATCAGATGCCATTACAGATGGTTGTGGGCCACCATGTGGTTGCTGGGAATTGAACTCAGGACCTCTGGAAGTGCAGTCAGTGCTCTTAACCACTGAGCCATCTCTCCAGCCCTGATTTGGTTTTTCAAGACAGAGTTTCTTTGTGAAATAGCCCTGGCTCTCCTGGAATTCACTTTTATAGACCAGGCTGCCCTCACATTCACAAATCTGCCTCTGCCTCTAGAGTGCTGGGATTAAAGGCGTGAGCCACCAGCAGTGAGACACAATTTTTATTTAGAAAAGGAAGGTTCCTTCACCTAGGACTGTAAGCCCCGCCCCACTTGGTGACCCCAGACCAGCCATTCAGCTGCACATGCTCCTTGGTGCAGGTGTGGGGGATGGGCAGGACAGAAGCAAACTGATGCCCTCTCTCAGGGTGCGTGCCAAACACCCAGGCTTGCTTTCTGTCCCTCTTTTCACCCCCCAGCAGGCTGGCGCCTGCTTCAATGCCCAGCTCCTCCCTGAGTACCAGGGTGTGCTGGGGCAGCAGGACTGTCAGCTGGACCCAGGAAGAGCCTCCTCTGACCACCTACTCGCTCTGTCTGTCCAGCTCGCCCTCCACCAGCGGCAACCCTTGTACTTGTACTTTTCCACGAGGACTGACTGACTCAGGACGAAGTGGAGCCAATTACAACGATCAATAGCGAACGGTTGGAAGCAGCCAGAATGTTTCTAGGAGAGCGATCGATTCATTTTTGACAACATAAAAGTAAAGAAATAACATCCTTGGCAGAGGCCCACAGTCAGTAGCAATTTCCTTAGCAGACACAGGACCTAGGGTACAAAGATAAGCGCCACTGAGGGCTAGGGTCTGTCTTTTCAGATGGCTTAGAATAGTCTTGCGAGCACCCCAGCTCCTCTCGGTACCTCCTGGGAAGCCCTCACACACACTGAGTATCACCGTGAGTTACGGTGGCCGGCTGCAAGCAGCCATTTCCTTACTACAACATGGACGGGACTTGAGGACGCTGGGCCGTGAGGTCGGCCAGTCTCAGAAACTGGATCCTGTTAGGGCTCCACATATGTGAGGTCTCCAGAACCATCAGAGTCATAGGACAGAGGCATGATGAGGCTGCCGGGGCTGCATGACAGGCAAGGAAGTGGGATTTTTTTTTTTTTTTTTTGGTTCTTTTTTTCGGAGCTGGGGACCGAACCCAGGGCCTTGTGCTTCCTAGGTAAGCGCTCTACCACTGAGCTAAATCCCCAGCCCCGGAAGTGGGATTTAGAAAGTGAACAAGACCTGGAGATGGTATCCCATGAAGCTGGAGTCACGTGATTCAACAGCACGCATGTGCGTAGTGCCTCTGAGCCGCATCTCAAGGTAGTGAGAGGAAACTGGGGAAGGGCGGAGGATCCAGAGTGCAGGGATGGAGGCTTGTCAGGATGGTACACACCTCTGACGCCAGTACTCCGGAGGCAGAGACAGACCGATCTCTGCGAGGTTGAGGCCAGCCTGGGGTGCATAGTGAGTTCTAGTACAGCCAGGGCGACATCGTGCCACCCTGTCTCAGACAAACAGAAAAAGAATTCAAGGTCATCCTTGCCTGGACCATATGTGACCTTGGTTTCAAAACAAAAAGTGCTGGGTGCTTAGGATGATCTTTTCTTCTACTTAAAAAAAAAAATGTATTTACTGAGGCCAGGCGGTGGTGGCCTTTAATCATATCACTCAGGAGGCAGAGGCAGGCGGATCTCTGTGAGTTTGAGGCCAGCTAAGGATACATACACAGTGAGACCCTGTCTCAAAAAAAATACAAAATTTAAATTAAAAAAAAAAAAAACTCTAAGGCTGGTTGCAGTGGCACACAGCTTTAATCCCAGCATTCAGGAGGCAGGGGCAAGTGGATTTCTGTGAGTTTGAGGCCACACAGAGACTTCCTCCTGGAACAGCCAAGGCTACGTAGAGAAACCCTGTTTTGAAAAAAAGAAAAGAAGAAGAAGAAGAAGGAGGAGGAGGAGGAGGAGGAGGAGGAGGAGGAGGAGGAGGAGGAGGAGGAGGAGGAGACCTGAGCCCTCCTGTCTCAGCACAGGTGTGGAGGTGAGAGAACTTTCTGGAAGTCAGTGCTGCCCTCCTTCTACCACAAGGTCTATCTGGCTGCTTGCTGTGCACTCTCGGCTTACTGGTCTGTAAGCTTCTGCCTGTTTTCCTATCTTCACTCTCTCTCGGCCTCCTTGTATCTCTGATGCTTCCCATCAACTCAGGCAAAGGGGATGAAGCGTCAATTTGGCTGGAGAAGAACTAGGGGAAGGGGCTTCCTCTAGGACAACCAGAAAGAGCTGTTTAGGAGGGGCCGTCCCTTGAAGAGGTAAGGCCACTTGCAACTCCCACCCTAGGGGCTTCCTGTGGTCAGACTGGTTTTCCCGCCCAGACTAGTGAGCAGATGATGGAAGTCCCCTGGGCCACTCCCAGTGTCCTGTGCATCTGGAGTTCCTCAAGGTCGCCAAGGTTAGAGTGTAGCTACAGATACGGGACAACTGACCAGAAGGTTATGTCGGGGCTGGAGAGATGGCTCACAAATTAAGAGCACTAGCTGCTCTTTAAGAGAACCTGGGGTCCATTCCAAGCACCCATGTGGACACTCAATAACTGTCAGTGACTTCCGTTCCAAGGGATCTGATGCCCTCTTCTGGTTTCTACAGGCATGGGGCATGCACGAGGCGCACAGACAAACATGTAGGCAAAACACCCATAAATAGAAAATGGTGTTTTTTTAAAAAAGGTCATCTGGGTGCCAAGTATTCGGCAGACTGCAGATGGCAAAGTGTGGGAGGCTGAAGGGAAGACACACCTGACAGGACAGTGGCATAAACTCTTCAGAGGCTTTGGCTGCCCAAGGAGAGTTGAGTAGAAACACCTGGGGTACTGGGGAGGCACAGGGAGGGTTAGGGGATAGGCACACATATGCATAAAAGGGTAGAGGAGGCTGCCATCAGCCCTTGTGTCTAGAGAAGTAATGTTGGCCACGGATGAGGCTACAAGCCCAAGAGTGGGGTACAGGGTACAGGCTGGGCTTCTTTTCTTTTCTTTTTTTTTTTTTTTTTTTTTTGGTTCTTTTTTTCAGAGCTGGGGACCGAACCCAGGGCCTTGCGCTTCCTAGGCAAGCGCTCTACCACTGAGCTAAATCCCCAACCCCTCAGGCTGGGCTTCTTGACTGTGGCTTGCCAAAGGTTTCAATTTCTTCCTCCAGAAATCATGGTCCTCGTGTGACACATGTCAGCACTGGAGAAGGGAGGGCAGGAGGAAGAAGCATTTAGGCCAGTCTAAGGTTATAGTCAGAGTTCCAGAACAGTCTGAGTACACAGTGAAACTCTGTCTCCAAAAAACTATGAAGGCCAGGCCTGGTGGCACAAGCCTTTAATCCTAGCACATGGAAGGCAGAGGTAGGCGGATAGGAGTTGGAGGCTGCCCTTGTCTACATAGTGAAACTTTGTCTCAACTTATTTGTTAAAAAGGGTGAGATATGGTACCTAGGGATCTATGGAATCTGCTGAACCCACAGTCTGGAGCTGGGAGTAAATGAGGCAGGGGTAAGGGTGAGGCTGCCAATCAAGGGCCCGCAAAGGGAGAGAGCTTCTGCTCAGACCCATGTACAGGTCTTTGCTGGAGGCTCAGAAGAAAGGTGGGATGCTGCAGGTGCTGAGGGACACCAGACAAGGGCAGGCCTGGCACTTTGTTTTATTTTGTTTTGTTACTGTTTTAGACTAATTATGTGAATACACTGTAGCTGTCTTCAGACACACCAGAAGAGGGCATCTAACCGAACCTCATTACAGATGGTCGTGAGCCACCATGTGGTTGCTGGGAATTGAACTCAGGACCTCTGGAAGAGCAGTCAGTGCTCTTAACCACTGAGCCATTTCTCCAGCCGGAGATACATTGTTTTCAATAGACTGCTCCCTCAAGCCAATTTCACTCACGGCAAGACTGAGCAGAAGGTGAAGTCCTGTGTGCACTCCAATTTGGCCCATGCAGTGCCCTCAGCTGCCACAGCACTGCATTTGAAGCATCATCTGACCGAGGGGCACACAAGGGCCACTGGTACTGAACATGACCGCGGCTTGCACAAAGGTAAAAGAAACATCATCAGCCGGGTGGTGGTGTACTCCCAGAGGCAGAGGCAGATGGACTCTGTGAGTTCGAGGTCAGCCTGGTCTAGAGAGCAAGTTCCAAGACAGTCAGGGCTACACAGAGAAACCCTGTCTCAAAAAACAAAAGAGAAAGGTCACCCCTTCAGCACCATTTACAACTGTTTCCCTGCCTGAACATCGTGCTCAGCTTGTTCTCTCTGCCCTCCATTCTCTGTCACCCTTCACCTTTTGTGTTCATTTGTTTTGTGTGGTGACAAACTGGCCACAGGGCTTCACAGATGCTAGGAATCACTTGACCCCTGAGCTGCACCTTCAGTGTGGTATTCCTGTCTGACAACTTTCCGTCATCTCTCAGCTCCACTTCACCCTCCAGCAGGACAGTCGAGGCTCACCCAGGCTCACACCACTGGCTTGAAAGCCCCCGGGAAAGAAGGGCAGAAGGAAAGCCTCTGTTCCCCTTGCTTTCTAGGGCTCTGAGCGGTTTCCAGTTATGTACTCATCTCTGTAAGCGTCAGCCCCTCTACCTGACACAAGGGCAGAAACTGCCTGAACAGACAAGGCTTACCCTAGCTTTAGCACATCGCTTTGGCCTCTGCGTTCCTCTTTAAGCAACTGATACCAACTTGGAGATTCCCAGAGAAGAGGTAAGGACTCCCTGGCTGAACCTAGAAGCTGGTGTGTAAGTATAGTGGATGACATTAGAGTTGATAATACACTTGGAAGGATGAACTTTAACTTAGGAGGCAGGAGGCTAGCCTGGTCTACATAATGAGTTCCAGGCTATTGACAATACTGGGGCTTGGAGAAATGGTTAAGCGCACTGGCTGCTCTTCCCGAGGACACGAATAGTCATGGCCACATAGCAGCTCGCGACTGTCGGAAACTCCAGTTCCAGGAGATCCAATGCCTTCTTCTGGCCTCTCCAGGCACTGCATATATATGCTGCACATATAGATATGCGGGCAGAACACAATTTTAATAAAAAGGTGGTAGTGATGCTAGCCGAGTGCTATAGATCTCTGAGCTTGCTGGGACACAGGGCAGGATACCTCTCCAGCAAGGGACCTTGGAAAGTCAGAGGAGGGGGCAACAAGGCAGAGAGAGAGAGAGAGAGAAAGAGAGAGAGAGAGAGAGAGAGCGCGAGCGTTCATGAGGGCAATCTGGACTTCAGCTAAGGAATAGGATGAGAGCCTTCTATAGGAATCAGATGATAACTGTGTATGGAGGCAAAGGGTTACATTGTGTTTCTCATTTGGCCATTTGTGGGGCTGGAGAGATGACTCGGTACTGACTACCCTTCCAGAGAACCCAGGAGTCCAATTCCCAGCATCCAGACGGTGGTTCACAACCATCTGTAACTCCATTCTGAGGGGATTCAATACCCTCTTCTGGTCTCCAAGGAAACCAGTCACACATGTGGTGTGCTTAGACATACACTCCGGCAAGCACACATACACTTAAAAATAATCACTTTCAACAGTTTTTTTAAAAAAGTGTCCATTAATTTGAGAAAGTGTTTTTTATTAACTAACAGATATAATTGCTATAGAATCAAAGTTAAGAATACGGCTAAGGGGGGTTGGGGATTTAGCTCAGTGGCAGAGCGCTTGCCTAGGAAGCGCAAGGCCCTGGGTTCGGTCCCCAGCTCTGAAAAAAAGAACCAAAAAAAAAAAAAAAAAAAATACGGCTAAGGGGTTGGGGATTTAGCTCAGTGGTAGAGCACTTGCCTAGCAAGCGGAAGGCCCTGGTCCTCGGCTCTGGAAAAGAAAAAAAGAAGGAGGAGGAGGAGGAGGAGGAGGAAGAGGAGGAGGAAGAAGAGGAGGAAGAGGAGGAGGAGGAGAAGGAGAAGGAGAAGGAGAAGGAGAAGGAGAAGGAGAAGGAGAAAAAGAAGACGACGACGACAGTTAAGCAATCTGGGCATAATGGTATATGCCTATAATCCCAGCTCATGGCTAATTTAAGGCAAGAGAGTCATAAATTTGAGGTCAGCCCCGCTAGTAAACTCCATACTCCATGCTAGACTGGGCGAGAGTGAGACCCTACCTCAAAAGAACAAAAACTAAAAGTGAGCCCGTGGTGGTGCCCAAGCACTTGAAAGGCAGGCGGATCTGAGTTCCAGCCCAGCCTGGACTACGATGTCTTAAAAAAAATAAATAAATAAGGCCAGAGGTATCAGAAGTGGATGGCTTAAAGGAAACACCATTTTCCAGACACGGGAACCTATAGCAATTTGTGACAGCATGCACAAGACCTGTGCAAGCTCAAATCTCCTAACAGAAGCCCAGCATGCAGGAACAAGGTGGGCACAAAGCCCCATCCCTAACTGAGGAGTTACTGGCATCTGATAGCTGCTGGGGGAGGGAAAGTCAGTTTCCTTTGACGAGGAGATTCTCTGGTAGGTGGACAAGTCTCCAGGGCAGGTGCCACTCCTGAGAGCAGTTGGACAATATGAGCTGAACTCAGTGGAAGGAAAAGAGAGAAAACTCTCGGTTGGGTGGGCAGGGAAGGAGGGACGGAGGGAGAGATGGGGGTGTTGGGTATAACCAACACAGTGCATACAATTCTCAAAGCATTCAAAGTGTTTTACAAATTGAAAAATATAGCATGCATTAACGGAAAAGTAACATGACTTGAAGTACCACCGAGGGAAAGGGCTGGCAGCATACAAGCCCCAGACCTCTACTTAGAAATTAACCCTCTTCACGAGACAAGCTATTCCTTTGTGGCTGCTCCTTCCTGGGCAATTTCAGCAGAGCACATTATGGCGTGCCTTAGAAACTGTCAGCAGAAGGTGGGGTGTCTCATATTCCTGTTTTAAAAAGCTGGTCGCAAAATAGATCAGCAAACAGAAAACTTGGTCAGACCACTTCCCACGTGACTTCCCTGTTAACAGGAAGTCCAGGATATCTGTTGCAAGTTTACGGAAACCGTCAAGGAGGGCAGATGGAGACTGGCTGCTCTCCTGCAGGCTGGAAGTGTCAGTGTGAGGCACTGAGTCTCAGAAGCTGTTACTCCTTATACTGGCTGGTTGTGTGTGTCAACCTGACACAAGCTGGAGTCATCACAGAGAAAGGAGCCTCCCTTGAGGAAATGCCTCCTCCATGATACCCAGCTGTAAAGCATTTTCTCAATTACCGATCAAGAGGGAAGGACCCAGCCCATTGTGGGTGGTGCCATCCCTGGGCTGGTGGTCCTGGGTTCTATAAGAGAGCAAGCTGAGCAAGCCAGGGGAAGCAGGCCAGTAAGTAACATCCCTCCATGGCCTCTGCATCAGCTCCTGCTTCCTGACCTGCTTTTAAGTTCCAGTCCTGACTTCCTTTGGTGATGAACAGCAATGTGGAAGTGTAGGCTGAATAAACCCTTTCCTCCCCACCTTGCTTCTTGGTCATGATGCTTGTGCAGGGACAGAAACCCCTGTACAGAATAAGACACTCCTCACAGAGGTCTTGACTCTCAGGGCCAGTGGGATGCACAGCCCTGATCTCAGGGACAAGAGGTTAAGGTTCGCTGGGGATTTAGCTCAGTGGTAGAGCGCTTACCTAGGAAGCACAAGGCCCTGGGTTCGGTCCCCAGCTCCGAAAAAAAGAACCAAAAAAAAAAAAAAAAAAAAAAAAAAAAAGAGGTTAAGGTTCAGTACAAGGAGAAAAGCCTGGGTACAGGGCTTCTCTAGTCATAGGACTGGGAGTGCCCCTGCAGGGCACGGCAGAGACCTGTCACTGCTAGTCACAGAAGTTTCAGCATTTGGAAGAGCCTAGGCCAATCGGACACTGAAACTAGAGCCACCCTGAGGCCACCTGAGGTTCTGCATGCTGTTCTAGTCAGGCCTCCCTACCCTAGCATCAGTACTCAGGCCCACGTCCAGATTTCCTGTGGTGACTGTCATAAGCCAGCCCAGTTCCTGAGTGTCTGAGGACCACACCACTTCCCTTCCTGGGTGACTACAAGCAGATGAAATGCTGCAGCATCTTGAAGTGACACAGAGGACAGTCAGAGGTTTAGTTTTGAGACTGTTGCTGTCGCTTTAAGTATCTGCATGCTTGCCTGCATGTATGTATGTACGTGTGTGTGTGTGTGTGTGTGGTGTGTGTGTGTATGTATGTGTATGTGGTGTGTGTGTGTGTATGTGGGGTGTGTGTGTGTGTGTGTGTGGTATGTGTGTGTGGGGTGTATTGTGTGGTGTGTGTGTGTGTGTGTATGTGGTGTGTGTATGTGTGGTGTGTGTGTGTGGTGTGTGTGGTGTGTGTGTGTATGTATGTGTATGTGGTGTGTGTATGTGTTTATATGGGGTGTGTGTGTGTGTGTGTGTGGTGTGTGTGTGGTGTGTGTGTATGTGGTGTGTGTATGTGTGTATGTTGGGTGTGTGTGTGTGTGTGTGTGTGTGTGGTATGTGTGGGTGTGTGTGTGTATGTGGTGTGTGTATGTGTGGGTGTGGGGTGTGTGTGTGTGGTGTGTGTGTGTGGTGTGTGAGGTGTGTGTGTATGTATGTGTATGTGGTGTGTGTGTGTGTATGTGGGGTGTGTGTGTGTGTGGTGTGTGTATGTGTGTGTGGGGTGTGTGTGTGTATGTGGTGTGTGTATGTGTGGTGTGTGTGTGTGGTGTGTGTATGTGGTGTGTGTGTGTATGTATGTGTATGTGGTGTGTGTATGTGTGTGTATGTGGGGTGTGTGTGGTGTGTGTGTGTGTATGTGGGGGGTGTGTGTGTGTGTGGTATGTGTGGTGTGTGTGTGTGGTGTGTGTGTGTATGTATGTGTATGTGGTGTATGTGTGTATGTGGGGTGTGTGTGTGGTGTGTGTGTGTATGTATGTGTATGTGGTGTGTTTATGTGTGTATGTGGGGTGTGTGTGTGTGTGGTGTGTGTGTGATGTGTGTGTGTGTATGTATGTGTATGTGGTATGTGGTATGTGTATGTGTGTATGTGGGGTGTGTGTGTGTGGTATGTGTGGGGGTGTGTGTATGTGTGTGTGTGTGGTGTGTGTGTATGTATGTGTATATAGTGTGTGTATGTGGTGTGTGTGGGGTGTGTGTGTGTGTGGTGTGTGTGTGGTGTGTGTGTATGTATGTGTATGTGGTGTGTGTATGTGTGTATGTGGGGTGTGTGTGTGTGTGTGGTGTGTGTGTGGTGTGTGTGTGTGTATGTATGTGTATGTGGTGTGTGTATGTGTGTATGTGGGGTGTGTGTGTGTGTGTGGTATGTGGGGGGGGTGTATGTGTGTGTGTGGTGTGTGTGTGTGTATGTATGTGTATGTGGTGTGTGTGTGTGTATGTGGGGTGTGTGTATGTGTGTATGTGGGGTGTGTGTGTGTATGTGTGTATGTGGGGTGTGTGTGTGTGTGTGTGTGTGTGTGTGTGGTATGTGTGGGGGTGTGTGAATGTGTGTGGTGTGTGGTGTGCGTGCCCTCAGAGGTCAGAAGGGGGCTTCCGATCTCCTGGAATTGGAGTTAGAGATGGTTGTGAGGCATCGCCTGGGTGCTGGGAATTGAACCTAGGTCCTCAGGAAGAGCAGCCAGGGCTCTTACCTACTGGCTCATCTCTCCAGCCCCTTTTGAGATTGTTTTTAAGACAACCACACAATGTAAATATAAGAAATATTGAGATTTATCAAGGAAGCATTTTGTAGGAAAACCATTAAAAAGCATGTCCCTGAGACGGCCTTTATGTTACAAATGTGTGTGAGTGCATAAGCTGGTGGCACATTCCTACCGTCCAAGCACTCTGGAGACAGGGGCTTCAAGAGAGAGAGTCACAAGCTTGGGCACAGTCGGTCTGCAGGCCCTCCAGGACTGCACAGAAGACTGTGTCAGAAGCTAATGCTTCAGTCTGGAGAGATGGCCAGCAGTAATGTACTCTGATAATGGACCCAGTGGGTACCTCTGTAATCCATCACTCCTACAGCAAGATGGGAGGCAGAACCATGAGGAGCAACTGAGGGGAAGGGAGGGAGCAGGGGGACCAGTACAGAGGCAAGAGAACCAGCCTCAACACGGTGTAGGAGAGAACCAACTCCCAAAAGCTGACCTCTGACCTCCATATAAATGTCACAGTATAGTGTCTGAACCCCTCCCACATCTCACACACACACAGACACACAGACACACAGACACACACACACACACACACACACACACACACACACACACACAGACACACACACACACAGACACACACACCTTAAGTCCAAGAAAAGCCAAGTGTGGTGGTGCACACCTTTGGTCCCAGCAGTCAGGAAGTAGAGGCAGAGGGATCTCTGTGAACCAGAGGCCAGCTTGGGCTACACAGAGAGACCCTGTCTTTCAAAAAGAAGTGTATCCTTTTTTTTTTTTTTTTCCAAAATCAAAAATAGTGTTACTAATTTGGTGTCTCTGAAGCACAGAAAAAAAGGAAAAAAAAATGACAAAAGAACGAATGAACCCACTCTTGCCACGTGTCAGGCCCCAGGCCCAGGCTAAGGAGCCCAGCCTTGTAGGCAGTGCAAGGCCTAGGGCAAAGTCAGTCCTGACCATGGGCTCAAAGAGGGACCAGCCCGTGGGTTTGGCTCTTACGGCCTGGCTAGGAGGCTGCTGCCTCAATTTGGGGCATCCAGGCCACGGATCAGGGAGAAGTCTGGTCACTCAGTTCTGACACTGTCTGGAGTAGCCAGATATCAGGGTGCAGACACCAGAGCCAAAGCCAATCAGTCCTGTGGTCCAGCAGAGTCTGCGATATTGAGTCCTGGGATGAGATCCAGCAGAGGACAGCTACTCAGTACTGATGTTCCAGCAAGGGCTGGGCGGCTGGACTCTCTCGTTCCTCAACAGGGACAGGCCAGTCACCTGGAGCACTGGAGGGTAAGTGTATCCTTTCTTATGCTACTGAGTGCTCTTACGGGATCAGGCTGAACTGTTGGGGATATAAGCCCAGGACAGTAGAGGAGACAAACCTTGAAAAGCTCTCAGGGAGAACTTTTCCTCGGGATGGAGACCCTCTAACTCCAAAGACCAGACCGACACACCACAGGATGCAATCAGCAAGAGGATTTGGTTTATTGTCGGGATACACAGGCACAGGCACCTGCGGGCGCTTCAGTCACTCGGGGGACTGGCGCGCCCCATGGAACCAAGGATGGGCTTTTATAGGATTTTGGGGAGCAGAAGCAAGCATACAGAAGCAGATGCATGGTTACAGGGATATAATTGGTGGATTCTAATATGGCAAGGGTTTAGCCCGGGGGCAAGTTTCCTAGCTACCTTCCTGAAACATAACGGCTGACTCGGCCCCCCAAGGGTTCAGCCCGGGGGCAAGTTTCTTAGCTACCTTCTTGGAACATAACGACTGACTCGGCCCCCCACCAGGGTGTGGGACCTCTCCCGGGGCTTTTTTTTTCATTGTCAGGTGCTCAACCGAAGTCGTCCTGTTGCCAGGCCTTCAACCAAACACATCCTGCTTGGCAGCCGCTGTGTACTCAGTGTTCTAACCTTTCCCTGAACCAGTCATCTTAAGTACAGCCTTGCAAAATGGCGTTACTGCTGCTAAGCTGGGGTCTTTCATTCCCCCATTTTTTTTTTGCTAACTTTGAGTGAAATCTTTCACTCGACTTGGTCAAGAAATTTTTGTCTGGTGGGGGCTTATTTCCCCACTGACTCTAGGCCACAAAAGGACTAGGAGGAGCCACATAGGAGTTTTAACTTTAAGGGGTTTGGAGTGCGCTGAACTCTCCATGTCTGGGGTGTAGTGTTGTGATTAGTCAATTCCTCAGACCAGACTGCCTTGACGTGTGGTGCGTGGATCTAAGCCGCGACTCCGTCTACCTTTAGGGCGGTCGGGGTAGTCAGGAGGACGGTGTAGGGTCCTTTTCACTGTGGCTCGAGATTCTTGGTCTGGTGTCTGTGTACCCACACGGTGTCTCCAATCTGGAACGGGTGTGGCACCACCGGATGCTCAAGCTTGTCCTGGTAAGCAGCGGCCAAAGGTCCCCAGACGTCTCTCTGTACAATCTGTAGGGCCTGTAAATGGGCCCTCAGAGAAGGGCTGTCAGCAAAATCAGCAATGTTTGAATCAAAGAAATGGACAAATGGGGGTGATGTTCTATATATTATTTCAAAAGGAGTTAGACCATGGGGGCCCGGGGTATTCCGGGCCCGATATAGAACTAGGGGAAGGAGGGCCACCCAATCCTTTGAGCCAGTTGCAAGCGTATGTTTGGATAAAGTCTCCTTAATTGTTCTATTCATGTGTTCTACCTGACCTGAACTCTGGGGTCTATAGGCACAATGTAATTTCCAATCAATCCCCAGCAATTTGGCCACCAACTGACTTACTTGGGAGACGAAAGCGGGCCCGTTGTCTGACCCCAACGCTTGAGGCATGTCATACCTGGGAAAGATTTCCTCGAGGAGCTTCTTGGTGACCATTTTTGTAGTCTCGTGCTTCGTGGGGAAGGCTTTGACCCATCCTGAGAAGGTGTCTACAAACACTAGGAGATACTTGTATCCATATATACCTGGTTTAATTTTAGTAAAATCAATTTCTCAATGGATGTCGGGACGGTGTCCCCTAGGACGAACTCCTTGTCTAATCATGGTCTTTTCCGGGTTAACCTGAGCGCATGCTTTGTAACTCTCAGTCACCTTTTGTATCGCTTTGTCCCGATTTTAAAAAAAAAACACAGATTTATCTCTTCCCGATCTAGTAAGGTTTTTATCTTCTTAAACCCCAAATGGGTTAATTTATGTAAAAAGGAGATCAATTCAAAAGTCATTTTTATTGGCATAACTGTCTTTTCTTTGTAGACCCACTGTTTTAGTTGAGGGTGGTAGATGGCCCCCATTTTTTCTAGGAGCTCTATGTCCTCATGGGCATAAACCCAACTGGTTTGTCCCACTGGTGGGGGCGTGGGTTGGTCTGGGCTATTTAAGGGCAAGATTTGTTTGTTCATGGCCGCTTCTCACGCCGTGGCATCGGCCAGCCGGTTTCTTCGTGCCTCTGGGTTGTGTCCTTTTTGGTGTCCTGGACAATGTATAATACTCAGTCTTTTGGGCAAGAATAGGGCTTCTAAGAGGGCCAGAATTTTAGCCTTATTTTTAATATCTTTACCCTCAGATGTGAGCAGCCCCCGCCTCCGGTAGATCTCCCCGTGGATGTGTGCCGTGGCAAAGGCATAACGGCTGTCTGTATATATATTTAGCCTCTTACCTTTTGCCATCTTGAGCGCCTGAGTCAAGGCGATGAGTTCAGCCCGTTGTGCGGAGGTACCAGCAGGCAGGGCTTTCGCCCAAATCACTTTGTCCTCCGTAGTGACCGCAGCTCCAGCCTTTTGCTCTCCCTCTGCCAAGAAGCTGTTGTCATCCGTGTACCATGTGTGGTCAGCATTCTGAAGAGGCTGGTCCAATAGGTCCGGCCTGGTTCCATGTACTTCTGCGAGGATTTGTAGGCAGTCCTGCTGTTTTGTCTCCTCTGGTAGAGGAAGCAAGGTGGCAGGATTGAGGGCGACTACGGGCCCAAACTGAACCCGTTCTGCATCCAGTAACAAGGCTTGGTGTGAGAATTAGAGAGCCAGCGGTCTGGGGGCTGCTTTACCAAGGCCTCCACTGCGTGGGGTGCTAGGATGGTGAGTGGCTGTCCCAAAGTCAATTTTTCCAGCGTCCTTGATCAGGACAGCAATAGCAGCCACCATCTTTAGGCACGGTGGCCAGCCGGAGGCCACAGGGTCTAATTTCTTAGACAGGTAGGCCACAGGGCGTTTTCAGAGTCCCAACCTTTGTGTTAGGACCCCTTTAGCATACCCCTGTTTCTCATCGATGAACAGTTACTGAGCAAATTGTAAGGGTTTGGAACAGTCGGATGAATATCTTCTATCCTCTTGTTGACCTTTCTCAAGTCTTGTACTGGCCTATAATCTCCAGTGCCGGGTTTCTTAACAGGCAGAAGAGGCGTATTTCAAGGTGACCGGCAGGGGATTAGGATGTCTTGATCTAGAAGCCTCGTAATGTGAGGCCTTATACCTTGATAAGCTTCATATGACAGGGGGTATTGTTTTATGGAGACTGGAGTTGTAATTAAGGGGGGCTGTTGGAGCGCCAACCCCATCCCACCAGTCTCTGCCCAAGCCAGTGTCCTGTCCCGGTTTATAGGGTTAGAACTTGAAGGGGAGTTCCGTGGGGGCCAGTTATTTGGGCCCCTCCTTCCTCAAAATGAATTTGTGTTTTTAGTTTGGTGAGCAGGTCACGGCCCAGCAGAGGGTACGGGCAATCCGGAACATGTAAGAAGGAATGGGTCACCTTACCAGTAGCCAGCTGAACCCGGCGGTCCGTAGTCCATCGGTATTGTTTCTCACCAGTAGCTCCTTGTACCCAGGCCGTCCGGTCGCTGAGTTGTCCTGAAGCTTGAGTGAGGACTGAATGCTGGGCTCCTGTGTCTACCAGGAAAGTAACCAGCTGCCCCCCAACTTTAAGCGTTACCCTGGGCTCAGGGGGGGGGTCCTGGCCATGACCTCCCTAATCTTTATCTAGAGCCAAGAGGGAGGTTCGTGGTCGAGGCTTTTGGGGTCCGCCAGGCTTCTTGGGGCACTCTTTGGCCCAGTGCCCTTTCTCTTTGTAATAGGCACATTGATCTTTATCCAGCTTCAGCCCCTTTCGAGCTCCCCCCCTATCTCCCTTCCTTTCTTGGCCCTGAACTACGGCGGCCAAGATTCGACTCAATTCTTTGTTTTTTTTTTTTTTTATCTCTCTCTTATTAAAAATCTTTTCAGCTTCTTTAAGTAAATCCTGTAATGTATAGCCCTGTAAATTTTCTAACCTCTGTAACTTAGTCCTGATATCTGGAGCAGCCTGCCAGATGAAGGACATAGAGACACTCGTCATTTGTCCTGGGTCATCTGGGTCATAGGGAGTGTACATACGGTAGGCCTCCTTAAGTCTCTCTAGAAAGGCGGAGGGAGTTTCCCCTGCTTCCTGTAATACCTGTTTTACCTGAGCCAAATTAGTAGGGCGTTGTATAGCCCCTCGGAGACCCGCTAGAAGCAACTGGCGATAAAGGCGTAGGTGTCCCTTACCTTCAGCTGTATTAAAATCCCAGTTTGGTCTCTTAAGTGGGAATGTAGCATCAATTTTTTCAGGCAGCTGGGTGGGACGCCCATCATCTCCCAGAACATGCTTTCTGGCCTCTAGGAACACTCTTTGTTTTTTTTCTGAGGTTAAGAGGGCCTGTAAGAGCTGTTGGCAGTCATCGCAAGTAGGCTGGTGGGTAAGTAAAACAGATTCTATTAGGTCGGTGAGTGTCACCGGATCTTTGGAGAAAGAAGGGTTGTGTTGTTTCCAATTGTAAATGTCAGCTGCTGAAAACGGCCAGTATTGGGTCTGGCCACCGGTTCCCTGTCTAAGTGGGAAAGCCTGGGAGGTTGAATCTGGCATCACCTCGCCCTTATTGCGCAATCTCCCTGCGACAGGGGAGAAACCCTTATCAGACTGTGGCCCGGCAACTGATCTGGCCGGCGGCTCTGCCTCCTCCGTTTCAGCCGGGCCTGTCAGAGAGAAGATCTATGAGAGGGGAGTTTGGGTCTGCCGGGAGGACAGGTTTCTTAGTTCACAAAGGTAGAGAGAGAAAGACATGGCCGGCGGACCGGGCGGGGCCGAGGGGACAGGCTGGGGGTTGAGGGGAGGCCAATTCGGGTCCACGAAGGGTTCCGCCCGGGGGGGGGGGGTTAAGGCAAGACTCTCTCAAGTGATAATATAAGAAACCTGGTCAGGATGTCCGTGGACGACCCGATCTTTAACCTGTAAAATAATGATCTTATTAAATGTGCCATTCACTGGCCATCCGGCTCCGAAGGTGGGCCACTCGGATGTGCAGAGAGTCTGCCATTTTCCTTTTTTAACCTCGACGGACTGGTTGTGTGCCCGGTCGTGGACGTCTTTCCAATGATCAAGAGTGAGACTTAGGGGCGTTGTTAGGGACTGTCCCATGTTAGTTCTAAGGAAGATTAGAACACAGAGAAAACAAACAACACCAACAGTCAAACAAACAACAGCAGATAGAGGTGGCAAAAGTCCGGGGCCCTCTGAAAGCCAAAAATACAGACAGAGTGCCGTTAGTCCGGATCTTTCTCCTCTCCCAGATTGGGCCCCGAAAAGTCGGGCCCCAACACCCTTGGAACGTCTTCCAGGGCTGCGGGGCGAGAAGTCCGAGCTCGTCAGCTCCTTCTTCGTCCCGCCCAAATTCCAAACAACCTGGCTGAGCGCTCACAGAACAGACCTGGCTGAGTGCTCACAGAACCTGGCTGAGCGCTCACAGAACAGACTTGGCTGAGCGCCCACAGAACAGACCTGGCTGAGCGCTCACAGCTGAGCGCTCACAGAACAGACAGAATAAGGCAGAACGAGACAAAATCAGACAGACAGACAGACGCCGGCCGGCTTACCTCCCAGTGGGTGGTCGGTGGTCCCTGGGTGGAGGATCTCCTTTCCCGGCCAATGCACCAAATGAAAAGCTCTCAGGGAGAACTTTTCCTCGGGATGGAGACCCTCTAACTCCAAAGACCAGACCGAGACACCACAGGATGCAATCAGCAAGAGGATTTGGTTTATTGTCGGGATACACAGGCACAGGCACCTGCGGGCGCTTCAGTCACTCGGGGGACTGGCGCGCCCCATGGAACCAAGGATGGGCTTTTATAGGATTTTGGGGAGCAGAAGCAAGCATACAGAAGCAGATGCATGGTTACAGGGATATAATTGGTGGATTCTAATATGGCAAGGGTTTAGCCCGGGGGCAAGTTTCCTAGCTACCTTCCTGAAACATAACGGCTGACTCGGCCCCCCAAGGGTTCAGCCCGGGGGCAAGTTTCTTAGCTACCTTCTTGGAACATAACGACTGACTCGGCCCCCCACCAGGGTGTGGGACCTCTCCCGGGGCTTTTTTTTTCATTGTCAGGTGCTCAACCGAAGTCGTCCTGTTGCCAGGCCTTCAACCAAACACATCCTGCTTGGCAGCCGCTGTGTACTCAGTGTTCTAACCTTTCCCTGAACCAGTCATCTTAAGTACAGCCTTGCAAAATGGCGTTACTGCTGCTAAGCTGGGGTCTTTCAACCTCACAGGGACCTTTCATGACAGAACTCTGTCCTGATGATCCTGGAGCATCCGCTGCCTCATGGAGACCAGGCTGGGGCAGTATAGACTAGGAGACTGATGTGTGCTCGTCACAGATTCCTCATTCCCATGTGCTGCCTCCCTGCTGCCAACCTTCCTCTCAAAGTCAGGCCCCGTCCCGAGGAAGAGGCCAGTGTTTGCTTCTCTCTGCTCTTGTATTTTTCCTCTTACACAACTGAGAGAACGCCTGACAAGGCCAGCTTCAGTGAGGAAAGGTTTATTCAGGCTTTCAGGGGTTCAGTCCTTACAGGGGAGGACACAGCACTGCAGGGCAGTTCACATCGTGGTGGCCAGAAAGCGAAGAGAAACCAGAAGGAAGAGGTTGTCACAAACAACACACCTCCAAGGACCCATCGACTTCCTGGCTCATCTCCCAATGTTTCTGGAACCTCTCAAGAGTGCCAGCAGCCGGGACCAAGGAGATGTTCCTCACTGTCCTGAGATCAGATCCCCAGATCAAGGCTGTGAGCAATGTCTTCCCACCAGCCCTGGTCCTCTGGGAGAAGTGGCTGTTTTAAAGCTTCCTGCCTAACATCACCAAAAGGTCCAACCCAGAGGCGAGTGGCCAGCCAGAGAGGTCATCTGCTGGTCTTGCTGAGCCTGCAGACTTGGAACAGATTATCTTAGACTTCTTGTCTGGCTTCAGGCAGAGTCATAACAGCTCCTGTGAAGGCCCTCCTCAAAGACAGCAGCCTCGGAGCCAGTGGGATGGCTTTACACACACACACACACACACACACACACACACACACGCACACACACACGCACACACACGTACATACACACGCACACACGTACACACATGTACACACACGCACACACACACCCTGCCCATCTGCATGAAGCTAGCAGCTTCTGCAGAGATGGCTGCTGACATGACACTTGGGCACAGTCCCTGGCCTTCAGCCGTGGGGACTGGGGAGTCTGTTTCCAAATGTCCCTAGCTCTAATTCGACCTAAAGCAATGTAATCTCTTTCCCTGAAACCAGAAGCTTGGTGGCTGGCGCCCTGAGGACCAACGGCGTCCTCACACAGCCTGTGTATATGGACTGGTCAGCAAGCCACTGATGAGGGGCAGGGCCCGTTTGTTCAGCAGTGGCGATATCCCTGTTCTAGGTAAGGGGACAGAAGTGGGGGGCTGGACTCCGACTAGCTGCTTTCAGGGAATGCCCTATGACCTACTACCCCCTATAGGCTCCAATAGGTTCCACCACCTCCCCACAGAGCCATCGTGTAGAAACTAAGCCTTCAGCAGCCACACCTGTCGGAGACATTCAAGATCTAAACCACAATGGCGACCATGAGCCACAATCACCACACATTCTGTGTTCTCTCTGTTTGCAGAGGCCCCTTTAACCATGGTGACAATGGCTGCTAGGCTGTGCCTTTGGATGCTGAGGGGGGTCACCTGACTGTAAAATGATGACATTACTCTGATCATCCTTTCACACAAAGGTGCTGCACCCGCTGTTTGCTTTCACTATGGTCAGGGCCGAGGACCCTAGCCACACCACAGAGCCAGCCGAAGGCTCACTCCCAGATCAGAAGCATTGGTCCCAGCTTGCACTGGATTAAATTCTTACAGCAAAACTTTATTCACATTTTTACCCTGCTATCTTCTGAACTGACATAATTCAAGATACAGACAACAAGCATACAGTCTGCTGATGGGACTGAGCCGCTGGGGACACACAGTCAGCAAAGGTCTGAGCGCAGGTCAGGAACCTGTGCTCACTTAGTTTCCAGGCCTCGTAAATGGACCTGGTGCTGTGGGTCAGGTCCGGTGGGCTCCTCTAACCGCTTGTCTTCTTTGGCTTCTGCTTCAGCTTGCTCCACATCCTCTCCAGGGCCACCTTCCCCATGAAGAAAGTGATGGCAAAATTGCGCTTGTACCAGTCTCTACAGAGAGAGAGAGAGAGAGAGAGAGAGAGAGAGAGAGAGAGAGAGAGAGAGGAGAGAGAGAGAGAGGACCCCAGTCAACTGCAGTGTCAGCTGACCAGACAGCAGCTCTCCTGGAGGTGCCACGGTCACCTGACTCCCTACTTCCAGCCCAGCTGGCCATGCACATCCACAGCCAGTTTCCCTGTGGATAGAGCGTTCTCATCGTCCCCTGGCCTGTCCTGGCAGACTGGATTCTTTTTTTTTTTTTTTGGTTCTTTTTTTCGGAGCTGGGGACCGAACCCAGGGCCTTGCGCTTCCTAGGCAAGCGCTCTACCACTGAGCTAAATCCCCAGCCCCCAGCAGACTGGATTCTTAGGATCCCCTGTGAACCCAGCAGCGTCCCTAGACGGGCAGCGGTGAGTATCTAAGGGACAGCCTAGGGACTGGGGTGGGGGTGTTCTGCTTTGGTCTAATTTGTATGGGACAAAGTATTCCACAGTAGGAAGTGGAATGTCACAAAGCTCAAAGTCCCTTCTCCTGGGTGACAGGTCTGATCCTCACACATACCTTGGTAGAATCTATACAGAGAAAAGACATGGGCTGCTGCCTACAAGTCACCAATGGAAGCCCACGCACTGGTGGCAGCTCTGAGTCTAATGGTGAGGTGACGTCTGGAGGGCTTACTGCGTGGAGGAAAAGCACATCTCAGTCCCTGGGTCCGAGGCCTTGCTGCCCCAAGGCCACCAGCCGTTCCAGGCTCTGAGCTCCTGAGTGCTTCTGCTAGGGCTAGATGCACTGACTCCTTGGATCTCAGCCCAGAAGGTAAGAGAGGAACCAGAGCCCTAAGGAGGGGACAGCACAAGTCAGCCACGGTGTAGGTCCACAGACTCCATCCATCTATAGGGAACTTAAAACTCGCTAGCTGAGGCAACCCCGCTGACTAGCAGAACCCTAAGTAAATAGGAAAGGCTCGGGGAGAGCAAGAGGCCACCCTGTGTGTCTCAGGCAAGGAGAGCCACACTGCTCTTGTGAGGCAGATGATTCGCTCCGGGCAGTTAGGCAGAAAAGCCAGAAAAGTCTCCCAGTTTCTGTGTGGAGGCAGCCTCGAGGGCACTGCACACACAGACCTGTAGGGGGCAGCAATGCGCTGCGTCCATGAGTTCACATGGTTGAGCAGCTAACTGGGTCAGAATAACACAACACAGACTTGGCTCCCTCCCGAAGCTGCCCACGTTCTCTGAGACCTTGCCCCTCTGGCCACACCCAGCCCTGTCACTGCTACATTTTAACAAAAATCTCAAGTTGCATCTGTTTTACCAGATATCACAAAAGACTAAAATCATTTTTTTTTTAAATCAGATTTATTAGGCCAAGCATGGCGGCCTACACTTCTAATCTCAGCACTTAAGAAGTGCAGGTAGGCAGAATCTCTATGAGTTTGAGGCTAGCCTGGTCTACACAGAGTTCCAGAACCTCTAGAACTACATAGTGAGATCCTTCCTCAAAAACAATCAAACAACTAAACAATCACAGCAACAAAATAGAGCCCAACGCGGTAACATCTACTTATTACTTTCTATCTCTTCTGGGACAGAGCCCTGGCCACACTGCAAGTCTCAAACCAATCAGGCCTATATATGAGACCTTGTCTCAAAAATTAGTTAAAAAAAAAATCCCACTAATCTGACAGGACGATCCATTAGAGACCTATCCCATCTCCATTAGACACCTGTCACAGGAGCTCAGGACTGCAGCTCTGTAGAATGACTCCCAGGACTCTGACTGACACCTTCAGGTTCTCATGCTGCCCCACGTCTCCTGAAAACAGCTGCAGGCATGGGCTGTCCCTCCTCCTGCAGCTCAATGGGTCACCACAACATAAGATGCAGCCGTGCTTAGGACTCAGGTGTGGCACCCTCAGGTCACCATCCAATCCCCACAGCCTTTACTGCCCAGTGGTTTCAGCAGCTAGGGGTGACAAGGGATGACGAGGGATGACGAGAGATGACGAGCGTCTAGACCTGGGCGGCCATTAGGAACAGAATCACATCATTATTTCTGAGTGTTCTCTTTGTTTTGTTTTCCAAGACAGGGTTTCTCAGGGCAGCACTGACTGTAGACCAGGCTGGCCTCACCGCCTGCCTCTGCCTCTTGAATGCTGGGATTAAAGGCATGTGCAAGCCTGAGTGCCTTTTTGTGTGGTCACCTTTGAATACTATTGGTGTGGGGCAGAGAAACTCTTCCACATGAGCTGTGCATAACCAGAAGAGACCCAGAGCCTCCAGGAGCGCTCCCCAGACACGTGTGTGCAGTGATATTTTGTAATCCTGTGTACGGCTTGGGAGGGTGACTCACCCTGCATTTCAGGCTCCTTGCTGGTCCCTGTATGGCTCTCCTGTGGCCCTCTTCTCTACTGACCAAGGGTCCTGGCTGACCCCATATTTCCAGGGAAAGATACTAAGAGATGTCAGGACCTACTCGATGATGTAAGCCCGGGGGGGGCTTTGGGTACCTCGCACACATACCGAAGCTGACAGGTTTGGTTAGAACTGCAAAGGGCATAGCTAGGAGAACTGTCTTGATGGATGAGCTCAGTGAGCTCAGGAAAGGCGGACGTGCATACCGGTTATAGCACATGTGCTTCTGGAAATTCTTGCTCAGAAAGTCCTTATAGAAGTCAGCCATCTCCTCGGCATCCAGCGTTGCTCTTTGGCCTGGAAGTAAGTCACAGTTAAACATAGCACAGGAGAAGTTGGCCGTGCCGATGCACACTTAGAACCCAGCACTGGAGCTAAAAGCAAAAGGATCAAAGTTTGAGGCCAGCCTTGCTATAGGAGATCCTGTCTTAAAAATCCAAGAACGGGGTTGGGGATTTAGCTCAGTGGTAGAGTGCTTGCCTAGGAAACACAAGGCCCTGGGTTCGGTCCCCAGCTCCGAAAAAAAGAAAAGAAAAAAAAAAAAATCCAAGAACCAAGCCAGGTGGTGGTGGACACGCCTTTAATCCCAGCACTTAGGAGGCAGAGGCGGGTGGACCTCTGTGAGTTCGAGGACAGAGTCAGTTCCAAGACAACAGGGGTACACAGGTAAACATTGTCTTGAAACACCAAAAGCAACAACAACAAAAACCAAAAACAAAAACCAGGGGACTGTATATGGCTCAGTGGCTAAAGGCACTTGCTGCCAAGTCTGAAGACCTGAACTGAATCCCTGAGATCCAGAAGGTAAAAGGAGAGAACGGACTCCCCCATGAACTGTCCTCCGACCCGCACATGCGATGCTAGAACTCACACTATAGTCCTCAAAAACACAGAGACCCACCTGCCTTTGCCTCCCAAGTGCTAGGACCAAAGGCAAGCGCCGACATGGCCAGCTAAAGATTCCATTTCATTTTAAGTATGTGTGTGTGTGTGTGTGTGTGTGTGTGTGTGTGTGTGTGTGTGTAGGTACAGAGGTACAGTAGGGACAGTGCCTGCACAAGCCAGTAGGTGTCAGCCAGATGGTCTGGAAGCTAGCGTTACAGGCAGTTGTGAGCCACTGGCTGCTGGGAACCAACTTTGGGTCCTCTATTACAACAGTAAAAGTTCCTAACCCCTGAGCTATTGCTCCAGTCTCTAAATAGCTTTATAACTTTCTATGTTTGTTCTGTGTGTATGGATGCTCTGCCGACCTTGTATGTTCGTGTGTCACTTGCAGGCCTGGTGCCCATAGACCAGAAGAGGGTGTCCGGGCCCCTGGAACTAGAGCTGCAGACGGTTGTTAAGCCACCTCGTGGGTGGGATGGACTCCTCCTCCCTGTGAGAGCGGCCAGTGCTCTTAACTGCTGTGCTATTTCACTAGGGGTTTTTGTTGTCCCAATATCTCACACATCAGCAAGCAGGAGCAGCACAGAGTCAAGGTCACCCTGCATTACACAGTGAGATTGAGGCCAATGTGGGCTACACGAGATACTGTTTCAAAAGACAAAAACAAAACAAAGGCTGGAGTGCTGGTTCGATTCCTGGAACTCACACAAAGGCTCACAACCATCTGTAACTCCAATTCTAGGGAATCCAGAGCCCTCTTCTGGTTTCTGAGGACTCGGGTATGTACACAGTGCACATATATATATGCAGGTAAAACACTCACACATCAAATAAACTGCATGTGTGTGGTATGTGTGTAAAGATTTAATATATTCAACAAACTTACGGAAGACCCACACACATACACTAACTGTAGCCAGGGGCAGTGTTGGCGCACGCCTTTGACCCCAGCACTCAGGAGGCGGAGGCAGGTGGATCTCTGAGTTCAAGGCCAACCTGGTCTACAGAGTGAATTCTAAGACAACCAGGGCTACACAGAAAAAAACCTTATCTCAAGAAAAATAAATAAGGGGTTGGGGATTTAGCTCAGTGGTAGAGCGCTTGCCTAGCAAGCACAAGGCCCTGGGTTCGGTCCCCAGCTCCGAAAAATAGAAAAAATAGAAAAAAAAAAAAAAAAAAAAAAGAAAAAGAAAAAGAAAAAGAAATAAATAAAAACCAACAACCAAAAGAGGGCACTGCTCTCTGTCAGAACTGCAGCTGGCTTCCTGCTGACAGGCTTTTGTTTACTTTGCAAATGTTAACAGGTAACTTATAACTCACAGGAAAGTCAAAGATGTTAATAGCTAAACAATGGGCTGGGAAGGGCAGGACACCATTAGCCTTTTATCCCCACAAGAAGAGGACGGAGGCAGGCAATCTCAATGAGTTCAAGGCCAACCTGGTCTACACAGTGAGCTCCAGGCCAGCCAGGGTTTCATAGGAAGAACCCCAGCTCACAGAAGAAACAGGTGAAAAGGCTTGCATTTCTCAGTTCCCAATCCTACCATGGAGTGCAGGGGCCATGCAGCACTGCCAGAGACGCAGATCACACAGACACAGAAACTAGCAGAGCTGTCAGCATGACAGAGACAGGCAGGCCCTCCTCTAGCCCCCCCCCCCGCCCCCCAACTGCTCCTGAGTCTGAAGAGATCCAGGCTGAGGGTGACTCAAGACCATGAGGCAGACAGGCTCAAGTCCACAGCTGCACTTCTGTGATCAACCTTAGCGGGCCTCTTATTAGGCAGCTTAGGTGCTCTGCCGTCTTCTGTGCCTCAGTTTACTACACAGTGCGGACATGGCTGTGCATCCCTGCTAATGCATAGAGCATGTGGAAGAGCCAAGTCTTTAATATATTAGGAGCTCTGCAGTGTTACCCACTAGGCTAAACACACAGTACTTTGCTGACCCAGCCTTCCTGTGGTCCCCTCCACCTAGAGGACTCTTCTGAGGACATGGACAACACACACACACACACACACACACACACACACACACACACACACAGAGAGAGAGAGAGAGAGAGAGAGAGAGAAGACTCTCTTCCTTAATTCCCTGCTAGTTTCTTTGCTTGTCAGCCCCCAATGGGCAGGACTGTAGTTCTGCTCCATGCCCCATCCCAGAAGCCAGTGGACATCTCTGTGGAGATAGATGCTATCATATGAAGTGAGGAGTATCTACCACCTGAGAGGTAAGGAATGCCAAAGGCTCCAAGGGAAGGTGATACATAAGCTGGTCTCAAGATACACACAGGCAGGTGGGAAGGTAGGACCGGGATGGAGGAGGGAGCAGGAGGGAGGAGGGAGCAGGAGGGAGGAGGGAGCAGGAGGGAGGATGGAGGAGGGAGCAGGAGGGAGGAGGGAGCAGGATGGAGGAGGGAGCAGGATGGAGGATGGAGGAGGGAGCAGGAGGGAGGAGGGAGCAGGAGGGAGCAGGAGGGAGGAGGGAGCAGGATGGAGGATGGAGGAGGGAGCAGGAGGGAGGAGGGAGCAGGAGGGAGGATGGAGGAGGGAGCAGGATGGAGGAGGGAGCAGGAGGGAGGATGGAGGAGGGAGCAGGAGGGAGGAGGGAGCAGGAGGGAGGAGGGAGCAGGATGGAGGAGGGAGCAGAGGCCGGGATGGAGCCCAGTCCAGAGGAGTTTTGAGGGTGACAGTCTTTCCTTATCCTTAGAGAAGGGAGTCCCTGTTCCTCTGGAGGGCCGGGTCCTCCCCACGTAGACTCCGACCGTGTCCTCCCTACACCTAGTGCCTCGTCTCTAGCAATGGTCAGCACGGCTGCCTGTAGAGCCCGCAGAGCTGCCCACACCTCTGCCCACACCTACGGCTTCCCCAAGGAGCTCTCAGACAGACCTAGGGACACCTCACCCAAACACCCTCAGGCCAACGACCAGACAGCAGGAACCCCATTAATGCTTGCCAAGCCAATGCTTGTTCCATGGCTCCTCTCTGCCTCTTACTATTGAACCTAAAGCTAACGGGAGCAGGGAGGAGAGTAAAGAGAAGGGCTGGGGAACAGAAAGGGAGGAGGAGGAAGGGAGCCATAGTGGAGGGATGGAGGGATGGAGGGAAAACTCAATTGCATCACGTCATTACTGAGAATGTGTGGGCGTCTCACAAATGCCATCTGAGAAAGTGGATCTGTCTCCATGACTCCTTTTCTGGATGCACAAACACGCAGTCAAAGAAAGGGACAGGAAGAACTCCTTCCTGACACTGCTGTCGAACAATGAAATCAGGGCTTCCTGCTTCTTCCTGCACTTACGGTCAGTGAATTCCCCACACCACAGCAGAACTTGCGGAACACGCAGTCAGCAGGTGGCGACCACTCTTACTAGTCTGCAATCACTGGGCAACTAGACTCCCCGCTTTGCAATTAAAAAAAAAGCCTGTAAGGAAAACTTGCTGAACTGGCTGTTCACGGCCATGGCTTGTTTTCCTCTAGAAAGGGGCTGGGGCTCTCAGGCTACCTCTAGCCACCAAAGCAACTCCGTCAGGACTGAGTGCTGAAGGAACCTTTCCTATGAACTCAGAAAGCACAGACAGATGCCCTGCTGCTTGAGATGGCGTTTGTGTAAAGCCAGAGGTTTCCTCCCCACACACTCAGTCACTGGTCCACAGGTGTTGTTACTAAGGCAAAGCCATTGCAGCCTGTTTAAAAGTCCAGACGGTCCGCGTCATGTTGGCTACAAACACCACCAAGCTGTTCTTCGTCATGAACTGTGTTTTTCCCGGACGCTGTCTGGCCGTCCCTCTGGGTCGCCTTCATCCTGTGTTCCCATGGCAGCAGCCAGGCTCATTCAACACAACCCATTGCTGTGTGCTGGTCCAGACCCAGCATGGCTGGAAGCTGGCTGGCGACTGACAGAGGAATTAACTGGGAGGCAGAGGGCCGGGTTAACAAAGCAAGAGAAGGGGTTGGGGATATAGCTCAGTGGTAGAGCGCTTGCCTAGGAAGTGCAAGGCCCTGGGTTCGGTCCCCAGCTCCGGAAAAAAAAAAAAAAAAAGAACAAAGCAAGAGAAGGGTAAGGAAGAAGTCCTAGGGCCGCTCTGGTCCCATTATCTGAGTACAGCCCACCGCTAGGGCCCTGCGACCCATGTTCCAGGTCCTTAGTGCTCACTGCAACTGGATGCCCCACCACAGGGCCCAGCCATTCAGATGCTTTCAGTTCCCCTGCTGCTGGTGGCTGGGTTATACCGTGTCCTTCATCCCCAGATGAAGGAGGTAGAATCTTTAGGATGTGGAGACTAATAGGAGCCCCTGGTCACTGCATGTGTGCTTTCAAAGGGGATGGTGGGACCTAGGTCTCATCCATTTACAAAACTGGGTTGATACACACACACACACACACACACACACACACACACACAGAATTTATTTTTACTTTATGTACATTGGTGTTTTGTCTGGAAGTGTGTCTACGTGAGGCTGTGAGAAACCCTGGAATTGGAGTTACAAGCAGGCATGAGCTACAATGTGGTTGCTGGGAACTGAACCCAGGTCCTCTGCAAGAGCAGCCAGTGCTCTTAACCTCTGAGCCCCATGAGTTTTTGTTGTCATTATTATTTGGTTTTTTGAGAAAGGGTTTCTTTGTGTAGCCCTGGGTAACCTAAAACTCTCTTTGTAGAGCAGGTCAGCCTCTAACTCACAGGAATTTACCTGCCTCTGCCTCCCAGGAGCCGGGACTAAAGGCAGGCTCTGGTAAGAGTTTCTAGCAGTGGGAACTCGAGATCTAACTCTGCTCTATCAGCAGCTGATACCGGGTAATTAAAAAACTACTCGGGGGCTGGAGAGATGGCTCAGCGGTTAAGAGCACCGACTGCTCTTCCAGAGGTCCTGAGTTCAATTCCCAGCAACCACATGGTGACTCACAACCATCTGTAATAGGATCTGATGTCCTCTTCTGCTGTGTCTAAAGACAGCTACAGTGTACTCATATAGAAAATGAATAATTCTTTTGAAAAGGTAATTTGTTTTTCCAATATAACTCATTAGCCAAAGCTCCTCTACCTTGAGCCCCTGGGAGCCTCTAAGGAGCCACACATGGAAAGTGTTTCTCAGAACATGTGTGCTCTGAACAAGAGGTATCTCATACATTACAACTGGTACAGTCTGGTAACTGTTTAACCTCCACAAAGCACGGTGGTTTTTCCTTAAGTACGTATACAGTATGGAGCAGCTGTGTCTAGCCAGCTGACATGAATCTCCTCAGAGCCGCCACGAGGTAAGGAACCTGACAAACACGCTCAGCCGTCTCCAGGAACACCCTATTAACCGTGTTGCTCCACCCAAGTGGATTACACGTCCTTTATGTGACCTCTAAATACTTCCAGGCTCCCCACGTTCCCTCTCCACGCACGCTGTTCTTTTCCATCGCCGAATTAATTATAAATGTTACTTAAGGTCAGTCTTTCAATACATAGCGGTCAGCAATGGAACTGGCATGTTTATAGGAATCAAAACAATTCTCCTGTCTGTTACAAGAACGGCCAACCTCAGGGCTGGAGAGGTGACTCAGCGGTTAAGAGCACTGACTGCTCTTGCAGAGGGCCTGAGTTCAATTGGTGGCTCACAACCATCTGTAATGAGATCCCATGCTCTCTTCTGGTGTGTCTGAGGACAGCTACAATGTACTCACATATAGGAAACATATATATACATACATACATATTGGCCAATCTCTAAGGCAATACCACAGCATGAGCTGACCTGATGGGAATGGCTGATGGCCCACAGACATCGCTTCGCCACATATGAGTGTGAGACAGGGATGAAACGAGAGGGCGCACACAGACAGACAGACAGGCAGACAGACAGAGAGGAATAGCAGCAGCTGAACTGAGAACTGTTGAGATCCACACGTCTTCTGATCTGACTCCTGTGGGCAGAGCCTACCCTCCTTTCTTACTGGGTGGTCTCAGCTGGGCTCTCACCCCCGTTACACTTCGGGCTCTTTAGACAGCATTTGGTGCCTGGCCTTCACATCAGGACCAAACTGGCCCTCCGTTCATTCCCACACAGTGCTAGGATGCAGCACCCTCTTCTGTTGAAGTGGGGGCTGGCATGCAGAATACCACCCCTCGCCCTTCTTCTGAAGCAAACCAGGGCGGGCTAGGGATTAGCAGAGAGTGAGGGCACCTTAACCCAACAGCAGACTCAGCTCTGGAGTTAATGGTTGTGGGCTGTCCATTAGAATATTTTGGGAGTAGGCATCCAAGTAATAAAACAGTACAAAATGCTATTAAGGCCTGACATCAACACTCGGAGAAAATGGTCAAGGCTATTTTGAGCGAAAGAAATGGTGAGCCAGGTATGTGCAACCCTCTTTTAATTCCTGCACTGGGGAGGCTGATCCTGAAAGGCTACCATGAGTTCAAGACCAGGCCAGCTACACAGTGGGACCTGGTCTCAAAAAAAACCCAAAACCAAACAAACAAAAAGGAAACAAGCAACTCCAGCAGCCCACGGCCTGCTCTGGGCCTGGGAGATGGACAAGGCCAAGATGTGAGGCAGTCGAGAAGTTCTGTGGCCTGTGGTGAGGGCTGGTGTGATGGCCACTCCTTTAATCCCACACTTCAGAGGCAGACAGGTGATCAGAGTCCCAGGCCAGCGGGGGCTACATGGTGAGATAGCATCTCGCCAGCACAAGCCTACAAAGAGGGCACCTGTCAGGTAAGCATTTGGGGTGGAATAGTCTAGCTATGGTGCAAAAGATGAACTTAAAGCAGGGCTTGACAGAGGATATTTAGAGGTCAGATCTGTTTTCATAAATTAAGTTTTCTTAGATATCACCCAGGGTCACTGTATCCCAGACAACCACAAACGCCCTTCACAGAAAACAGAATGCTGCCTTAAAGATCCAAAGCTGGCCGGGGCTGGTTGTGGTGGCACAAGACTTTAATCCCAGGTTCTGGAGGCAGAGGCAAGCAGAGCTCTAAGTTCAAGGCCAGCCTGGTCTACATAGTGAGTTCTGGGACAGCCAGAGCTACACAGAGATCTGTCTCAAAAAACAAAACGAACAAGAAAGTTGGGAAGCTGGGAAAAACGGAGAAGTGCACAGTGGACAGAGAATCAACAGGGGTCTGAACTTCAATGGCGGGGCAGGGAAGCCAAAGGGCTGGGAGACAGCTCAACTGGCCTGCCTTAGCAGAAGGCTACCACAGCCCTCTGCTTTCTGCTAGGAATCCAGGAAGGAGTGCTAGGAAGATGGAGGGCTGGGAGATTACAGAGGCCTCCTAACCTTAGGGGAAGCCATTCATCCAACTGCAAGGCTGTGCAGCCCAATGGCTTGAGCGCTTACCTACAATGCTCAAGGCCCTGGATTCTATTCTCAGTACCGTACACAAAGAGAAAAATCAAAGGACAAAGGAGGAACTCAACTCTGAGAGGCTGTGACGACATCCCTGAAGATGGGAGAGGAGGAGCTAGGAGCCCGAGGGAACCCAGTGATACACACACAGGGCAGGGTCTCTGCAGGCAGGGAGACAGTAAGCAGGGCACGGAGGCTGTCGGTCCAGTGCTTCTCCTCATTCAGTAACACTTTTCTACAACAGTAACAGCACAAACGTACTAACCTGACTCGGTTCGCGGGCCTGAGCCTTTAGCTTGTAGCCTTGAGTAAATGAACTCTTCCTTTTCCTGAAAGAGGATCAACAGAACGTCTTAGCCAGGGTTGGGCACTCACCTATACTCCCTGAACCCGGAATGGCGTGGAGATGGCGGTATCAGGAGATCAGTCATCCTCAGCTACAAGTTTTGAGCGCATCCTGGGCTATATGAGACCCTGTCTCAAAAATATTCAAATATGGTTTTAAAAACATTAAAACCCTTGGGCTGGAGAGATGGCTCAGCGGTTAAGAGCACCGACTGCTCTTCCAGAGGTCCTGAGTTCAATTCCCAGCAACCACATGGTGGCTCACAACCATCTGTAATGGGATCCGATGCCCTCTTCTGGTGTGTCTGAAGACAGCTACAGTGTATTCACATACATTAAATCAATCAATCAATCAATCAATCAATCTTTCTAATCCTGGCACGAAAACCAAAAGAGAAGGAGAGAGAACTGTTCTCCGGCTCCCAATGCTGAGACATTTGGGGCAAATTTCCTTAGAAATATCACACTGTGAAACCTGCATTTTAAAAAGACTTGTTTTGGGGCTGGAGAGATGGCTCAGTGGTTAAGAGCACCGACTGCTCTTCCTGAGGTCCTGAGTTCAAATCCCAGCAACCACATGGTGGCTCACAACCATCTGTAATGAGATTCGATGCCCTCTTCTGGTGTGTCTGAAGACAGCTACAGTGTACTCATATACAATAAATAAATCTTAAAAAAAAAAAAAAAGACTTGTTTTATGTGTGTATGTATGTGAGTCTGCACATACATTTGCATATAACATACATGCATTGTGCCTGAGAAGCCCAAAGACGGCACTGGATCCCCTGGAACAAGAGGGTCGTGAGCCGCCATCTGGGTGCTGGGGACTGAGACTGTAGTGTAGAAGATCAGCCAGTACTCTGACCATTGAGCCATCTCTCCAGCTACCTCAGAGCTTGTTTTCAGCCATCTCAACCTGGTTAGAGGTTCACGCTTGATACAGGACTTTTTTTCATGTAGCCCAGCATGGATTCAAACTTTCTATGTAGTAGCAAGAGTACTGGGGGAACAGGTGTGTGCCATGATGCCCAGCTTGACACAGGGATTTAAAAGATATTCAATGGGGGATTGGGGATTTAGCTCAGTGGTAGAGCGCTTGCCTAGCAAGCGCAAGGCCCTGTGTTCGGTCCCCAGCTCCGAAAAAAAGAAAAAAAAAACAAAAAAAAGATGTTCAATGGATTTGGGAAGGTGGATGGTTTACAAATCCACAGGCTATAACAAACACTCCTGTCTATTTTCTTTCCATTAGTATATTTATAGGTGTTTTTCATTCACTTTATGAGTAAGTTGCTAAGAATCCTGAACTCTCATAAGTGGCAATCATAGTGGTGACTTCTTATAAACAGGCAATGCATTCAAGTCAGAGCTGGTCCTGGACCTTGTCTTCCCCGAAAGCCTCAAACTGTGACTAATGACTGGACAAGGAGTCTTCCACGCAGCTACATGCAGGTTTAAAACAATCTTTTTATCTTTTTTTTTGGGGGGGGGGTTCTTTTTTTTTTCCGGAGCTGGGGACCGAACCCAGGGCCTTGCGCTTCCTAGGCAAGCGCTCTACCACTGAGCTAAATCCCCAACCCCATCTTTTTATCTCTTAAAAAACTTTTTTTTGACACTATAGTGAGACCCTATCTCACATTTCCGGCTAGTCTGGAGCTCACTATGAAGACTGGCCTTGAACTAGAGGTCCTCCTGACTTTGATGACCAAGTGCTGGGATTAAAGGAATGCATCGCCACCGCTGGCTGCTAAAGACACCATCAAGAAGAGACAAAGTATCTATTTACCCCCAAGCGGCAACCAGAACGGCAATGCTGAGGATGTAACGCCCCCAAGTGGCTGAGAGGATTGTCCCTTACTGTTCTGAACGCCACACTTACCTTATTAAAGGACAGATTCTGCTTGGCCCAGAACTGCTGATTCCATTCCTGCGTTTCTTGCCTCAATTCCCTAAGCCTTTGCTCCAAAGGAGACTCATTTTCAGGGACATGAAAATGAACAGGACGAAGGTTGGAGTATTTGTCTGGGGGGCCTATCCAATCATGGCAAGACTGTCTCGGAGGGCAGAATCTTGAGACCTTTAATGAAATGAAAGGAATTAACGTAACTAAACCAGCCCCTGGTGTTATAAAACCCGCTTATTCAAGGCCCTCATCAGCTTACTCTGTGAAAGACTACAATGTATCCATCTGATCATTTTCCAGCTAAAATGCTGTGATTTTGTTTTGTTCTCCTTCTTGGTTCCTTCAGACATGACCCTAACAATGTGGCCTTGGCTGGACTCACAATCCTTTTGCCTCAGCCTCCCAAGTGCTGGGATTACAGGCAGACACCACCATATCTGGCTTAAATATTAGCATTATTCTACGGTTCGCCAAATGATGCTAAAACAGTTCCGTATCCTGACGGTGGAGGCCAGGTGGGCAGGCCTGTAACTCCAGCTAGGAAGCTGAGGCAGGATCAGAGTTTGAGGCCAGCCTGGACAATTTAGTAAGCCCTGTCTCAAAATAAGTATAAATAAAATAACAGAACCAAGAATGTAGCTGAGCGGTAAGCACGTTCGCCCAACACATCGATCATCTCGATCATCTTAAGACAAAGGCCCTTCCTATGAATTCCGTTACTCAAAATCAGGTCAGGACTGATGGGCTGAAGATACAGCTCGGTCAACAGTGCTTCACACACTCTGGGCAAGCTCAGCCACAAGGAGCCACCCTCTGCCTCTAAAGCATTTCTTTATTTAATTTTGTAGTCGTAAAGGTTGAAACCAGATCTTGAGTTTTGATATATATAGTTTTAATAGGCAAAATGGGGGGGTGGTCTTGGGATAGTGTCCTGTGGCTCTAATCCCAGCATGTAGTAGGCTGAGGTAAAAGCCTACTTACCCCTCCACTGAAACACCGTGGGACCAGTGTGTCTGTCTACACTGCCCCCACCCTTGGCATTCTACACCTCAACCCATGCTACTCCAGACAGCAGTCAAGGCACTCTCTCCTAAGGTCCCCCCACCGCCCACCCCCATGCCCCCACACCCCCATTCTCCCATTCCCCCACCCCCAGGAGCTGAGGACCAAACCCAGGACCTTGCACTTGCTAGGCAAGCACTCTACCGCTGAGCTGAATCCCCAACCCAAAGTGCTTTCTTTCTTTCTTTTTTTTTTTTTTTTTCTATTCTTTTTTTTGGAGCTGGGGACTGAACCCAGGGCCTTGCGCTTGCTAGGCAAGAGCTCTACCACTGAGCCAAATCCCCAACCTCCCAAAGTGCTTTCTTTAAAAACCCTGGCTGGTGGCTCACAGCTTTAATCCCAGGACTTAGGGGGCGGAGGCAGGCAGATCTGAGTTTGAGTCCAGCCTTATGTACAAAGTGGCTCCCAAGCCAGCCGGGGTAAAACACAAAAAGCCTGTAGTAAGGCTGGAGACGAGCGGCTGACTGCACTTGGCACACCTACGCAGAACCCAAGCTCAGTTCCTAGTACTCACGTCAGGCGGCTCAGAACTGCGGCCACCCCAGTTGCAGGCAGATCTGACATATCTGGCCTCTGTGGGTACCTATACCGTTATACACACGCACCTGTGCACACACCCAATACCTAATCCAAAATAAAAATATCTCAGCTCTGGGAAGCGCATTTTTATGTGCACAGGTATTTTACCTGCATGTATGTCTGGCACCTGTAGGGTTAGAGGACAGTGTCAGAGCCTCTGGAAATGGTTACAGACAGTTGTGAGCAGCTAGATCAGTGCTGGGAATTGAACCTGGGTCCTTTGTAAGAGCAGCCAGGGCTCCTAACCACTGAGCCCCCTTGTTTGCCGTACTCTTTTTTTCTTTATTATTTGGTTTGGTGGAGCTGAAGCAAACTCCAAACCCAACCCATTTAAGGCAAGCGCTCTACACTGACCCACAGTCCCAGCCCGCAGCGGCTTACCTTTGGGCACATGTGTATTTGTACAGTTGAGGTGTGAGCACCAGTGCCTGTGCCACCAGGCTTAACGACTGGTGCACATCTGGCAATTCTGGGTAATGTAGCATTACCATGCTCACAAGTGCCAAGTGGCAGGCAGAAGCCAATGGCAGGTGCTCCCTTGATCAGTCTGTACACCATATTTGACATGAGGCCTCTCCCCAAACCCACAAGCTTCATTGTTCTGCCTGTTTCCATGTCCCTATCACCACTAGGACTACAGGCATACATGGGTGTTAGGGATCCAAGCCTGTCTTCCTGATGGTGGGGCACACACCTGAGCTACTAAGCCATTTCCCCCGGACTTCTACAGGCTTATTTCCCCTCTTTGTGTGTGTGTCTGTGTCTGTGTCTGTATCTGTGTGTGTGTGTGTGTGTGTGTGTGTGTGTGTGTGTGTGTACTGCACATGTGAAAGCCCAAGGTTGGCACTGCGTGTCTCCCCCTTCCTCATTGCTCTCCACCTGGTATCCTGTGTCAATGAACTTAAAAGTCAGTTTCAGCCGTTCTAGTGAGCCAGCTTATTCCAGGGGTTGTTTCTGCTTCTCACATGCTCGGATTCCAAGTAAGCAACCACATTCCCTCAGATTTTACACGGATGCTCGGGATCAGAACTCTGGGCCTTGGCCTTTTTTTTTTTTCCCCGGAGCTGAGGACCGAACCCAGGGCCTTGCGCTTGCTAGGCAAGCGCTCTACCACTGAGCTAAATCCCCAAGCCCGGGCCTTGGCCTTTTGCAGCAAGCACTTTCAGCAAGCGACAGGCTTGTCTTACTTGCACAGACCACTCCCCCACACATGGTGAGTTTAGATGAGTTGGCTCAGAGCATTCATAGGTCCTAAGTGAGCCAAGAGCTCAGCAGGCCCTTCGAATCTCAGGCCCTGGACCTCAAGCTGCCAGCTCTGCGGCTGGTCTAGGTCTAGCCACAAAGGCGCGAATGCTGGGGTTGTAGGCACGCGGACTGGCCCAGGGTCCTGAGTTAGAACTTCCTTCTCAGGAATGTGAAGATGCACAGCAGTGCTCACGGGAGCAGCGGAAGGCTAAGCTAGCCCAGGGGAGACGGGGAACTCCAGGAGCTGGTGGAGAAATGCTACACAGCTCCTGCTGCTAAAGAGTGCTGGACACTTACAGCCCAGCACAGTCCGCAGAGCGGGCCCTTCACTTACTTAGTACAGCCCTATACTACACTTCCTGCTTACAGCTTCAAACGCCGACAAGAAGCATTTTCACTGAGTAGAACGTTCTTTTCTTCTTACAGGCTGTCCTCATCAGGAAATGCTAAAAGAGTCACCTCATGTGCACCTTTAGTTCCCGTACTCAGGAGGTAGAGGCATGAGGGGTTCCTGTCCAGCCTGATCTAGTTAGTTCCAGGACAGCTAAGGTTGTGCACTGTGACCCCGCCTTAAAACAGAATAAAGGGCTGCCCCAGCGATCACTCTGCCTGATCATTACCACAGCACGGCGAGCCCAAGGAGTGGCCAGCGGAATCGTGGCTCCTTCAGATGGACCTACTGGCGTCAGGTGACCTGATGCCACAGAGGAACCCGTATGACAAATTTTCTGGCCATTCCACTTTTCATAATAACTTGGAAGATACTTATCTTTGGCTATGATGAGTTAATTCCTTTGCTCTCCCTACATGAAAATACCTGCGTCTTTGTTCACCAAGCAGATGCTATTAGGAAAAAAAGAAAGAGGCTTGGGGAAGGGAATAAAACCTTTTCCTAAAAGAAATCTCCCTCCACAGAGTGAATAATTACTGTAATTTCAGTTCCTACACTGTAAGAACATAATGCTGGCTTCCTGGAGCATGGACAGGAAGGCTCTGCGTGGGAAGGGATCCCGTACCTGGGCCATGTACCCTGCGGAGAGGCAGACAAGAATCCAGCATTTCTGAGAGGCAGCCCGCCTGACAGCGTCCCCCACCCCCAGCTTCCTAGCTCCCCTCCCTCAGGGCAGTGCTGCACAGACAAAGCAGGGTGTGAGACGGGATAACAGGGAATGCACACTTGCCAAAGGCTTCCTGCTTTGCAAGGCTCCTCTAAGATGAGAGCTCAAGGAGCAGCCCCAACAGCACAAAGGTGCTACGTAAACCAGCAAACCAAATCGAGCCAATGCGAAGATGATATCCCACCGGGCATAGAAAGGTTTAATACTAAAAAGAAAAGCAAGGTGCACAATCTGCTATCTTGAATGTCTGCAAGGGAAAGCACACAGAACTGACTGTAGTGAGAGTTTCCTCCCCGGAGTCTGCCTTATTATCTTTGTCTTTCCTACCACCTCCAGACCCAAGGCCTGCCCCTCACGTGGGCACTGCTGTGCTGTGTCTTAGTCAGACTTAGCTGACTTACTGCTGTGCTAGAACACCATGACCAGAAGCACCTTGGGGAGAAAAGGGTTTATTTCACTCACAGTTCTGTATAAAAGCAGTGAGGTTCTTACTGGCCTGCTCCACATGGCTTACTTAGCCAGCTTTTTTCTCTTTTGTTTTTCAAGACCGGATTTCTCTGTGTAGCCCTGGCTGTCCTGGAACCCACTCCGTAAACCAGGCTGGCCTTGAACTCCGAGATCCACCTGCCTCTGCCTCTCATGTGCTGGGATTAAAGGCATACACCACCACTGCTGGCCTTTTTTTTTTTTTTTTAATGTATTTTTTTTAAACATAGATGTGCTCTCTGTCTGTACGTACACCTACATGGCAGAAGAGGACATCAGATCCCCTTATAGATGGTCATCAGTCCCCGTGTGCTCAGGACCTCTGGAAGGGCAGCCGGTGTTCTTCACCGCTGAGCTGTCATCTCACCAGCCCTTCAACCTGCTTTCTTATAGAACCCAGGACCACCAGCCCGGGGATGGCACCACTACAATGGGCAGGTCCTCTCCTATCAATCACTGATTTAGAAAACGTCTTACAGACTTGCTTACATGCATACAGTCTGATCTTATGGAGACATTTTTCCTGTTTTTTTGTGTTTTTCAAGACAGGGTTTCTCTGTGCAGTCCTGGCTCTCCTGGAACCCTATAGAACTGTCCTGGGGCTCTGTAGACCAGGCCTGCCTCTGCCTCCTGCTGGAGACATTTTCTTAACTGAGGTTTCCCCCTCTCAGATGACTTTAGCTTTTGTCAAGTTAACGTAAGGCCATTCTGTCCAAGGATCTTATTGGTGGCCTTTTCCAACTCCCAAGTCCTCTTAAAAGTTAGGGACCCTGGAGGTACTCCCCTGAATGGTCAAGGGCCCAGTCTCAAGCTGTAGACTTAGTAAACATCTCTCGAATTCTCTAGGAGTCAGTGAAGTGTCAGCTTTAGCAGAGTCTACATGTGGGCTGGGAGGTCACCCTGCTTCTTCTGCATAAAACCTGAGTCATCACAGGAAGCCCTCCCTGCACAGCCACCTGTGTCTGCCAAGTACTTCTGTACCCTTAGTACTTCCGGGCCCCCACAGGAAATGCCAGCATCAGTAGACACAGGGCTTCATCAGTGCTTCATTGACAGGATGGGGCTTTCAAAGACGCAGCGGTGGCTCCAGCAGGAGCCCTGTCTGCGTCTGTGCGTCCTATTTCTGTTTCCTTTTTCCTTTAGGCTTTTCAAGACAGGGTTTCTCTGTGTAGCCCCAGTTGTCCTGGAACTCACTCTGTAGACCAGGCTGGCTGGTCAGAGAAAGAAAGACATTGAAGGGTGAATGCAGGCTTCTCAGCAGCAGTGAGACAAGCCTCTGGAGGGCTGACCTCCAAACGGCTTTTCAGATTGTTACACAGAAGGCACTTTTAAGAAGTCAATTTCTAGGGGGCTTATGGACAGGAAACTGGGAAAGGGGATAACATTTGAAATGTAAATAAAAAATATCCAATTTAAAAAGAAAAAAAGAAGTCAGTATCTGGGCTGGAGAGATGGCTCAGTGGTTAAGAGCACTGACTGCTCTTCCAGAGGTCCTGAGTTCAATTCCCAGCAACCACATGGTGGCTCACAACCATCTGTAATGGGATCTGATGCCCTCCTCTGGTGTGTCTGAAGACAGCTACAGTGTACTCACATATGTAAAATAAATAAATCTTTAAAAAGTCAAATTCTGCCTACCAAAACCTCTCAATCTCTCTAGGAGTTGTCTGAGGGACAATTACCGAAGCCCGTCTCAGCCAGGCTTCCTGGTTTACCAGGTATGTCCTAGGACTAAGTTATGCAAAGTCTCTGTGAATCCTTCAGGAAGAGCAACTTCATAAACCTCAGATAACAATCACGATTTACAAAAGGCTACGTCAATGCCCAGGTGCCATCACTCCAGAAGTCATGCCAGACCCAATGGCTCTGCTAAAATTCTCCTACACTCCAACTCAGAGATCCACCTGTCTCTGCCTCTCCCACACACACACACACACACCCAAGTGCTGGGAATAAAGCCATGTGACACCACTGCCCTGGCAATATTTTATGAAGTTAAAAGTGACTTGGGATTTTTTGTTGTTTGTTTTGAGAAAGCATTTTCTCCAAAAGCATGAGGCCCAGGCTTTCCTCAGAATTCTATGAGCACTCTGGCTTATTTTAACATTTTTGCGGAATGCCTACAGCGGCAATGATATGTCATGTCAGGAGGCCATGGTTCCAGTAGTGGGCAAAAGGCCTGCTCAGTGTACAATTATTTAAGTTCTTCTTTTGTTAATAATGAGGGTGTAAATGGTGTAAATGTTCTGTACTATAGGATGATGTCATTATGCAGGTGAAGGCGTGTACAGGATAGAACGAGGCCTGTCATTGGACAAGAAGAAGGATGGGCGGGAGAAAAGCTTTAGAGAGGAGGAGACTAGAGAGAGGAGGAGCAGCTGAGAGAACATGGAGGCTGATGTTAAGATTCCTCTCTGCACGTTTACAGGTTGTTATGAATGTTCTTAAGGGACGGATGTGTACAGGGTTCTGTATGTCTAGGTGGGCAATTATATCTTATCAATTGGACCAGAGGTTATTGTGTTGTGTGTTCTTTCATGTGGCGATTTAATTGAATTCAAAAGAGTATATAGTGGCTGGAGACACTGGGCCACCCCGGAATTGGGATGTATATTTCTGGGGTTTTTTGTTGTTGTTGTTGTTGTTGTTTTTTCAGAGCTGAGGACCAAACCCAGGGCCTTGGGCTTGCTAGGCAAGCGCTCTACCACTGAGCTAAATCCCCAACCCCGGGATGTATATTTCTGGCATGGTGGCAACCTGCCTTGAAAACTAGACAGGTAGAGAGATTGTTGCCAGGCTCAGAGAGAAACCATTGGCAGTGGGATATGGGATGGAGCAAAGTGGGTGAGAGGCTTTGCTGACTGAGATGAAGATATCTTGGGGCACTGCGGTGCCAGACCTAGAGCGGGATAAAAGACAGCATTTTTTATAATTTTACAGCAACAGTTTTTTTTTTCTGATCCAATTGATAATATATAATTTTACAGCAACAGATGATGAACCAACATGGTGGGCAAGAATCCACTATTAGGGCTGGAGAGATGGCTCAGCGGTTAAGAGCACCCGACTACTCTTCCAGAGGTCCTGAGTTCAATTCCCAGCAACCACATGGTGGCTCACAACCATCTGTAAAGAGATCTGATGCCCTCTTCTGATGTATCTGAAGACAGATGCAGTGTACTTATATATAATAAATGAGTAAATCTAAAAAAAAAGAAAAAGAAAAAGAATCCACTATTAATCCTAAGAGTTGAAAGAAAGTTTTATTTTCTAAGTAAGAGGAGGCCAGTGCCATGTTGAGTCATGTGATGATGATGTCTCACTGGCAGGGACCTTAAACAAAGAAACACAGTAGCAGCCTAGGCTGTAGGCCCCCTGCTGTGATAAGTAGTGGCAGCTCAGAGAGTTAGAGATTAAAAGTCTCTTTTTTAGAAAGTTGTATAGAAAGTCTTTCAGGATACTCATATTCCTTCTAATGTGGGCTCCCGGGGAATTTTGGGTTGAAATCCTAGTTAGACAAGATACTTCTTAATTACAGGTATTACTAAAAGGTGATTAAGTTTGTTTTTGGAAGAAGAGAGTACAGAGATTACACAAATCACATGGGGATTTTCACCCATGGTTTGGAACTGAGGGAAAATTAGTCACTCACTCCAAGTAGAGAGTTGTGATAGAAGTCTGTAACACCAGGCAGAGTGAATACAGACATATATTATAGAAGTTATTAGTAAATAAAAATCTAAGGCTCTAGGTAGAGAGCTTGACAGATTGACATATTTTGGGGTAAAGTCCTGGTTTGATAAGTTGCTTACCTTTTGGTATTAGAATTGATAGAAGGTGTTTAATTTGTTTTATAAATTACCGGCTAAAGGCCATATGGCTCATTGATGCCGGCTAGCAAAGGTTTGTGGTTATGTTTGATTTTTACCACAACAGGAAGCCCAGATTATCTTAACGTGGGCTCCATGGGAATTTTGGGTTAATTTCCTGATATGACAGATTTAAAAAGCCTGACAGGCTCATTGTTTAACACTATTATTTAGATTACTTCCTCTTTTAAAATTATTTAATCTTCATAATGGGTGTGACTGAGTTTTATGGTTATATTATTCCTCTGGGAGAGAGTGCAAGATACAAGTTTTTCTGGTTACAGACTAAGGGACACGGTATTTTGGGAGAAAGGTTTTGTCTTTGTGCTTTTAAAAAGGGTGATTAGGCTCTGGACACCTTCCAGAGTTATATTGATCAGATTTTTGATAGAGGGAGACCGTCTGAAGAACTAAATTCAAGAGAATCAAACAAAAAGATACCTCGATTCTAAACTTTTGTCATTTTACCCCTGGGGCTGGAGGGATGGCTTGGTGATTAAGAGCACTGGCTGCTCTTCCAGAGGTCCTGAGTTCAATTCCCAGCAACCACATGGAAGCTAACAGCTGTCTATAACACCATTTCCAGAAGATCCAACACACTACGTTTAACCTTTACAGACACATATGCATGTGATGTACAGATATACACATAGGTAAAACACCTATACACACAAATTTTTAAAAAGTACCACCACCACCACCACCCACCCATCCATCCCATCCCCACAGCAGGACATGGTAGTTCGTGTCACTAATCCTAACAGGCAGGAGGCAGAGGCAAGCAGATCTCTGTGAACTTGAGGCCCTCCTGGTCTTTAGAGCGAGTTCCAGAACAGCCAGGGCTACACAAAGAAACCCTATCTCTAATCAAAAACAAAACAAAAAGACCAAAACACCAGGGTGGTTGATGTAACGCAGTCCTGGAACTGCGGAAGACTATGCAGAAAAGAGGATTCAAGGTCATCCTCGGCCATACACAAAGTCCCACACTCACCTGAGATACTCGAGACTCTGTCAGAGACAGAAATAAAAGGGGGGTAAAGCAACGAGTACAAAGAGACCAGAAGTGAAGTTAGGTTGGCACTCAACGTGGGTCTCCTTCCTTGAAGCAAGACCAGAGAGCTAAAGAAAAACATGCAGAGGAATCTAGTAGAGGGTTTATTTTATTGAAGAAGAAACAGTTTGCGATATTCTTTTAAAATTTTTACTTATTTGTTTGCTTGGTTTGATTTTTCAAGGTAGGGTTTCTCTGTGTAGCCAGACCAGGGTGGCCTCAAACTCAGAGATCTGCCTTGTCTCTGCCTCCAACCACAAAGTTACTTTTAAGACTTTCTATTTACAAAATTTCTTTGCAATACAGCAATCTGTCTAACAATCATTTAATTACTCAGGAAACAAGAAAGGTAGCAACACATATAAAATAGCCCTGAGGCAAACCTATTTTCTTTTGTGCCACCCAATATTTGCCATAATGGGGGCATTTAAATCCTACAAAGCAGCACGGGCAGTCAGTACAGAATTAGGCAAGCTCTGGCTGGTGGCCAGTTCCCCTAGCCACAGTCATTCCCACTGCTCCTCTCTCCAGAGGTGAGCAGCACTGGCTTGCCCCTTAGACTCCAAAAGGCTGAAGTGTTACCCTGAGGATCCAGACCCCAGGTAATTTGTTTTAAAACAGGATCTCACTGCGTAACCCTGTCTCCCCTGAACTTGCTAAGTGCACAAGCTTGCATTTCCACTTAAAGGTGGTGTGCCACCACGCCTCCAAAAAGACTCTTCAAAGATTGCTGCTTGTCTTTTTTCCAACATTAGTGCACCACATAGGGCGAGATGGCTCAGAGGGTAAAGGCATTTCATGTGAGAGCTGAGTCCCACCCCCGGCACCTATCACAGAAGGAGTAAAGGGTCTCCAGAAAGCTGTCCTCACAACTCCACAGCTGGCGTATCCCACATCGTAATAATTTTTTTTAAGTAAAAATGAATGTAAGGGCAAACTCTCACCACGAGAAAACTGTTGGCTGAGTTAAGTTTTTCCCTCCCAAAGCATGTTCAGACACCTATTTTAGTTGTTTTCTGCCCAAGGACTAAAGCTCTGTTTTCTAGAGACAGAAGCGTGAAAGCTTGTTTCTTTCTTGTGCCAGGAAACTGAGCCAGAGGCCAGGGTCCTCGGCAACAAATCTAAGCCGTAGAAGGAACTTCAAAGCTGTAGTTATAATAAGTGTGCTGGGAGACACAGCGTAGCAAATGAAAATTTCCACAGCAGGCACATTTTGCAATTCTTAATTTTCTCTGTTTCTCTCTTCCCCTCCCTCATTCCCTCTCTCTCTCTCTTTTTTAAAGATGTATTCATTTATTATATATAAGTACACTGTAGCTGTCTTCAGACACACCAGAAGAGGGCATCGGATCTCTTTACAGATGGTTGTGAGCCACCATGTGGTTGCTGGGAATTGAACTCAGGACCTCTGGAAGAGCAGTCAGTGCTCTTAACCTCTGAGCCGTCTCTCCAGCCCCTCATTCCCTCTCTTAATTATTGCTTAATCGAAGCTCTCCAGTCTCTATCACTAGCCTAGTGGCAGGTGAAGTGTTAGTAGCCACTGATTAATGTTTTCATCTGACGGATAGACTCAAAACCTAGGCCTTCCTTAAACAGAACATCCTGTCGCAAAGAAGTGCAACTGATTAATAAAAAAAAGATTTATTTATTTTTTATATATGGGAATACACTGTCACTGTCTTCAGACACATCAGAAGAGGGTATGGATCTCATTACAGATGGTTGTGAGCCACCTTGTGGTTGCTGGTAATTGAACTCAGGACCTCTGGAAGAGCAGTTAGTGCTCTTAACTGCTGGGCCATCTCCAGCCCCGGAACTGATTTTTAAAAAGGCTTCACGTCCTTTCCTGCTGCAGACAAGCACTGTTGATCTCTGACATCACGTGCATATTTACAAACAATGCGAAGTCTACACAAGTGAGATGATGAAGTCGGCCACCGCTTTAAACCGAACACTAGTCTTAACGAAGCGGAAGTGAGAAAACACACTTCAAGAGCTGTGTTGATACAAATGGTATTTAACTTGGTAGAATAAACAAGATTCGCACTCTCCACAGCGGATCCGCTACAAGGATCATTAGCCTGCCGGAGAGACGCGGGCGTCGTTGGGGTGCTCAGCGGCTTCCCTCCCTGCCAGCGCCCCGGCGTCCCGCTTACCCGGCTGGACGCAGCATCCCTGCGCTCCGTAGCGCGCTCACGGGCCAGCCGAACGCCGCCGCCGGAGAAGGACCGGCAGAGCAGCCGGCGAAGAGCTTTGCTTCCGGGCCGCAAAGCCGCCATGGCCCGCGCGTACGGCAGGATCGCGACAGTGGAAAGGTTGGCTTTACGGCAGCGTCGCAAAGCCTGGGGCGACGCGCGGCGAGGCCGACCCTGCGCATTCCCTGAGAGGGACGACCGGCTGCGGGGCCCGCACGGACGAGGAGGCGAGTTTTCTCCGGGCTCGGAGCTGAGGGGCCCGCTGTGCGAGGACGGCGACAACGCTGCGGAAGTGGAGGTGGCGGAGCGCGATGGCGCGTGCGGCACAGGTGAGCGCTGCGCGGGGGCGCGACCTCCGAGCTTCCGGAGTCGGGCACTTGGCCACCCTCGCTGCGCAGGCCAGCGCCCGCCGCGCGCCCATTGTGAGGTCAGGTGGCGGCGCGTCCGGCCCGGCCGAGACCCGGGAGCGGCCGCCGCGGCCAGTAGCTGCCGCCGCCTCCGCCGGCCCCTTCACCGGCTGCCCGGGTCAGACCTAGCCGGGAAGGGCGAGGGGGATGACGCTGGGGGCTCCGCTCCGGTGCCGCTCCCCGTGAAGGGCCGATCTCCCACCTCGCCGCCCTCCGCGGCAGCCAAGACCGCCGCCACCCAGACCTCTCGGAGTAAAGCGCTGCGAAGGCCGGGCTTGGACCCTCCCCAGGGACTGAGTTCTGTGGCCTGCCCGCCAGAAGTGAGCTGTTTGACAGAAACCTGAGAGCGTGGGAAATGCTCTAAGCACACTTACGGGGAGGCGAGTGACCGAGTTAATCGCAGTCGTCAGGTTTTTGCGGCGGGTACTTGAAGTCGAGGGCGAGGATTTGGACGTTTTCTTAGTTCCACTTTCTGAAAAGTAGCAAGTTTAGCTGTCTGTCCGAATGCTGCTCCTGTCAGTTTGGAAGAGCTACTTCCACAAGGGCACCCTGCTGGTTCCAAAGACTAGCTTAGGTTGGTGGGATTTCAGGAGATTGTGTTGCTGCTAACCCGGTGGGTTGACCTAGTATATGAAAGTGTATGCAGCTCGCTTTCATGGTTTAAGACAGAATTCATAGGCCTAGACATCCACCCAGGCTGGACCATGAGTACCTTCCTGTCTGTTCTTAAAATCCCTGCCGTGTTCCCTTATTTTCTTTTTGCTTTTGATTCTTGGTGTCACCAAGTAGTCCTTGGCGATCTTGAATTCGTAATTCTCTTTCCTCTGTCTCCCTGGTGCTAGGATGGTAGGCATACACCAGCTCACCAGCTTGGTTGGTTTGTTTTTTGTACCTGTTCAAAGAGGCAGTTGACATGTCACATCTTCCTTTTCCTCAAGTGTCTTTTAAACCTTTGACAAAACCCTCCGTGTGTTTGCTGCATGCCCAGCTGCCAGAGTTTGACCTGTCCACCCGCCATCGTTTCTGTGGTGTCCTTTGGTTTTGTTTTTTGAGGCAAGGCTTCTCATTGTCCTGGAGCCCCTCAGTTAGGCTGGCTGGCTGGCCAGTGAATCCCAGAGCTCCATCCGTCTTTGCCTCCCCGGCCCTGGGAATTTAACTGGGCACCGTCTTGCCTGGCCTTTCTGTTTTATTTTATGTGTGTTGGTGTTTCATTTGCCTGCATGGATGTCTGTGCACCATATGCGTGCCTGTAGAGTACAGAAAGGAAATCAGATCCCCTGGAACTGGAGTTACCATTAGTGGTGGTCATGAGTTGTCATATGGGTGCTGGTAATCAAACCCAGGTCCTCTAGAAAGCATTCAAGTCTCTTAACCACTGAGCCCTCTCTCCAGCCCCTTCCCTGGCTTTTTTTTGCACGTGTTCTGGAGTTGCAACCTGGACACTTGACTAAGAACTCTCTCCACAGCCCCAGTGAGCCCTTTTAAAAAGTGTACTAAAAAGGAGTGTTTGGATTGGGTTATTACCCTAAGAGACTAATAAGTTATCGTTCTTGCTATCTTTCAGTGCTTGTGAAACTGAACACACAAGTATGGATATGGGAAACCAACACCCTTCTATTAGTAGGCTTCAGGAGATCCAACGGGAAGTAAAGAGTATAGAGCAGCAAGTGGTTGGCTTCAGTGGCCTGTCGGATGACAAGAATTACAAGAGACTGGAGAGGATTCTGACGAAACAACTTTTTGAAATCGACTCTGTGGATACAGAAGGGAAAGGAGACATCCAGCAAGCTAGGAAGAGGGCAGCACAGGACACAGAACGCCTTCTCAAAGAGTTGGAGCAGAACGCGAACCACCCACACCGGATTGAAATCAAGAATATCTTTCAAGAAGCTCAGGCCCTTGTGAAAGAAAAGACTGTGCCCTTTTACAGTGGAAGCAACTGTGTGACTAGCGAGTTTGAGGAAGCCATCCAGGACATCATTCTGAGGCTGACACATGTTAAAACAGGAGGGAAGATCTCCTTGCGGAAAGCAAGGTACCACACACTAACCAAGATCTGTGCGGTACAAGAGATTATTGAAGACTGTGTGAGGAAACAGCCTTCCCTGCCACTTTCCGAGGATGTGCATCCTTCTGTCGCCAAGATCAATTCTGTGATGTGTGAGGTGAACAAGGCCAGAGGTACTCTGATTGCACTTCTGATGGGCGTGGACAGTTCTGAGACTTGCAGGCACTTATCATGCGTGCTGTCAGGACTGATGGCTGATTTAGATGCTCTAGATGTGTGTGGGCGTACAGAGATCAGAAATTATCGGAGGGAGGTGGTGGAAGATATCAACAAATTACTAAAATATCTAGATTTAGAAGAGGAAGCTGACAATACACATGCATTTGACCTGGGACAGAACCATTCCATTATAAAGATAGAAAATGTCCTCAAGAGGATGAGAGAAATGAAAAATGAACTTCTCCAGGCACAGAGCCCTCCTGAATTGTACCTGAGGTCCAAGACAGAGCTGCAGGGCTTGATCGGGCAGCTGGACGAAGTGAGTCTGGAGAAAAACCCCTGCATCCGAGAGGCCAGGAGAAGAGCGGTGATTGAGGTGCAGACCCTCATCACGTACCTGGACCTGAAGGAGGCCCTCGAGAAGAGGAAGCTGTTCCCGTGTGAGGAGACCCCCCCACATAAGGCTGTGTGGAATGTCCTTGGAAACCTGTCAGAGATCCAGGGTGAAGTCCTCTCCTTTGGTGGGAACCGAACTGATAAGAACTACATTCGTCTGGAGGAGCTACTGACCAAACAGTTGCTGACTCTGGATGCTGTTGACCCACTGGGAGAAGAGAAGTGTAAGGCTGCCAGGAAGCAGGCCGTGAAGCTGGCCCAGAACATCCTCAGCTACCTTGACATGAAGTCTGATGAGTGGGAGTACTGACGGACCGCTGATCCTGCCGCTTTGCACTTTCTCTCCTCTGGAGAGCTTTCCGCTCATGGAGCCTAAATGTAATGTCTATGTGCATAGTCAATCTCAGTATTTATGATTTAATCAAATTATATTCAGTATTTCTGCTGCTTTTGATGTTGCAAAACGAATATCATTATAGCACATTAACTTTTCCATCTGGCTCATTATCCTTACAATGTGTGCTTTGTGTTTATTTTGTGTGTTTTTAATGGGAACATGAAAAGGGCAGCATTCCTAAGTTTTAAATGGGTTGTGCAAGCATTAAATGCTTGAGAGTCTAGAAACAGATCAAACTTTTCTAACTCTGGCCAAATTAAGAGGAGGAGGAAATTCTGGGGTTGACTAAAGTCCAAGCAAACAAACATACAGAGATGCTTTATTCTGCTAAAAAGAGCTGGGACTTTAAAGTCAGAAGGCCGGATGGGTCCTGCCTAATTTTAATGGGTGGGGTTTTTGTTTGGATGGTCTGTTTTATCATAAACATTTTTGCTTGAAAAAAAAAACTGTTCCCCTGTGCTCTTCATTCTAGAGGGGGGATCTTGTGTACAGCACACACACAATGAATGGAGCCTAACAGCCCAATGGAAACCACACTGAGGAAGGGAAGGAACATCACCTATTCAGTACCTTCCAGCTATTTTTGCTTGTGTGATCTCGACTTAAAACTCTCCTTATTAGTTACTAAGGATAGGGCCATTTCAATGAAGCCAGTGCACCAAAGAGGACAAGGCCATCGCCGTCTGCCTGTAACCGCAGGATGAAAGGTATAGTGTCCGATGTCCGGTCACTGCAGAGCCAGCAGGGGCATGATAGCGTAGATGAGACGGATTCCTCTGTCAGTCACAGCCGTAAAACAGACACACCTGTTAAACATAACATTACTCACACCGTAATATGAAACACTTCTGTAAATCCAGAGGGACTGATCTCTGCGGCCATGAGACAAAGTTAACTGCACCTTAAATACCACCTGTACGTACTTGGAGTGGGTCTGGGCGCCTGTGATGCCATCATTAGAACCTGTCAGTTATGTAGGGGGCTTTATTATTCATTTTACCCTCCCATGTGCTCCTGTGAATGTTTTCTAAGTAGCCAACGCTTTATGGCTGTCTATTAATGCAAGCAAAAGAACTCCCCAAACTTGTGCAGCGCTTTGATAACGCAGGCCCCAGCATAACAGACCCCACCCCATGTTCCCATTTCTTTACATGATCCTGTGAGAGCTGACCTTTTCAACTCTGAAAAACTGTGGGTTGTTTATTTTTTGTAAAAAATTCTCTTTAAACAGCTAAAAGTATGGCAGGCGAATGGATTAGCTTTACGTACCGAAAGTGATAAGCACAAAGCCCTAAGCTCGTGTGCACCATCTCTTCAAAAGCCCTTTACAGCTTTCCTACTGGGAATGTTCTAGAACACTGGGTCCTGTGGGCTTGTGGCAGCGAGCTGTCCCCACTGCTGTCCCTGGAATTCTCAGTTTGGTCAGAGCTGCCTGCTGCGACTTGTGTGTCCTAGCCTTAGAATGCTCAAGTCTAAGTCACTTTCTGTGTATCTGTCACCTGGTTACTAATTCTTTAGCTTCATTTTGAGAGTCAGCCTCTCTCTCTCTCAAGAGTATCCATTGTTCCGTTGAGGAAGATATTTGTCTCTCTAAAGTGATTTTCCTGTCACCTGCCAGGACACCCCACGCTGCTGAGCTTGGAGCCTCGCTTAACGCTGGAGGCTTTCCCCAGGCCACAGGGTTTTGCACGAGAATCCTCTGGGGCTTGGAGGTGGGCACATGAGTTTGTGTGGCTGTTGGGGTAGGCGTTGTCTCCGTTACAGCTCCTTGGACCCAGTTGTTTCATAAAGAATAAGCAAAGAGTTGAGACTGGAGTTTCTTGTCCCCCTTGGGAGCCACACGTGTCCCTTGTAAGTGAAAAAACTGCCCCAGGTAAAACCTCCCTGGAGAAGCGTGGCCTTCACAAGCCTTAAACCACATCATTGCTCTTTCTGAAAAGATTTGTCGTCCCCGGAATTCAGATAGCTTTGCCTTTAGCCTTTAGCCCATTCTGTGGCCTCCTAGGAAGCCTGTTCACAAAGCCACTGTTAAATGAATGTACTTAGTTGTTTAATGCTTTACTTTGCTAAAAATACCTACATGTTAGCTGTCATGAAGGGCAACCAGTTTTCCTCATTTAAAAAAAAATGTTTTTTTCTGTTTTCAATTTGAGGCTGGCTTTGAACTCCTGAGCTTCCTTCCTCCACCCTACGTGTGCTGGGATCACAGAGGTACCCTATCACGTTTGGCTTCTTGCTGCTTTAATGCAAGTCCCCAGGTTGGTTTTCTTGTTCTGTTTTGGTTTTGTCTCAGCTAATTCTATACATGAAGGTTGTCTTAGGCTTGGTTTTTTTTTTTTTTTTTTTTTTTTTTTTTTTTTTTTTGAGGTAGGTTTTCACTCTAGCCCTGGCTGGTTTCACACTGCCAGCGTTCCTTCTGCCTCTCAGCCTTGAAAATACTAATATTACCAATGTATGTCACGAATGCTGACCATGAAGGCCTTCTGGTTAACAGAAGGACAGAAACACCTGCCCATGATTTTGATGTGTAATCCAGAAATGTCTCCCTTCTGCTGGCTCCCACCTCATCACTAGTAACTATGTGACTATTAGGGTCTCTAAAAGTCCTTATTCTCTTGACATCAACACAGTAGCACACCTCTAAGTTATTTTTTAAATAAAGCTCGTAGCTCAGCTTGGTATGGAGAAAGATGAGCCCAGAGCGAGTATCAAGTTCTCTGCTGATCTACAACTGCCTTGTCCCTCACATCTGACTGGGGAGGGACCCTTCATGCCCTTAGGACTTAGGGTTGACCTCTGAGCGCTGACGATGGGCCTGGCACACTATTCCCCTTTGCCGCACAGGAGTTGACCCTGTACAAATGAGAAACAGCCGCAGGATCTTTTCTAGAAAGAGCATCTTCCTGAGCAAGATCATCCTTGAGAAGCCCGTCCATGCCCCACCCCCAAGCACATGCCCCACCCCCACCTGTCCATGTCCCACCCCCAAGCACATGCAGTCCACACAAACGCAGTGGAAGAGCAGGCTCTGTCTGCTCAGAAGTCTGGTACACAACAGGGGGACGTTTTCCTGACCATTTCCCATTGGAGCTTTCGTCATTCCACCTGCATGGAGCCTTCCCAAGCAGAAACAGAGGCAACCTGGGCTACCGTGTGGGGTTTTTGAGGATGTGAGTTGTACGGGTTAAAAAGAGTACATGCAGGGGCTGGGGATTTAGCTCAGTGGTAGAGCGCTTACCTAGGAAGCGCAAGGCCCTGGGTTCGGTCCCCAGCTCCGAAAAAAAGAACCAAAAAAAAAAAAAAAAGAGTACATGCAGAACACTGGGTAGCATTAGGCATGTCGCAGACTCCCCTACGAACTTAACGGTAGTACTAAGATTAAACGCTACCCATCACCCTGCACCCGACCTCTTCGGAGCGGCAGTTTCTTCTAGGAGATACTAGATATGGAGTCGGGCATCTTGAGAGCTGGCAGTTCCGCTGGAAGCCAAGCCACCTCAAAGGACAGCTAAGCACAGGATAAACAAGGATCAGGGCCACACCCGAACAAGCTTGTGCATGGCCCCGGTCCAGTCCTGGAAGCAGGACCAGATTCCACCCTTCCTGGCTGGGATGTGTCTGAAGCCATCTACTCCCCTTGCTATAATTAGGCTCTTTACTTGTTAAATACTATTACTCCCAGTATGGGCCGAGAACCAGGCAGTATTACATATGCATTCCAAGTTCTCAGAACCTCCTTAGTACTATCCATAGCCAGTCACTCAGGTAATCACATGATCAGTGGGAAGGGCGGGGCAATGAAGTGCAGGTCCATGTAAATTAACTTACCTGGGATGGCTGGTGTTTGGTCCCCCAGGAGAGAATGATTCCATGGACTTACAGGTCAGCATGGACATCAGGTTGGTAAAGCCTCAACTGGGAGAACACGGTGAGGTAATTGAGGATTAGACAGGCAACACTCCAGTAAATAAACGCTCCACGAGGTTCACATCACAGTCCTGCCTCTGTCAAAGCCAGAGCTACTGGGAGCTTCGTAACCTTGGCTTCTGGGGGATGAGTAGGTTCGAGCTGAAGGGTGATTCATGCTTGGAACATTTAGCTGCGGCTTCACGTTACTCCAAGCTATCAAAGATTGGAGTATCATCAGCTATCATCAGCAACATGGGCCCCTTTCAGAGAAGACCTCTGTGGATCTTGTGCAGTCTGGTGTCTTTCCAGCCTCGAATCACACCTGTGTGAAGTGTATGTCTGACTACTTAGGATGCAGACCTTTCCAGAGCAGTAGGGCCTCAGGCTGCCCATCCTCCTCTCACCTACACTCTCTTGGCTCATTTCCGTGTGCGTCAATGGCCTTTGAATGCTCAGGCCTTTCCTGAAACTACCCTCTTCCCACCTCAATTTTGCTAGTTGTCTCCTAGCTTTCACTCTGTGCATACCTCAGCACAGTCCTTCAACAACCCTAGACACAGACCCAGATAGTCCTGAGTGAACAGAGGTAAGAGTCATGAACACACAGCCTGTTTGTAGCCTGGGCCCTGCTGTTTTCCCCCCACCCCTCACCCCTTCCCATCCCTAGATCTGGAGGCACCGAAGCTCGCCCTTCCAGCACTGCCTTGCCTGTCCAAGGCAGGCTGCCTTGCCCGGCCTCTGTACTTGGAGCCCCAGGGCCTGGGAGGAGTGCCATGTGCATTCCTGTGGGATGAGCTGTTCTTAGGAACGGTGAAGATACTTGCCGAATAATTAGGTAGAGAGGAGGTTTGATTAGCCATTCCTATTGCTTCAGAGACTCTCCAAGGCACAAATGACCTCCTCTCTGTCGGTGTTTTGGTGTCCCTTATCAGGAGCTTTAGTGGGATGCTGAGGGTCCTGTGTGCATAAGTCCCTCAGATATGCCACCTACGGTGACAGATGACCCCCAGGGCTGGCAGCCCTACCCTGCTTTTGGTGCCTCCACTATGTAGGGTTGGGTTCTGACCTTAAGACTCACCCAGGACTCAAGTCTAAACCTTGGAAATGCTGAAGTCACATCTGTTCTGTGACAAGTGCTATTTGCAGGGGGTGGGGTGATAATGGAGGGGCTGTGACAAATCTGTCTTCTTTAAGGCTGACTCCAAAGGATAGGAAATGACCACAATTCTTGGATGCAAAGTTACTGACCTAGAGAAGACATAGAACCACACCTCTGAGAAGGCTGGGGTGTCAAGGGTCAAAGCAGGTATTGGTCTGTGTCAGACTGGGATGCAAGTGATTCCCATGCAAGGGTCTGCACCCCGGGGGTGAGGGCCACCATGCAGGGTCATATGTGGCCAAGAAGTCTGGGGGAAGCTTCCTGGAAGAGATGCACAGCTGTTACCTGACAAGGATACTGTGTGAAGTTTGGAATGTGCTGGAGAGGGCCAGCCCAGACCCACCCACTTCAGGACAAAGTCATGACCACATCATCATTTCCAGCAACAGCTTCATCACTTATTAAGGTGGCTCCGGCCATATTTCCCCAGCGAGCACTGGGAGTGGACCAGCCCAGTGACCAGTGAAAGCCACACCTTACTGCTCATGGGGATTGTCTCCACCCAACAGCCATACTCTGGGCCTCCTGTCCTCCTTCCAGCCTGCCTGGCACAGGTACCCTGTGGTGCTCCCCACTTCACCCTCGGCCCGGTTCTGTTATCAGCTTCGTTCCTGGTTCATGCTGGAGCCGCCTGGCTGCTCCCCATCCACAGGTGCTCACAGAGGACACGTCACAGCAGCAGGTCACTCTCCTGGCAGGGTCTCTGAGTTCAAGGCCAGCCTGGGCTACATAAGAGAAACCCTGTCTCAGAAAAACAAACAAAAAGTTGACAATAAGAACTCATGAGCATGTGTAGAAGAAGCGAGAGCCAATCTTATCTGGAAGGAAACAACCTACAGATTATAGCAAGGTAAACCGACAAGGTTGACAGTGGTCACAGGAGTGAGGGTACTCAAGGGTCCTGAGTATGGTTGGGGACTGCTTTCTATATGGTCTAAACAAAGGAGTTGATTAAGAGATGCAGTTTGGGGGCTGGGGATTTAGCTCAGTGGTAGAGCGCTTGCCTAGGAAGCGCAAGGCCCTGGGTTCGGTCCCCAGCTCCGAAAAAAAGAACCAAAAAAAAAAAAAAAAAGAGAGATGCAGTTTGGTTTTCTCTCTGTCTCTGTCTGTCTGTCTCTCTCTCTCTCTGTGTGTCTGTCTCTCTGTCTCTGTCTCTCTCTGTGTGTCTGTCTGTCTCTGTCTGTCTCTCTGTGTCTGTCTCTCTGTCTCTGTCTCTCTCTGTGTGTCTGTCTCTCTGTCTCTGTCTCTCTGTCTCTGTGTGTCTGTCTGTCTCTCTCTGTCTCTCTCTCTGTGTCTGTCTCTCTGTCTCTGTCTCTCTCTGTGTGTCTGTCTCTCTGTCTCTGTCTCTCTGTCTCTGTGTGTCTGTCTGTCTCTCTCTGTCTCTCGGTCTGTCTCTGTCTGTCTGTCTGTCTCTGTCTGTCTGTCTGTCTCTCTCTGTGTGTCTGTCTCTCTGTCTCTGTCTCTCTCTGTGTGTCTGTCTCTCTGTCTCTGTCTCTCTCTGTGTGTCTGTCTCTCTGTCTCTGTCTCTCTGTCTCTGTGTGTCTGTCTGTCTCTCTCTGTCTCTCGGTCTGTCTCTGTCTGTCTGTCTGTCTCTGTCTGTCTGTCTGTCTCTCTCTGTGTGTCTGTCTCTCTGTCTCTGTCTCTCTCTGTGTGTCTGTCTCTCTGTCTCTCTCTCTGTGTCTGTCTCTCTGTCTCTGTCTCTCTGTCTCTCTCTGTGTGTCTGTCTCTCTGTCTCTGTCTCTGTCTCTGTGTGTCTGTCTGTCTCTCTCTGTCTCTCGGTCTGTCTCTGTGTGTGTATCTGCCTGTCTCTCTCTCTCTCTCTCTCTCTCTCTCTCTCTCTCATTTCAAGTGCATTGGTGTTTTGCCTGCATGTATGTATGAGGGCATCTTACCACTTGAACTGGAGTTACAGACAGTTGTGAGCCACCATGTGGTTGCTGGGAATTGAACCCAGGTCCTCTGGAAGAGCAGCCAGTGCTCTTAACCGCTGAGCCATCTCTCCAGCCCCTGGGTGGTCCTCTATTGTAATTAATAGATGAGGTCATTTAAGTATAAGATGACAAGTAGGGGATTCTCCCTAAAAGTCTGTGGAAGGACTTGTCCTTTGTCTTTAGATGATATATAGACCAGGCTGGCCTCAAACTCACCTGCCCCGCCTCCCAGGTGCTGGCATTAAAGGTGTGCCCCATCCTGCTCAACGAGGATAGTTTGCCTTACTGCACGTACACCCACCCACCCAAAACCAGTTCAGGCTGGATCCGGCTTTCTATTATTAATAGTCCAATCAATACCTTAAGAATGCACTGGAATAAAGACTTTCTAAACTTCATTGTTACCAGGGGCATTTAAGCATTATTGTTCAGAGATGGGATTGTGTGCAGCTCAGTGGAGGCCAGGGGCGGAGGGGTTCTAAAGTTGCTAGGTGCATTGTGTAGACTGGGCGTGTGTTCGCTCAGTGAGTGCAGGTGAGGGAGCTGGACTGCCAGGTGCACTATTACAGCGGGGAGGGGCACACAACCAAATAGGATCCCAGGCTAAACTATCCCACGCTTGCCTGCCTGGGTGCCCGAGGCAAGTGATATGAGAGCTCTGAGCTCAAGAAGCCACCCCACTTCCCATCCCCACCACCCCATAGGCCTACAGCAGACAGCCCAGCCCTGGGGAGGCTCTCATCCTCTAGAGTCCAGATCCCACCCACAGCTGCAGAGAGCCTCAATCTCGTGTGTCTGCCTTCTGGGTGGATATATAGATGGTTGTTACTTCAGATCCTGGAGTTTCCACCAGGAAGGAGGAGGGGTCAGCCATGCCTAATCCAGAACCTCCCTAAAAGTGGGGGAGAGGGAAGTGACCTCATGGGTGCCTGAACTGGCATCTGAGAACACAGGTGAGGAGCTGAGAGCCTTCTGCAGACTCTAAGCACCTGGGTGGGACCTGTCCCTACTTGAGCCCTCCAGAGCCCACGGCTCCAGCCTCAAACTCAACTTTTCCCTCTGCATCCACCAGGCCCCACTCACAAGACTGCCATTCTTTCTCCTTCTGTGGTTCTGTTTTTATTTTGGTATTTTGAGACAGGGTCTCCATGTAGCTGAGACTGTCCTGGAACTTGCTCTGTAGACCAGGCTGGCCTAGTACTCAGAGATCCATCTATGTCTCCCAAGTGCGGGGATTAAAAATGTGTGCCTTGGGCTGGAGAGATGGCTCAGCGGTTAAGAGCACTGACTGCTCTTCCAGAGGTCCTGAGTTCAAATCCCAGCAACCACATGGTGGCTCACAACCATCTGTAATGGGATCCGATGCCCTCTTCTGGTGTGTCTGAAGACAGCTACAGTGTACTCATATACTAAATAAATAAATATTTAAAAAAAAAAAGTGTGTGCCTTCACACCCACTGCCTTGTGATTCTAATGTGCTGGGGGAGGGGGTCTCTCTCTGGTGTCTGGGGCTGCAGACCTGGTGGGGCATCAGGGAGCAAGCCTCAGCCGACTATCTGGATTCCAGCTAAGTTCAATGCCTGCCCTCATCACTTGGGGACACGCCCACAGCTGCACTTGGGTGATGGGCTTTTTGGAAGACCAGCATTTCAGAGGTCTGTGTCTCACTGGAGCTGAACAAAAGACAGGGCCTGGCTGTTGTCGTCTTTGCCAAGGCTGCAGGGCAGTGTGGTCCACCCTATTCTGGTTTCTGCTACCCCCTCGGTGGGACACCCCCAAAGTGCCTGATGTCCCATGTGCCTGTTTCCTGTCCAGAGTCAGGATCATCACTAATCCATAAAATATAGAGGCTGTGTCAATCTTGAGGACAGTGGCCCTCACAACCTCTCCTGTGGGAGCGCAGGTCACCCGCCCACCCACCGGTCCACCTCTGTTCCTCTCCAGCATCTGCTATTCCCTGAGCTTGCTGCCTCCACCCAGCCCCTTCCCCAAGGACAGGAACTGAGGGAAGAGGCCCTGTGGCTGAAGTATCCCCAGACTGTGTCCACCGCACTCCCACCCCGGCTCAGCTGCAGCTCTGTGGATGAATAGGTGAAAATACCTCATGGCTGAACCGGGGGGGGGGGGGGGGGACAGGCAGAGAGGTCTGGGTTTAGCTTCAGAACCAGATTGGCCAGGACAGAGCAGAGGTTGAGAAATCATGACCCAGCAGTGCTACAGCTGAAGACCGACAGCTGCCTACAGCAGCTCACTCACTCGGATAACAAAGAGATTTTCTTTTTGGTTCTTTTTTTTTTTTTTTTTTTTTTTTTTTTTTTTTTTTTCCGGAGCTGGGGACCGAACCCAGGGCCTTGCGCTTCCTAGGCAAGCGCTCTACCACTGAGCTAAATCCCCAACCCCGAGATTTTCTTTCTGGTTTTTTCCATGTTGGGTTTCTCTATGTAGCCCTGGAACTCTCTTTCTGTAGACCAAGCCTCAAATGCAGAGATCTGCCTGCCTCTGCCTCTGGAGTGTTGGGATTAAAAGTCCATTGTACTGGGGCTGGAGAGATGGCTCAGTGGTTAAGAACACCCGACTGTTCTTCCAGAGGTCATGAGTTCAATTCCCAGCAGCCACATGGTGGCTCACAACCATCTGTAAAGAGATCCGATGTCCTCTTCTGGTGTATCTGAAGACAGCTACAGTGTACTTTTATATAATAAATAAAATAAATCTTAAAAAAAAAAAAGTCCATTGTACCATGCCCAATGAAGTAGGGATTTTATATATATATATATATATATATATATATATATATATATATATATATATAATTTTATTTATTTATTTAGTTAGTTAGCTAGTTAGTTATTCTATATAAGTACACTGTTGCTGTCTTCCGACACACCAGAAGAGGGCCTCAGATCCCATTACAGATGGTTGTGAGCCACCATGTGGTTGCTGGGAATTGAACTCAGGACCTCTGGAAGAGCAGTCAGTGCTCTTAACCGCTGAGCCATCTCTCCAGCCCCGAAGTGGGGATTCTTACCAGAAAGGAACTTAAGGACAGAATGAAGCAGAAAGGAAAGTTTTGACAAAGTTTTAGACATTGGGGTTAACAGAGAGGACCTCGGGGAATAGATAAGACATATTTGAGCGTGGGTGTGGGCGTTTTAAGAGTCTCACTTAAGCACAGTTTTAGTGGTTTCTTTACTTACATCTCAAGAGGTTGCTAAGGAACCACTTCTCTCTGTAAATGTGATCAGAGTGGTTCCTTCGAGGGAGGGATCACACAGATAAGGTAAAAGCCTAGGCCACAAGCCCGGGAGAGAAGTTGATGTTTTTACTGTAGACAGAGGTTAGCGGTCTTGTTTCTGAGAGTCCCAGAAACCATCAGAGGAGGAATTAGACTGTATACCCAAAGGTCCTAACCCTCAGGTCTGACTTAAGCCCGTTCCAGCGCAGCTTGCTGAGTTGTGATCATGCGCACATGTGTGCTTGTGAGAGCAGACGCGCACTTGCCGAGGAGCATTGAATGCAGAGCACGGCGCTCTCCAGGCCTTGGTCCTTTCCCCTTCCACCTCAGTGGAGACACAGCGAGGGACCTCAAGCTTGTGGGGATTCTCCTCCCTCCAGGGCACCACTGGGATTCTGGGCCTGGGGCACCACTTATGCAGTGCTGAGGACTAAAGCCAGGGTTTCACACATGCTGGGCAAGCCCTCTACCAACCAAACCGTATCCCCAGCCCGCTTTAGTATTCCTACCTGAAATAGCCCTATAACAAGGGAATATTGTTTTCAAGGCAAATCTTAAATTTGTCAGCATCTGTTCATGCATGTTTATTCATTCATTCATTCTTCTTGTTGGCTTGTTTGTTTTGCTTTGCTTTTTAAGACAGGGCTTCTCTGTGTGGCCTGGCTCTCCTGGAACTTGATCTGTAGACCAGGCTGGCCTCAAACTCTGAGATCAACCTGCCTCTGCCTCTGAGGGCTGGGATTAGAGACATGTGCCGCTGCGGCCCATCTCTGGCTCAAGAATTCTTGACTTCAGCTGGCAAGAGGCTTCTGTGGACTGTGCGGCGTCCCTTCCTGTGCTAATTTCCGTCATTTGTCATCCTGCTTCAGGGAGTAGTTGGCCACTGTGATAAATGAGAAGAGGAAAGCACTGTGGCTTTCTGTGTCTCCTCATCTTCCTGGCCAGGCTGAGGGCAGGGAAGATGTCCAGCAACCATGCATACAGCAAGGTGCCCAAGATCCAGATGGCAGACTGAAAGTGTAACCCAGCCATCTGCCCGCACTGGGTTCCATGCGTCCTTTCCCCAACTCAGGCCCGACCCAGAGCAGCTGTCACACCCTTGCTCACAGGCACAGAGGCTGGCTCTGGCCACTGAGGTAACTCAGTGGAGAATGGAGAGATTCTTTTCTGGTCATAGAAAGCCCTGGAGGAGGTGGCTTCTGACTCGAGAGTGAGCCAAGAGCCCAGCAAATGCCTCCAGGCAGCCCAGTTACAGCGCCCTGCCTGGATGAGTCACCTTAGACCTTGAGGACACAAGATGGTTTGTCCTTTTTCCTTCATCCCAAGGACCCAGCTAATCAAAACCCCGTGATGCTTGCAGGCAGGAAGTGCTGTTTCAGTAGCAGTGAGGTAGGACCCTAAGAAGGCAGACACGGGTCCTGACTTCCCAACCTCGGTGCCACAAACGTACCGGGAGAAAAGGGGAAAGGGCTCCTTTTACCGGAGGAGACAGTGGAGGCCGCTTTAGGGGCACCCCCTTACAAAAACTCCCAGAGAGGGAGATATCCCAGTAGGAACAGCCACAGGAAGCTCAGAGCCAGAGCCGCACTATGGAGACTGAGAGATCACTATGGAGACCTCAGGGGTAGAGACAAGGTAAGAACTGGGAGGGCCTGGCTCAGAGGAGGTCTCTGGATAACTAGTGCTCAGATTTGGATGTTTTAGGGAAGGAGGAAGTAGACTATATACCCAAAGGGAAGGATTCCGTGTTAACTGTCCCCACCTGTGGGGCCAGGGAGACAGGACCAAGAGAAGAGGCGGACAGAGAGGAAGGAGGCTGGCACTGAGAGGAGGCAGACATATTGGAGGCTGGCATTAGGGACAGAAGTGCAGTTGCGGGGTTTGGCCTGCCAGACAGTAGGGAAAGTTAGTCACGGGATGAGGTCATACAAGCTGGGTTTAGGTGGGTGTGTTCAAGGTGCAGGGATGCTCACGGCTCATGAGACTGGGGAGCAAGGCTCTGCATTCTCTCTGCAGCCTGAGTCCAGCCCTGGCACTGGCTGTAGCAGGCTCCTCGGTGCCCCTTGTGCGTGGACGTGGATACCTATTCCTTTTCCTTCTGATGCCACCATTTCCCCATGGAAGGCTATCTTTTGACTCACTCCTGACCAAGGCACCCAAATCAGAAGCAGGCATCCCAGAACTAACATGGCTACTGGAGGTGACCTATAGGCCAGCACTGTGAGGGCCTAGGCAGGGATGTGCAGGCGATGAGAAGGGCCATTAAGGCTGGTTAAGAGTCTGCAGAGCTGGGGTTGGGGATTTAGCTCAGCGGTAGAGCGCTTGCCTAGCAAGCGCAAGGCCCTGGGTTCGGTCCCCAGCTCCGGAAAAAAAAAAAAAAAAAGAGTCTGCAGAGCTGGATCCTGCCCTCCAGACTGTGGGCACACCAAGGGGTCTGTCTGTATCTTGGCATCTCCCAAGGATATGCCATGAGGGGTGGGGCTGGAGCAGTGGCTCAGTGGTTAGAACCTAAGAGCACTGGCGACTCCAGACACAGATTTGATACCCAGCAGACCCCTGGCAGTTTACAACCGTCTCTAACCCCAGTTCTAAGGAATCTACCGTCCTCTTCTATGGTGCTGGGCACCAGGCACACACGTGATGCACAGAGATGTAATCAGGTAAAATAGTTAAAGTAAAAATGAAGGAACTCGCTTTGTTGGTTAGGCTGGCCTTGAACTCGAGATCTGCCTACCACTGACTCCTGAATGCTGGGATTAAAGGCGTGCACATCACATCATCACCCAGCAAAAAATCTTTGGAAAATACGGAGGCACAGGTATAGGCAGGCCCCCATCAGTAGCGAGGCGCTTCCAGGGGCAGCACTGTAGACTCAGGTCCTGTAAGGTGGTGGCCCATGCAGTCTCCCCATCTCACATTATATCCTCATAGCTAAGGTGGAAAGTGTGGCTTTTTGCCTGTGCTAGGCCAGCGCTCTTTACCACTGAACACGTCGGCAACCTTTTGCCTCTGGGGCAGAGTCTTGCTAAGGTAGCTAGAGTGACCTTGAACTCACTCTGTTCTGGAAGGCTCTGTGGCCTTGCATGGAGAGATTACAGGATTCTGTCCGCAGGTGGTCAGGTAACTTTTGTTGTGGGCATTCACCCAGTTACTGAGGGGGAGCTCCAAGGAGGTGCCTCTAAGTGGCAGTGGAAGTGGTGTGGGGCTCCTCCCTATTTTCAGCTCTGTCCTCTAAAACCCCCATTGCCAGGTGCCCATGGAGCCTGCCTTGCCTTGCCAGGCTGCGCAGAGGGGACTCCAGACAATCCTGGCCACATCCTGCCCCCAGCATCCACTCTACTGACCAGTTAGTCCACGGGCATAGAGCTTAGAGCCCTTGACTTAGGGGGCCTCCAAAGCACATAGCAGCCGCTTCTTCTGCCCTGCTTGGTTCTTCACATGCGACCGCCAGGAGGCACTCGAGGCCAATTTTTTTTCTTTTCTGATCACAAGCCTCCCAAAATGGTCAGGGCCCAGCCAACCGGTGCAGCTGTCAGGCCTGTGTCTCCCCCACTGCGTGCACCTGTCCCAGCTGATGGTGGACAGGTGGCTGTGACACCACCTGAGCAGCAGCTCTGTGCCCCGTGGTGGATGGTGCTCCCGTTGGCCTTCTGGTGACTGCCCACCGTGAACAATTGTAAGTTGGCATGGACCCTGCAAATCTGGCAGCTTTTAAGTCACCCTCTGACTCTTAACTTGACCACAGAGGGAAGGTCTTCAGCCCTGGCTCTGCCTTGCCCGCTCTCCGACTGTCCCCATGTGATCCCTATGCCATCAGGGTGGTGGGGTGGCAACTCTGGGTGTGGAGCAGAAAGGGCGGTTCTGCGCTAGCCCCCATCCCCCACAGGCTGTTCCCTCATCTAAACTCTGGCTGCTCCCTCCTAGATTGTACTCATCTTTATAACCCAAACCAAATGTCACTCCCTGAAAGAAGCCTACGGAACACACCGTCCCCAAATGGCCACCCTCAGTGTTAGCCTCTGGGCCTGCGTGATCTGACACTTTCCTGAAGCTAGGCAGCTCCATCCTGTCCTGGGGCCATGGAAGCTACCCTGCCCACTGGGGATTCTGCTCCACAGCACTGAAGACTGGAGGAGGAAAGCAGCCAGGGGCCAGGGGTGTGTAGTACGATGGGTGATGTGCTGGGATGGAGGTACGGAGGAGGAGGAGAGGGGCTGGGCCCACTTTGCTCCGTTTCCCTCAGTGATCCTGAGGCTTGAGGCCCTAGCAAGTTCTTGTTCTACTCAAGCCCCCATCCACTGTCCCATTGAGGCCTAGTGTCCTTTATCATGGGTCCTACCCTCCTGCCCCTCCCCAGCTAAGCCATAACCCCTGACCCTCAGCAATCAGATGGGTAAGGTTAAGACGACCTGGCCAAGTTCCCTGAGTCCCTTGCTCTGGTCTGAACAGCCCCACAGTGCCTAGATCTCTGGAGGCTGGCACTCCAGGGTATGTAAGAAGCCTAAGGTCCCGGGGATCTGGTGCTTCACTGAGCAACCCGTGTGTGGCCGTGTGTAATGTGCACATACACATGTGGGCACGGGTGAGTGCGTGACAGTGTGCAAACATGCATTGTGGGTGTGCTTGTATGTGGGTATAAGTACACGTGTGTGCATGCAGATGTATGTAGCAGGGCAGGGATGGGGAATGAGGGGCTTAGAGCCTGGGAGCAGTCCTGCCTGAGGACGGGCTGGGGCTGGACAGGGGCCGCCCGGGGAGGGCTGTAGCAGGGAACTAGCTCGAGGTGTCCTGGGAACAGGCCCAGAAGGAAGCTTGCACAGGCAGGCGATGGCACCATAGCAACGCAGAACAAAGTGCTGGCCTACTTACACCCCACCCCCACTTCTCGATCTGCTGGGGGGAGGCATCGGGCCTCAGGAGCCCGGGGGAACTCTGTGCCCCTGCCCTTTGGGAGCCCAGTGCCCTGGAAGCCTTGGTCTCTTCTTGCCAGGCTCGGCCTGTGAGACTGACTCATTTTCTTTGTTCATGAAGGGGTGAAGAGTGGGCATTCGGGGAGGCCCAGCACATGCCCTTGCCTTGGGGTGACATCAGGCCCAATGGTCTGAAAGATCCTTATAAATTTTCCATCCCCAGAAATCTCAGGGCTTATGGTAGTTCTGGGTGAATGCAGCGCCCTCCCCCCAGTGTCACTGCACAGGGCCCTCATGCCCTTGACTTTCAGCTCCATCCTCTGACTCAGTGTGCTCGCACCCCAGACCTGGGCTCGGCTTGGGATGATAGGATGACTTCCGGACCCTGGCAAGCCCTCCATGCTGTTTGTCCGCCCTGTATCACCCTCATCCCGTGGTGGGGTCTCCAGCGGAGTGCGGACAGGGCTGAGGCCAGCAAGCTGTGAGGAAGCTTTGTAAAGCACCCTGGAGACAGGAAACCCTTGGCCTCGTGTGAAGGAGAGTGGTGTCATTGGACACCATACACAGAAGAGCAAACATTTTTCTGACTTCCCGCAGCCCCCAGAGGACTGTGTGGCCCCGAGTCTCTGCGGCTCCTCATGACCCTGTGTCAGGCTCTCTCCAATCTGCTCAAGTCCGGATGACAGCTATGACCCACAAGTCCCAGTTATCCCCAAATCTGGGAGCCCCCCCCCCCCCAACCATCATCACTGTACAGCCCTTGTGCCTGGGCCAGTACCCAGGAGCCATCTATGAACAGGATGAGAGATGAATGGAGCTGGGTGAGTAGTAGCCCTCTGCACTCTGTGAGTGGGGGGATGTGTGGCCTTCACAGGCGCCAGCTGCAGCCGCCCTCCTCTGGCTCCCCCCTAATTTATGCCACGAGGAGGGCCAGCCACTCGCTGGTCCCCCACTTGGCAGCGGCTTTGTCCCCAGGCGGATTCCCAAGGGCTGCGTTTGGGAAGAAAGGGCCCTTCTCTGGTGGATGGTGAGGTCACCAGGAGGGGCCCCACAAGCACAAAGGCTGTGGGCCCCCACCCCACCCCACTAGCAGCTGCCGCCGCTTTGTCCTTAGCTCCTGGTCTAGGAGAGACCCTGCAAGGCCCCAGCTCAGCTTGGAAGGGCCCTGGCTTCCTCTGGAGAGTTCAGCAAGTGGGGGAGGGGCAGATATATCCCTATCCCCTAGGCTGGGCCTGATCAAGTAGCAGCACCTGCTGGTGTAGGCTCCCCCCAGAGGCCAGACTAGGCCACAGAGGCCTGGTCAAGGGACTTGTGCAGCTATCTGTCCATCAGTACAAACAGGCAAACTCCAGGGGTGCTTGAGGGGGATAGCCTGAGGTTAGGAGATGAGCTATTTGGGGCAATTTGTCTGCTGGCTAGAGGTGAGCTCTTGGGCAATGACCCAGAAACCAGAGCTCGGGCCTGGGGCGTTGATGTGTGTGCATGTGCGTGCACGCAGTGTGTGCATATCTGAGTGACAGGAGGGACAGGCCTGTGCACAGGTTTGCCCTGTTGCAGCTCTCAAGGATCCCCAGGAGCACAAACCGGGAGCTCCTGAGTGTGCTCAGTCTGTATAGACCCGGCAGACTAAAGCTGAGAATAAGCTCTTTGCCCAACCTCCTCAGAGCCAGGACCCCAGGAACTGTCCTTTCCCAAAGCACTGTTTCTACACTGTCCATGAGCAAAACCCTCTCTGGGGCTGCACAGGAACCGGCTCAGGGAGGCCACCACAGTAGGGACAAGCAGGTAGCAAGAGCTGTTCAAATGTAGCAGGGAAAGAGTGTCCCCCAGCAAATACTGTGAAGGACAGATAGTGCCTGCCAGGTGCTAAGGTACATCCACTGTGTGACATTACATCCCAGCCCCGGATGGGACATGCAGGCACCTTCTTAAGAGACAGAAGTGTGTGTTGGGGGTTGGGGGAGGTGGGGACTTTGAGAGCTGACATCCCAGGGGAGAGCCTGGTGGCTCTGAGGGGATGTGTTTGGTGGTGGTGGGGGAACTTCCAGAGTAAAGGTCTGGTGACCAGACCTAGAAACTCCAAAACTGTCACAGGCAGGGATGACAGCCACATGGCAACAGGGTGGGGCAAGCACAGACCATAACAGCGCCCCACCCCCATGTACACCAACAGTTGGCAACACTAAAACTCCAGAACTCCTTAGCAGCCCTGGAAGGAGGACTGAAGCCAGAAGGGATTAAGACAAACCTTTGTCTAAGGCAGGAGTGGGGAGTATGGGGACTGCCTTGATCTGGGCCTACTGGGCTCAGGTAGGGACCTGCTGCTAAAATTCCTTCCCGGGGTTGGGGATTTGGCTCAGTGGTAGAGCGCTTGCCTAGCAAGCACAAGGCCCTGGGTTTGGTCCCCAGCTCCGAAAAAAAAAGAACCAAAAAAAAATTCCTTCCCAAGGAGAGACTAAACAACACCTCCCTCTCTTTTGGTCCTAATGACAGACAAATCAAGCCATGATTCTGCCAAAGTTCACTCTAGGGAACCAGTAAGTTTATCAGGCTTCCTTACAGAACATAGAGGAGGGGTTACATATGGGGACATGGGTGCCCCTCCCCCAACAGGGTGCACCTGGAAAGCCTTTCCCCAGCAGGAGCATTGAGCAGGCCCTCTTAGTCTACCCTGGCGCATATACTGTAGCCACTTCGAGGCCAATTCAGGCAGATGGCTACTCAGATGAGGGGCTCATGACTCTCATGAGTAGCAGTCAGCATTGCTGGCTGGGATAATCATTTTGCAGGGTGCAGGGTGTGGCAGTTGTTTGTTCTCAGGATAACCATGCACAACAGGGACCCAGGAACACACACACACACACACACACACACACACACACACACACACACCCTGCGGAAGGCCTGAGTGGAGGCATGGGCCCACCCACTACTCAAATCCTGGACTCCCTGAATCTTTCATGCCCATCTCCGAGGGAGCAGACGCAGGAGTGTACACGCAAGTCCAGAGTGGCTAGAGACAAAGGCAGAGGGAGGGGTAGTGGATAGGGCACTGGCCATCCCCAGACTGACTGCAAGAGCCCTGGTGAGGGGCTGGCCAGTGACCACATTTAGTATTCAAGGGCCCACGGCCAGTTGCCTGGATTTCCTGCAGAATCCACAGCAGAATCAGGAAGGCGGGGACAAGGGGACACTGGTGCTCCATCTCCCTCCCCAAAAGTCCCCTTCCTTGTTGCTTAGTGCCCTGAATGTCCATTGCTCCTGTAGCTTAGCAACGAGCCTCTGTCGCCCCCACTGTCTCCACCCCACAGCTGGCCCTACCACCCACAACGGGTGCCTGCATTCCTCAGTGAGGCCAGGACCTCAGCAGGCCCAAGCTTTCTGAAGAAGCCAGAATGGGGGAGGATTCTTATTTACTCTGTGCGTGTGTGCGCGCGCGCGTGCGTGCGTGCGTGCGTGCGTGCGTGCGTGTGTGTGTGTGTGTGTGTGTGTGTGTGTGTGTGTGCTGTAGCTCAGAGTGGCCAGTGATCAGTGACAGAGGCTGCTCCAGGAGACAGCCAGGCCCCGGCTTACCACCAGGGGTTGGCTCCTTGCACAGCGCCGCTTCCTGTGGCAACCGCACACAATCTTCAGAAATCTCACCACATTCCTGCTTCCCCGTGACCCCATTGACACCCTTACTTTGGGCAAACACAACACTTAAACAGGAAGTGGCTGCATGGATGCCTTAAAGTGGGGTTGAGAGGCACTGCCAAGTGCCAAATTAGGCACTGACAGGTACACACTGGTCAGGGCTTGGAGAAGAACAGGGGATGGGAGAGTTCTTCGGTGCACAAATCAGACGTAGCAAAGTGGGTTTCTGACCAGGGAAAGCGCCTGCCTGTATTCAGCACTCGGAGGCAGAGAGGACTGTGGGTTCCAGCTAGTCTAGTCTACGCAGTGAGATCCCCCACATAAACACAGTCTTTGGGGAGGGACAGACCAGACCTGGTGTTGGCAGATGGGCTACAGAGGTTCTGAGAGGGACTGGAGCTTTGACTGCAGAAGCCAATGTGAGTGAGGGTGGCTCGAAGCCCTTTCTTCACATTCTACCCTGCAAGGTTAGGATGCTTGGATGTTTTGGGGAACACCTGACTTACTTGGAGGAGAGGGGGATGGATGAGCAGTGACCTGTGCTAGGGACGGGGCTACCCCCTTACACCAGCCTCACAGCGTGTAACCCCACTGGCCACCCAAGCCTTGCTGTGGTCCCAGGGATGGAGGGCTCGAGACCCTGGAGTCCACCAACTTGAGGGATTCCTGATGAGATGAGGCTTGGAGCAGGGCTTGCCCGGGAGCGACAGGTGTCACAGGTGAGAGACAAGCATAAGAACTGCTCCTGGCTTCCCAGGCCCGCCCAGCATCATCTACAGGGCCTGGCTTGCTGTGTGTCTACCCACTCCCATTTCACCCTGCACCCAGGTTAAATCACTCAGCCACCATATCCTCCCATAAGCACCCTGACAAAGTTGTCATGCCTTAAACGCTCAGGAATCAATCCATTTCAGGTTGGGCAGTGACGGTGGCAGCTGTGGCTCACACCTTTAATTCCAGCACTTGAGAGGCAGCTGGATTAAAAAAAAAATCAATTCAAGTTTCCTGGTAGTTGCCTTATGAGAGAGCACTTGGAAACAGCACGGTCAAGCACAATTTAGGGAGGCGGAGACCGAGGATCTGAGCTATACTGACTCCTACCGCTTCTGTTTTTTTTTTTTTGTTTTTTTTGTTTTTTTTTTTTTTTGAGACAAAGGTTTCTCCATGTTGGCCTGGATGTCCTAGAACTCACTCTGTAGACCAGGCTGGCTTTGAACTCGGAGATCCATCTGCGTCTGCCTCCTGGGTGCTGGCATTAAATTAAAAGCATACATCACCATGTCTGGCTAAGACTGTCTCAAAAAATCAAGCAAAAGACCAACTGTTTTGTTCCCCTTGGGACCATGAAGTCCTTGTGCAGTGGAGCATGTAGGCTCTCTATGGGAGCCCCCGTGCCTTGCAAGATGGGGTCAGCGGCAGACAGCAATCCTGAGAAGCGTTTGGGGGATTCCAAGGCACAGGCACACTTCCCCAGACTAACAGCTAAGCAGCTCTGAGTGATGACAGCCTCAGAAGGAGAAATGGCCCTCTCCTGAGATAATTACTGTCTGCAGAAACACAGACGAAGAAAGCTAGTTTGAGGGATTTCAGGTCTTTCCAGGAGAGGCTGCTAGACTTGAGCCTCCCGAGGGCCAGGAGAGGGTTTCTGGGTGGGACACATGTGAGTGTCTCAGTGGACGCCTCATGCCAGCAGTGAGGCCATGGCTTGCCATGCTACTTGGCGTGAGATCCACCCGGTGGCCTGTGAAGCCCACAGAAGCAAACACTTGTGCAGGAGGGGCACAGGGTTCAGGAGCCCTCTGACAAGGACAGGCCAGGATGTGCTAGATACTGACAGCAGGCCCAAGTGGAAGTGGACCTGGCGCCAAGGTCCTGTGATTATAGTGCTCCCAAGGCTCCTCTGGAAGCCAAGACCCAGGAAGAAACAGGTAGAACATAACAGATGGGGTAAAATTCTGTATACTAATAGATAGACAGCAATGGGATGAGTTTCCTAGCAGCTAAACCAAGCAGGGAACCAAGATTTCTCAAACTAGTATTTTTTTGGGGGGGGGGCAATGAAATCGCTCAGCAGGTAGACACTTGCAACCAAAGCTGAAACCTGAGTCCAGTCCCTAAGCCCCGCACGGTGGTAGGACAGAGCCAATCCCCACAGATCATTCTTTGACCTCCGCACACCAAACAACCACACACAAATGCACAAAACAAACAAAAGCAGCCTGAGTCCGACAGGTCAGTACCTTCTAGGTATGGACACTGCTGGAGCACATAGTCACAAGCTGTATCTAAAGAGGAAGCCTGAAGCTGTCTTCTGTAGCACAGATAGGGTCAGCGAAGCAGGTGGATGCCCAGGCCTGGGAGGATCTAGTGTAAAGTCCTACTGTGTAGAGCACAGTATTGCCAGAGCCGGGAGAGATACTGAGCTCAATTTAAAGGTACAGACCTGTTCTCCCAGAACATCAGTCCCAACGGTGAAGGACATTGCTGTAGGTCTGAGGTCACCTTTGTTCCTAGGACTACAGATCAAGAAGGCTCAGAACATAAGGCACAAGATTCTGGAAGCTTCCCACGCAGCCTGACTCCATACATGGCACATCAGGATATGCACAGGTGTCTGGATGTGTGGGCAATGTCAATGTGTCTGTGGAGGGCCAGTGCCACAGTGCAGCCAGGGAAACCTACTGGAGTTTTACAGTGGTTGGCTAAATCTGGGTAAAGAAGTTCATGTTGGGCAGAATAGGATGAGGGCTGCCTCAGTGTAGATCACTGGGATCAGAGAAACTTAAGCCACAAAGTCCTTAGGGAAAAGTGGCATAGTCACCATTCCTTCAGAAAACAGCACGTACCGCCTGACCCTCCAGTCACACAAAGCTGCTGAGAGCACAGGGAGGTAGACAAGTCTAAGTTTCAGGATAGATAACCCCCATCCTCACCCGTGAGGGGCAACAAGGCTGTTTTGGTTTGAGCAGGACTCTGAGGGGTCCTGGGATTGGAGCTATAGGATAGGTAGGAGGGTTTGAAGTGGCCCGCATGGTGGGAGGGGGCTTCAGATGATGGAGGCTGTCCATAAAAAAAAAGAAAGAAAAAAAAGAGCTTCCTCTCCCATCCCCTCACATCCTTCTAAAAATGTGCCCAAGCCTGCCTCCCCCATCTTTGAAGGGACAGATGTCGGGGAAAAAGCTGATTATTGTCAAAGGCTGGAGGCTGTGACCGGAGTGCTCAGTGAGCGTGACCCAATTCTGAGCTATTCTCAGCCTGGTGGGAGCCAAGTTATTCCCTCCCGCTGAAGATCCCGCCTTGGAGGCAGCCTGACTTTGAAACGCCCTCGTCCTGGCAACAGACTCAAAGGCTGGTCAGGCTGCTCTGCACGGACAGGGCCCTACTTGCTGATGGCCCCTGTGCAGAGCCCACAGGCTAGGCTCACTCTGACACAGCGGGGCGAAGGAAGAGCAACTAGAGCTTGCTCCTTTCTCCCCAAACCTGCTGTTCCTTCTGATCCTGCAGGATCTGTCTGCTCCAGGCCAGGCATGGGATATGCTTCAACCAGTGAGTAGAGGGGTGTCTGTGGACACAATGAGACCAAAGCCTTGGCCAGCAGCAGCACAGCTGGGCTGGGACCTACTGTACCTAAGCTCGTGATGCTGGCACATGTCCCAGGAGCAGGAGAGGCAGCCAGCAGCAGCAGGCTGACATTAGCTCAGCTCTACCCTGAGCCTTGTGAGGTCTGACCACTGTCCTCAGTCCTTTGAGGGGTGTTACCCAGCATGTCTGAGGCAGCAGCTAAGGGGTATGTAAACCCACCTGGGAAATGGGAAAGGTCAAGAGAGGCTGTGTGCTCAGACCTGGGCCAGGTAGGGCTTCTAATCAGCTTCAAACCACAAGAAAACAAGGTCAATGCCTTCATTTTCTAGAAAACTGACTGCAAATCTTCCACAGTCCTGAAGACTCAAGTGTCCCAGAAGTGCACACACTGTTAGTGCCTAGAACACAAAGGCCATGGTGTGGGGGGGGCTGCAAAGGCTAGTTTATGGCCTAGAGCACAAAGGACATTTCTCAATGGACCAGTGACAGAACCCAAATTCTGGCCTCAGATTCTGAAACAGAAGAGGGAGCTGAGGCCATGCTAAGGCATGTCTTCAAAGCACGAGGAATCAGGTTGAATCCTCAGATGCAACGTGAAACTGGTAGGAATGGTGGCATGTATCTATAATCCCAGTCCTGGGAGATGACTCCAGATTCCTGGGGTCACTGGCCAGCTTGTCTCACCCAGTTGGTGGCACTCTCAAGGATGCTACCTGCGCCTGCCCTCTGGCTTTCACATGTGCACACATGCATGCTTGCCTGCACACACGCACACGTACACACACACGCACACACACACACTTCTATTGCTTATTTATTTTGCATGAAGGGGCAGGGAAGCTTGTATGCTCCATGGTGCACAAGTGTAAGTCAGATGGAGCTGGTTTTCTGTCCACCATGTGGGTCCCAGAGATTGAAGTCTGGTCATCAAGTTTGGTGGCAAGAACCTGCCTTTACCTGCTGAGCCATCTTGTCAGCCACTCTCCCCACCTCAAAGGAGGGATTCTGGGAGAAGGTGGCAGCAATCACAGTGGCATTTTGTAAGCTGGCTGTCCCAGCCACTGACATGACACACTCTCAGTAAGGCACGAGGCAGTCACTGTCATCCCCACAGGGAGGTGACTCACCACCAACCTAAGTGGCAGATCCAGAGACTCAGCGCATCCCCACCCCGGCACTCCTAAGGGCAAGCTACCCACCCAAGCTCTGCTGTCCAGAAGCTCAAGTCTATAAACCTGAGGTCCCTTCCTTGGGAGGTCAAACCAGGCCAGCTGTGGAAGTGAAGCTCACCAATGGGGATACAGAGCTGGGAGCATTGAACACTGACAACTCCCAAACATTCTATGGCCTCACGAGCTCAGGCCTGAAGGACCCCCTCACCCCTATGCCCTAAGAAGTCCTTATTCAACTGACCTAGCAAGAGCACCCTAGGCTGGCCCTAAGTCCACAGGATGGTTCGCCAGTCCATCCCCTTTTGCTTCAGATGTTTTTTTCTTTCTTTCTTTTTTTTTTTTTTTTAAATTTTTTGCGGAGCTGGGGACCGAACCCAGGGCCTTGCGCATGCTAGGCAAGCACTCTACCACTGAGCTAAATCCCCAACCCCCTTTTGCTTCAGATGTAAAAGCTGGACAGAGACTTCTTTCTCCATCTGGGTGGCATCTCATGTGGTGGGCAGGAAGCCCTGCTCCCATTGTTGGATCCCTGGCAGCCTGCCTGTCCCAGGATGCAGACTAGGCTGCAGCAGGAAGAGGTCAACGGTCAGGAGGGGAAAAGACACAGCATCAAGGTCAGGTTCCAAGAGACCTAGATGATGTCAGAGGCAAAGGTGTCCCTAGCAACCCTTGTACTACCCATTCCTCACCCAGAGACACTAGATCCCAGTGCCCTTGCTGGAAAACCCTCAACACAGGGCAGCATACTTTGAGGCCTGGGCACAGCTTGCAGGAGGCTGAGGAAGCTGACTACCATGGCCCAGGAGCCTCCCAGCAGGTGAACCAGGATCTGCACCTACAGGTGCATCCAGGGCTTCCCAGGACTTGGCACCGCAAAGCAGACTCTTCTCAGGGAGGTTGAGAGGTGTGCTGCTGTCCTGGTCACAATGCAGGCTGGAAGGGAAGTTTCCAGGAGCTTGCCCCGTGATGAGTCTCAAGCCTCTGAGTCAGGTGCACCCAAGATCCGCTGACTGAACTCACCAACCATGGCTTCAGGGCTTCTTTCGGAGTTAGGCTCGGTCCGTAGGACCTGGGGACCTGGCCTCTTAGTTGCCTTGGGGGCATCCATGCTGAGACAGCCCTTAGCACATCAGTGTAGGGCACACCCAGGACGGCTGAGCTGAAGGCTCCTGCCTAAGAGTGGGGAGGTCTGGGAAAGCAATCAAGAGGGCTTGATTTGGTTAGGTATGGAGCGCACACCTTTGACACCAGTGCTCAGAGGGCAGAGACGGGCAGATCTCTGAGTTCACAGCTAGCCTGTCTTATAGAGCAAGTTCCAGGTCAGCCAGGACTACACAGAGAAAACCCCGCCTCAAAAACTAATAAAGAGGACGATTTGAGCAGAGCAGAGCTGTAGAGACGCAAAGGCTCATGGGTAGGTTCAGTGCCGGTAGCGCTCCAGTCTGGGCTGGGCTTAGAGGTAAGCTGGGGTTGGATAGACTCTCCAAGGCCCAGAAACTACAAAAGCCAGAATGTGGTTATTCCCAAGGGATAATAAGAGTAGATTGGGTTTTCCAGCCTTGGCCAGGGTCCCTTCTGCAGGACATCTAGCCACAATGAGACCCATATGGAAAAAAGACATAACCTGGGCCTTACTTGCTATACGGCCTGTGTGTCACACACGAGCAGGCTGTTCCACAGTAATGCTGTTCCTTGACTTCTTCCTGTTGGCCAGGAGCCCTTCCCCAAGGACAGAGAGCCAGGGTTGGTCAGGCCAGGTAGCAGGGTGTCTAGATCACCCAGCTTACAACCCTTTTAAGAGGTCCTGGTGCTGAGGGCACCCACTTTATATTGAACCCGCCTGGGAACCTCACCTCAGTCCTTTAGGCTAGGCACTATGTTAGAGCTGAGGCCAGGTCTGGAGGGAGGATAAGCCCCTGGAACAAGGCTGGAGGTCCTAGGGAGCCTGAGCAGCTCTGAGGACACACAGGCCTCAGTACATGGGTCTCCAGGACCTACAGTAGATACTGCACTGGGAGCAGGCAGCCCAGGAAGCCAACCCCAGGAACACTGAGTTAGGCCCTCATAGGAACGTAGGAAGAAGCCCAGAACATGCATGCCTTTGTGAGGAGTCCTGTGGTGCTGTCCTAGAGCCCCATAGTACCTCTCAGGGCAGAGAGGAAAACAGAGCTCAGGAAGCCGAGTGTGGGACAGCAGGCTTGGACCACAGCTGGCAGCCAGAGGATAAGCACAGTGGGGTAAAACATTTATTGCTCCTCTAGGTAATGTCAGGTATGACATATGACATGGTTAAGTCTCTCAGTGGCTGGTTTCACACATCACCAGCAGCTACAGGGCAGCCTCGCACCAATATGAAACTCCCGTGAAGCCAGCCACATACTGGGTGGGAATGGACACCAAGGTGACACATGCAGCAAGTCCATAGACAGGGCTCTTAGCACATGATGGCCTCCTCTATGACCTGCTCTTTGACCCTAGCTCCAACAAGGGCTTGACAGGCCACTGGAAGCATGGACCTAACCTGCTGCATGCCATCTCCACAGGATGCCGCCTAACCTCAGGTGACAGCACATCAGGAGCTCACGGGCGCGCTCACACGGGCACACTCACACAGGGCCTGTGCAGCACAAGATTATGGAGTCACCTCCTTTGATCCTAAGCTGGCCTGGTCCCTCCATCAGCCTCAGGGAGGTATAGGAAGATGAATATAGGCCCAGCTTTCTGAGCTTAGCTCAACCACAGCTTCTGGCTAAGCTCTGGACCACCAGGGGCTGGAGCCTTGGACCAGGGATGGGATAGTCCGTTGCTCCTGTAGGTCAGCTGGGGCTTCAGACAGCGCCCCAAGCTTCTGCTGCTCTCAAGTTGTACCATTTGGTCCCAAAACCCAGGAAAGCTGTGGAGGGGAAACTTCATGTTGACAACAAAGAGCAGGGGCTGCGCTTGAGCTGGGCAGTGAGGAAGCGGAGGTTCCCTCTCAGAAGACAGGAGTGCCTCCCAACTGAGCGGGCCAGCCTATTCCCCAACCACCCAGGAGGCCCCTCCCCCATCTCTTTCTAAACGCAGTGGCTGACCATATAAGGCAGCCTCTGGCCTCCGGCTGGCCTCCGATATTCCTTTGGAGGCCCACTAGCCTGGGGTCTTGGTGGCAAAAGTGAGGTAGCCAGTGTGGCCCACAGTCTCCTTCATGGGTGTGCCACTACGGAAGGGGGTGGCATCAGAGCCCACGTTGCCCTCTAAGTCGTCGGCCCCCAGGTCAGGCAAGGGCAGACTGACAGTGCGCACATTGTAGACCTGTGGCAGCACCTCCAGGGTGCTGAGCTCTGTGAAGCCATGGGCTGCCAGGGCCTGGCATGTGCGCTGCACCTGTTCAATGCACGGCGAGAAGGAGCAGAAGCGCCCACCTGCAGGAGCAAGACACAGGGTCAGAGGGTGTGTGGTGTAGTGGCACCCACAACCCACCCTGGACCCGAGGCTGGCTCAAGACTGACTGCAGACTGTAAGCCCTCAGACCAAACTGCAAGGCAAAGGCTTGGGAAGCTGTACACTTGTACCCTACCTGCTGGGCCACCTGGTCAGAAGCCCAGGTGAGTAGCCAGGCCCAAGACCAAGATGCCTAGGTCTCCCTGCCAGTAGGCATCACCACCCTGCCTTGTAGGAGGCAGTGGAGGGCTGGGGGGTCAGGGTTGTCAGAGCCAGTCCCAAGAATAGCTCTAACAATGGGGCAGCACGGGGCGGTGTGTGGGCTGCTGCTGTCACAGAAAATTAGAGGCTGTCGTTGGCTCTTGGGAACAGGAGGAGCCTACAGGGAGCACAATTTGAGCTCCTCCCTGCTGCCTCCCACTGGGGCAGCCCACAGGCTTCACTCAGCCTGCCCAGAGACTGTGAAAGTGCTCTCTCCCTGTCTTGGCAGGGCTCATGAGCAAGTCATGGCAGGGATGGATTGTGTCCAAATGTCCCTGGGCCTGGTACCCACAGTGTTCCCTGGACCACCTGCAGGTATGAGAGAGGATAGAGCCCGCTGTCACTGCATAGCAAATCACACCATATACTCTTAGCCAGAGACCACCAGAGATAGGAGTGTCAGAAGACACTACGCCTACAAAAAACAAAACAAAACAACTCAAAAAAAAAAAAAAAAAAAAAAAAAGTCCCCTACACCTAAGGACCCAGAGCTCGAAGGTCTAGGGAGAGCCCAGAAGAGGTGGACATGGATCATGGGACAAGACCAAAAAAGAGAGAGAAGCCTCTACTTTGTAAGGAGGCTCACCTTCCTGGCTTGGACCTCGCCAAGGCTGGATTGACCAAAGACCCTGCATCAGGACATCTGCAGGTGTAGACCTCCAGGCTTCCCCTTAGGACACCTCAGCAGACAGCAGGGACAGAGGTCTGGGCAGAACCTGAGATAGCAGGAGAGCCTCCACCTCCCCCACCCTCTGTACAGAGCTGGGCGGGGAGCAGCCCCGGTTGCCAAGGCTGCTTCTTCTCCAGAAAAGGCGAACTCCCTGGGACTCAGCAGCAGCCTCTCTGGCTCACAGCCGACCCTCTCCAGGCCTTCCCATCGCCCCGCCCCTACACTCAGCATCTTCCCTAAAAGGGTCCAGCTGCCTGGCTCTGCAGCAAGGGTGTAGGGAGTCTGCAGGAAATGGCTGGGGGTAGGGGACTGCCTATGACCTCCATCTTGGATCGTGGCCCGTTCCATCATGCAAATCCTGCCCGCACTTGGACGGAGTTGTCAGGGCCCCAGGGCCCCATCTTCTCTAACCCAGGTCTCCAGCCAGCCTGAGCCAGTCCTCACTGTGGGCCAAAAGGAACCCTGATCTGGCCATTATCATGGTGTGGCCCTCAGGTACCTGAGTCTTCCTGGGTTCCAGATGACCCAGAAGCTCAGCCCCCTACCAGCACCCTCACCAACACCACTGACCCACCTTCAACCTTGAGGGCATCCCAGGCATGGCCCACAGCTTCCCAGGGTGATGGGATATCCAAGAAGACGGCGTCAGCCACGTGAACCACACCGAAGCCACTCCGGCACACATCCTGAGTGTGCACAGTCACCCACTGGCTCACCCGATGCTGCTGGAACTCCTCCCGGGCCTTGTCTGCCCGCTGCTGGTGGAATTCTACCGTGTGTAGGTGGCCCGTGGGGGCGATACTGCGGATGATCGCGTGGGACACGGAACCGCTGCCCGTGCCTGGCAGGAGAAACAAGAATTGAGAGGTTCTTTGAGGACCAGTCCCCCATCAACAACTCCTCCTCTCCAGGAGGAAGGGGCTCATAACAGGCATATGAGGGCGGAGATGGGGTCACTTCATGAGCTGCATGTCTGCTCTTGGCCGCCTCAGGCTTGGGCTGGGGTAATGGGGCTGGAGTTAGTGGGCTGTGTGGCATTGGCACAGGAGAGGGCAGGGCAGCCCTACCCAGCACACACAGAACAAATGTGAAGCATAGCAGTGGGGCCAACCCAGGTGAGTCGACAGAGCTAATGCTGGGCCTACACGACCTGGGGCCTGGCCCCTCCTGCACTACGGTCATCCCATGGGTCTTGCTAACAGCTTCCCATCTTATTTCCTCCCATGAGCTCCTTGACACCCTCTCCTCAACGCCAACCCTGCTAAACGGTGGTGTGCACCACCTTCCGGTAATGTCATCGGTCTGTTGGAAACCAGACTTTCCAGGCAGTGGTGTGCACCTTTAATCCCAGCATTTGGGAGGCAAATGCAGGCAGATATCTAAGTTTGAGGCCAGCCTGGTCTACAGAGGAAGTTTTAGGGCAGCCAGGGCTACACAGAGAAACCCTGACTTGAAAAACAAAACTAAACAAAAAGCAAACCTCAGCTCTTCCTTAGAGGCAGGGCTATCCTTCTTTACCTGACCTCACATACTCCAGGATCTGGGCTAGCTCTGTCACCACTCAGCCCCTCCCACAGCTCCAAGTACCAGTGCTTGGTGACCACTTCCAGCAATGTCCCCCACTGTAGCAGTGCTCTTTCAACTCCCCCCCAAAACACCCCTAAGAGCAAAGATGGGCCCCATCCAAGCCTGACCACTCCAAGATGCGGGAAGGGACACCTACTGCGGGAGTCAGACTGTTCAGTCACCCACCCACAGGGCCATCCCACCTCCAGTTACCACGGATCCTTCCTCCCACATCCGGGCCTCATCCACCAGGTTCCTCCCTCGTTGCTCTTGGCAGCATCGGATCTTCCTGTCAATCAGACCCACCCTTGACACAGTGGCACTGAGGGGACTCCAGACTTCTGCCGGCTCTTGGAAGGACACCCAGCGGCCTCCCATCCTCGGTCACTGGTCCTTTGCCCTCATGTCCCGGTCCAGCTACACTGACCTCCTTACTAACGTGCTCAGGGGTCGAGCTCCTACCTCAGGGCATTGGTGGGGCTTTTCTTCAGCTTTTGGTAGCCCTTCATCATCTTTAACTCAAAGGTCACCTTCTCAGATCCCTGACTTCCTGAGTTTGGGGATCCCTCTAAGTCATCTTCAAACCAGCTTCCCTGTTCTCTAAGCTCCTCAAAATCAATAGCACTGCCTGTCCGGTCTTTCAGAGGCCAAAGGGACCTGGCACCACAAGTGAGTGTAGGACTCCCTGTGTTGACTGAAACAGGGCAAAGGCCTAATTAGAGGTATAAAAGGAGAGCTGTTAGAGCTGACTCTAATTTTGCTCTCCGCTGTCTTGCTTCAGAGGGAAAGAACGATAAGGCCCCAGAAAGCCGGCAACAGAGAGAATGGGAGCTCTTGTGACTCTGGACCCCAGCATCTTAGCCCACAAGAAGCACACCACCAAGGATCTAGCCACATCTGATGCCGGGGTCATTCTTGGCAGAGGTGCGTGCTGATACTGCTGCACCACAGTACCTAAGGGTGAGTACGTGAGAGACGGCTAGTTCAGACACTTCTAGCCACCTCCTGGCCTTGTATCAGTGACACTGCTAACGCTCAATGGATTAGGGGAGGGCCTGGCTGTGACAAATGAGCTCTGGAGTAACCAGCCCCGCTCCAGGAAGGGGCAGCTGACCTAGAGATAAGCAGTCAGCACCTTGGCCAGCATCAAACGAGCCTGCTAGGATCCTCATAGGGCACCACCACCATCTCCTCTTCTTTCTTCCCCAACCCAGGTTAGCTCCTACCAGCTGCCATTTCAGAGACAGCAGCAGGTGCTGTTTCTGTCTTCACCCCCTGCAGTCACACCCTCCCTAGCAAGTGGAGTTGCTAAGTAAAAGCTAGAATAAAAACCATGTAGTTCAACACACCCCTGCAAGAAGGGCTGGCTGCAAACTGTCCTAACTGTGGGTCTGACTCCTACTTTCATGTATGTGCTCAGCTCTGAAGACACCAGAGGAGCTCACCTGATTCACAGACCACAGAACCGGGCCGCAGCTCCAGCATCATGGTGATTAAGGCAATGTCGGTAGAGTAGAGGATCTGTGTGCGGTGGGGCAGGTTCACCGTCCAGAGCTCGGGAGTAGGGTGCAGCACATACACCCAGCCGCCTCTGCTGCAAGTCACCTTGGAGCCAAATGGACGCCCAATGAGGTCCACTGAGTGCCGCAGGACGCCATGCCGGGTCTGGGTCTGTGCCCCACGCTGCACACGCACTGCCACCATCGAGCCATGGCCCAGTGACAGGATGGCTGTGTCGCCTTCCTTGATCAGCTCCTCGTATGCCACGAAACTCATGGTGTTAACATTTGCCAAGAATCAGGGACCTGGAGAAGTGGTGTGTGGGCGTCAGGTCAGAGGACCAGGAGGCAGGATGAAGATCTGTGGTCTGGATAGAGAGGTCTGTGGGGCCTGGGTTCTGAGCAGCGTTAGCTTAGTTAACTTGCTTAGGCAACCCAACAGAAGTGCACTCTAGTCTAACATATGGAGCCCTTCTGGAGAGCTCTGTTTTCAGAGGACACAAGAAAGAGTGCGCAGTGGCAGAAACCCAAGGATTCCCACACAGGAAGGACTAGAATATAGTCTTTTCTCCATCCCCCAGTGTGAAGGCGACGGCCTCTGACAGGCACTAGCACGGGGGAGAAGCCACCTCCGAGTCCGGATTCCCTGTAACCCCTTGCCCAGAGTCTCCACGGAGGGCTCCCGATAGCAGCGACGGCTGGCTTCCGGCCGAACAACACTGGACTTGCTAGCAAGCCCGGAGCGCCGCTCCAAGCTCGGAAACTTACGCAGCATAAACCGGCTCTCCGATCTACACGTGTCTCCGCCGCGGCCGCCGCACTTCCGGTGCTCTTTGATGACGTCAAACCAGCGCACGGGTTGCTGGGAGCCGCCGCGCTGTCCTTTGCGCGCTCCCAAAGGACGTTTCCTGGCTGGCGTCTCCGCGGCTGTGTTCTTGTGTGCACACTTGCGCGTTGCCCGAGAAACCCGAGCACTGTGCAAAATAAAAGTCCCCTGTTCGCCAGCAGCTTGTCCGCGTGCGGCCTTTTAGGGTTGCCCAGTGCACGAAGCTTCTGCCCGCGGGATACGCCTGACCCTAAAGCGCACTTTGACAACTATGCAACCCCAGGGCCTCCCTACTATGGCCCACCATGACATTTTGTCTTTGCAAACGGCTCTGAAACACCCTGCCTGGGCTCCAGGATAAATGCTAGAAAGTGGGACCGCAGGGCAAAGGGACGGGGGGGTCTAGGCAAAGACTTTGGCTAGGGCTGGCCCGAGTGTAGAAGTAGCGTTAGTCTGGAGTATTCTGCAAAAGTGGCCTAAGGCTAGGTCCTGCGTGAGGGGAAGGGGGCATAACGTCCCCTCCTAGGATCCCTGACATCTTGAGAGTATATGAAGCCTATGAAGTGGACTCACTAGTGCCCTGGGAGAGGGGCTGCTGGAAGCCAAGCGGATAGGACAAGCTGTAGTAGTGTTGTAAGGTCCTTGCCCTAGAAACTCAGGTGCCTGACTCCAGACCTCAGATTTCGGCCCTGGCTGACCTTAACAGAATAGCCCTGGAAGAACAGGCAATGAGGGGTTTTCTTGGTCACCCATTCTGTGAAGTTAAACTTTTACCTGAGACATCCAGCTGTATCCACGGCTGCACAACCCCTATCCCTAACAGGGTACTTCATTCCCTTGGTGGTGCACAGCCCAAGACACATCCTAATTGCTCCTCTGGAGAGTTAAGACTTTCCACTCCTCCTGAGGTTCCTCTTCCCCAGCTTCTCGGTGGCATGGAGACCAGGCCTTAGTACATCCCCACCAAACCTATGAGTTCAACCAGGGGGGTTTCCCTTGGTTCCAGTTACCCACTGCTGGCTTCCCAGTCCTTCCTGCGTACCTTCTGTAGTCCACCTTCTCAGAGCTATCCATCTGTCATGCTTCAGCTCAGCCTGGAGTCTTCTAGCAGAGCCAGCCTCCTTAAGACCCTAGCTGCTGAGGTGGGGGTGGGGAGATTTCCATGGGCAGTTTATACACTGACTTGTCCTAATAAAAACAGATGCTATCAGCAGTCAGCCAACTCTCATGTCACTGAACCCTTCCACCCCACAATTTTATGACCTCTTTACAGACGGGGAACAGAAGGTCAATTTGTCTAGCATCATACAGACAACATGGTTTAAGCAGGACTGAATTTTGCCTTTGAGACAGTCTCCCTATATAGCCTTGGCTGGTCTAGAACTCACTGTGTAGATCATGCTGGTCTCAGACTCAAGAGATCTGCCTGCCTCCGCTTACCAAATACTGTGTTTAAAGGTGTGGTCCACCCTGGCCTGAGAGATTGCAGTTCAAAGCCTAGTTTCAGAGAATTGATAAGACACTTGAGCAAGAACAGAGGCAGTTCCAGAGGAAAAGAAGCTGCGCCTTTTGGGTAGGCTGCTCCACCTGCACCTCTGTCAGGGCCTAGGCTGCCAAGAGGCCCCTTTGACTGGCACAGCCCTGCGGCACTGGGTCCTGCAGCCGCCACCTCTCTTCTAACCCCTGCCAACTTCCCCTTTGTGTTCCATGAGCAAGGGAGCAGAGAGGAAGAGCTGTACCCTGGGCACAGACTGACGGACTATGGATGGCCTCTGGGGAACCTGGAGCCCAGAGACCTGTTTCTCCACTTGCCCTGCGGAACTGGACCATGCTCTATGAATAAAAAAACCTAGGACTCCTTTGAGGCCCTTTCCTGCTCTGTGGTTAATGTATGACTTGGTGTGATTTCGAAGGAGATAGGACCGTAAATCTGAGGGATGATGTCATCCAGCTTCTTGCCTGGAAACTGCCAGACCAGCTACTGAGTTCTAAGGTTAGCAGCAGGTCCACAGTCAGGAACGCAGCTGGGTCAGCAGACCCTCAGCTTGCTCCCTTGCTCTGAAGGCCACCAGGACTTCCAAGCAACACCTCAGTGGGGGCCTCACGTTCATATTGTGATCTAAAGACTGTGAAAGGCCCCTTTACCTCCCTACTCTGCTGTCACCTCTACTGTAGCTGTCATATACTCTGCTCTCTGAATCTGCACAATGTCCCAAGCGTAGTCATCCTGGGACCACTGGGGGATATCTGGACTTCTGAGCCAGCACTTCTTTGTGTGTCTTCCTTTGTGTATCTGAAGTAGAGTGGGGTATAGGACAAAGGTCACAAGAGCCTGTTCCTGTGCTGGGTGTGGCTTACTGCTGGGATAGGCACCCCTGCCAGTCCTACCTTCTGTTCCTCACCTCACCTAGAATCCTGGTCTTGCCCTGGCACGGAGATGGGAAGGGGTAAGGAAGGAGAAAGAGCTAAGAAGCTGTAAATCCTGGAGGCAAAGAGGAAGCCCCAAACTCCCCTTCCCCACCCCCAGCCTAGATAACAAGTTCGCTTCCCATTTCTACAAACAGAAACTTGAGAACTAGGGCTCAAGCAGAGCCAGCTTCCCTGAGCAGGGTAGGGACTGGGTGGGCAGCTGCAGATTATTTCTGAGATGGGGAGGGGCTGCTGGGAGCATAGCACACACAGGCTGATGGTACACCTGTGGTCTAGCCAGAGACAAGAGCTCAGGGAGCCCAGGCTGGTCTTGAATTCCTAATCTTCCTTCCCCCCCCCCTTTTCTTTTTGAGACAAGGTTTCTCTATGTATCCCTGGATGCCCCAGAATTCACTATGTAGGCTAGGCCAGCTTTAAATGCCCAGATACACATCTGCCTCGTCTTCCAGACTCCTGGAATACCTTCTTATTGTGAGGTTTCATTGGCCTACAAAAAAGTGACTTGACCTGGGCATGGTGGCTCCATCCTATAATATCAGAACTTAGGATGCTGAGACGGGAAGAGCCTGGTCTATGGACTCTTGTCTCAAAACACAGTAGACCAAGCTGAGCAAGAGACAGGAGCTCTGCAGGAGCTCTGGGGACAGAACAGTGGTGGCTTTTCATGCTCACCCAGGCAGAGGCAGGCAGGCAGGCTTTCTGCCCTGAGTTCTTTACTCTGCCACTCTACCCAGGCACCGGCACATTCTCTCGAAGCCTTGAATTCTAGTCATGCCTCTCTGTTTGCTCAGGGCAGCCTGCTTCCACAGAAAGGCAGGTCCCTAAGCCTCTTGGGCACTTCCATCCATCTTTATTCCATCCAGTCCCTCACGTGTGGCTGGAGGTGCAGGAGGAGCAGCCTCCCCCAAAAGGTGTCTTCAGCTTCTTTTCCTCTGGGGCTTAAGTGTGCTCTCAGTTCTCTGAAGCTAGGCTTTGAACTGCAATCCCTCAGGGCAGGGTGGACCACGTCTTTAAGTCCAGAATTGGGTAAGGAGAGGCAGGCAGATCTCTGAGGCCTGTAGGGTCTACATGGTGAGGTCCAGGACTATAGAGCCTGTCAAAGACAAACGACTGAAGATATTCTGTCTAACACACAAACCCAGAAATGGCTGAGAGGCTGTGAGTAGACAATAAACAGGAAAGTATAGATATTGATTTTTTTTTTGAGACAACGTTTCTCTGGAACAGAGGCCTGGCTGTCCTGGATTCTCTTTGTACACCAGGTTGGCCTCAAACTCATAGAGATCCTCCTGCCTCTGCCTGGGATTGAAGGGGTATGCCAGCATGCCCGGCCTCACCTCTGTTTGCGTCTGTACACTTTTCTACCTATGGCCATCCCCTCATGAGCATCAAGGTCTAATCCAAGCGTGTCTTTCTCTCCCTCTGCACGGTTCCTGATCTATTCGTAGAGAAGGGACGCCGTCTTTCTATAGGCTGGATTCCTAGAAGTGAGATTGCTAGGTCATGGAACAATTTTAAAAATTTTAATAAGTACTGCCAAACTACTTTCCAGAGAAGATGAAACTGCTGGCAGCTGGAGGCAGGGTGTGAACGCCTGTGTTCACACATTCCAATTCACAGCCGGCACTGGCTGTGGTCAAATTCCAGGTTTCCCCGTACCTGCGTGTGTGGGACACGGGGTGGGGGAAAGAGACTCTTTCAATCTGGTGGATCTGATTAATGAGCTTATTTTTGACTGGTGCTTCCTCCACCCCCAGTTTGCCTGCCGTAGGTACTGTCTTTGTAGGTGGGGTGGTAGAAACCGGTCCCTCAGGAAAGAACCTGGGGATTTGAAGATTCAAAAACAGTCTCTAGGAGCTCAGTGTCTTGAATTTTTCAGGGTCCGGGTCCAAGGGTCTTGGCTAGGTTCCTTAGGGCCCGCCCAAGGTCAGAACACCCTGGGTGCTTCCGGGCGGGACCGCAGCCAGACTGCGCCTCTGGTGTTGCACCAAGAACACCCAGGAGATGCCCGCAGGCACCTTGAGGAAGGTCAGCTCCCCTGTACCGTTTTGTACCGCCTGGATGCAGTGGATGGAAGCCGTACCCCATGCTAAAAACCTGGTATCTCTTGCCATGACCCCCTCAACACTGCTGTCAGCCTGACAAGGCAGGAAGCAGGGAAGGCAGGAACCTCAAGTGCTAACTGGCTTCCCAGACTCAGTTTCCTGCCCCGAGGCAGTGTGTGTGAAGCAGGTCTAGGGTATCTACGGTCCTGGGATTTCGTCTTCGAGATCCTGAGCGAGCGCCACGGGGTTGACCAAACTGCGCAGCGGGGTCGAGACTTGGGGACCCATGGGGTGGGCCGCTGGGGGTGTCGAGGGTTGTTGCCTCGGACAAAGCGGCGGCACCACCCCAAAGCGCGGGCCAATGGAATGAATGGGCTATAAATAGCCGCCAATGGGAGGCCGGCGACGCGCCCCTTAAGAGCTCAGGGAGCAGCGAGCGGCCGTCGTTCTTCTGCGCTGCGCCCGGAGCTGCAAGCACAAGCAGTCTGCGTTCCTGCTCCGTCCGGAATCCCGGTGAGCGGGTCGGAGGGTGAGGGGCTAGTCCTGAGGGGCGCTACGCGGTTGGGTGCATCACGCGCAGCTCGTTGCCCGGAGCGCGTCCCGGACCCGCCGGGGAACTTGGGATGCGCCGGACTCAAAAGATGCAGACCTCGCTGACCTTGGTGACGTCCGAGGAAAGCTTCGGGGGTCCGGATTGGTCTGCAGGTCTCTGGAGACCGGTGTGTAAAGCTCCTCTGACCCCGCTCTTCCCCACAGCCTGCCGCCGCCGCCGCCGCCATGCCCTTCTCCAACAGCCACAACACGCAGAAGCTGCGCTTCCCGGCCGAGGATGAATTCCCTGATCTGAGCAGCCACAACAACCATATGGCCAAGGTGCTGACCCCCGAGCTGTACGCGGAGCTCCGTGCCAAGTGCACGCCGAGCGGCTTTACGTTGGACGACGCCATCCAGACTGGCGTAGACAATCCGGGTATGCACACCCTTGTAGCGTCAGGCTTTCGTCTCCCCAACAAGACCCCCGGGCAAGGATCCCACTGCTCTTCCCTGAACCCTCGGCGGGGTGGGGTCTCCTGGTCCTCTCTGCGCTTAGCCATAAGGGCCTCAGTGCCTTGCTCTAGCTTGGCGCTGACGTCACTGTCGCCGCGCCCCTCCTCCAGGCCACCCGTACATCATGACAGTGGGTGCAGTGGCGGGCGACGAGGAGAGTTACGACGTATTCAAGGACCTTTTCGACCCCATCATCGAGGACCGGCACGGCGGCTACCAGCCCAGTGATGAGCACAAGACTGACCTCAACCCAGACAACCTGCAGGTGCGGGGCGTCAGGGTCCGGGCGTGCTGGGGAGAGGGGGTCTCGGCGCTCACTCCGGCCACTGCCTTGCATCCCTAGGGCGGCGATGACCTGGACCCCAACTACGTGCTGAGCTCGCGGGTGCGCACAGGCCGAAGCATCCGCGGCTTCTGCCTCCCCCCTCACTGCAGCCGTGGGGAGCGCCGCGCCATCGAGAAGCTGGCAGTAGAAGGTAGGGTCCGGTATCAGCCACCAGAGCTGCTGCGTTCTTGTCTGGGCGCGCGCGCATTCCCCCAGGGGTCTGAGGGTGGAAGACCCAACTAAGACAGCGGGGACACTGCCGCGGGCGGGGTGGCGAGCTTTCTAGCTCGCCCACCCACCCACCGGGTCCTTGAACTCTGTACTCCGCAGCCCTGTCCAGCCTAGATGGCGACCTGTCTGGCAGGTACTATGCGCTCAAGAGCATGACCGAGGCGGAGCAGCAGCAGCTCATTGACGACCACTTCCTCTTCGACAAGCCTGTGTCGCCTCTGCTGCTGGCCTCCGGCATGGCCCGCGACTGGCCGGATGCTCGCGGCATTTGGTACGAGCCCTCTTCCCTCACAGTCCCCGGAAGGTGGGGCACGGCCTGAATTCGTAGATTGTGCGTTACCACACTGTGCGCAGGTGACCTTGGTTCTGCGGATGACTGAGGTCCCTGCGCCGCGGGAGGCCGCAGTCTCCAGGGATTCAAGGGTGGTGACCAGTTTCTTTGGCGTCTGTTCTCCGCCCTCCTCCTGGGAGCCGGCGCTTCTTGTTTTCTCTCCTCCTTCTCACCCCCTTATTCCGCCGGGATTCTGCCAGGTGCCAGTGACGCAAAAGCCTCCGCACCCGTCCGGGCAGGGCTCCTACCCCTGCAGACTGCGCGGGCGGAGGCGTGCTTCCTCTGGTGGGCTGCTCTGGCTGCTCCAGCCCCTTGCGGGCCACGCAGCACATGACTGGTGATTGAGGTGCCCTGGTCTCCCTGCCTTCGAGTGTTGCTGGGTGGGCGTCTTAGAGACAGCCCACACTCCTGCACTTGGAAAGCGCTTTGGAGGTCACCCACCTAGGGCGTCCTGCTGGGTGTGACCTAACTAAGGCTGTAGACTTTGACTTTGGTCTGCCCGACCCCCTCCTCCAGGCACAATGACAATAAGACGTTCCTGGTGTGGATCAACGAGGAGGACCACCTGCGGGTTATCTCCATGCAGAAAGGGGGCAACATGAAGGAAGTTTTCACGAGATTCTGCACTGGCCTCACTCAGGTCTGGCCTGGTGCTAAGGAGGGAGGGGGTCGGGGGGATTTGAGTCCACATTTCCCAGGGTGCTTGGGGCTTCCAGCTACATTTTCCCTTAACTTTCCCTTCACCTTCAGATTGAAACTCTCTTCAAGTCTAAGAACTATGAGTTCATGTGGAACCCTCACCTGGGCTACATCCTCACGTGCCCATCCAACCTGGGCACTGGGCTTCGGGCAGGCGTGCACATCAAGCTGCCCCACCTGGGAAAGCACGAGAAGTTCTCGGAGGTGCTCAAGCGACTGCGGCTTCAGAAGCGAGGCACAGGTGAGGGGCAGACGACTCAGGTGAAGCAGCAAACGCGGCTTTCCCCAGCCCTGCTGACCTGCCTGTCTCCCATCCCCAGGTGGTGTGGACACCGCTGCTGTGGGTGGAGTTTTTGATGTCTCCAACGCTGACCGCCTGGGCTTCTCGGAGGTGGAGCTGGTGCAGATGGTGGTGGACGGAGTGAAGCTACTCATTGAGATGGAGCAGCGGCTTGAGCAGGGTCAGCCCATTGACGACCTCATGCCTGCCCAGAAGTGAAGCCTGGCCCTAGCCACCACCAGGCTGCCGCTTCCTAACTTATTACCCGGGCAGTGCCCGCCATGCATCCTTGATGTTTGCCGCCTGGCGGCTGAGCCCTTAGCCTCGCTGTAGAGACTTCTGTCGCCCTGGGTAGAGTTTATTTTTCTGATGGCTAAGCTGTTGCAGACACTGAAATAAATTAGGGTTTGGCCTGCCCTATGTCTGAGTGTTGCTTCTCCTTTCTTAGAGACAGTCGTGTGTGTGTGTGTGTGTGTGTGTGTGTGTGTGTGTGTGTGTCCATCCGTCCTTCCTGGCCTGTCACTTCACCTAGCAGATGAAACATGAGTCTTAAGATACAGGGCAGAGGGAGGGAGACTTGAGTGCAGCCTGAACATCTAAGGACATTTGTACTTGCAGGGTGGAGCCTAGTATTTCCTTAGCTCCAGCCAGCTAAAGGGAGTCAGCAACTTGACATCTTCCCCAGTTTCTTTCTGCCGCATTCCTGGCAGCCTGAATATCTAAAGTTCTATCTCTTCACTTCCTTCCCCTCCAGGCTTCAACACTTACTCCAGTTCTTAAATAATTCTCTCCCTACTTCCTCCAGCTTCCAACCCCAGGTTGAGGTGCCTCCTCCTGATCCCTCAGCCCAGCTCTCCAGCCCCATCCAGACAAGAGCTTTTCAGAACCACCCGTCCCTCTCTTGCAGCTTCCTCTCTGGGGCCCTGGTGGTTGGGAGGAGACAAGCTTTTGCTTCCACTTCTAGCTTCTGTGCCACGTCATCTAGGAGACAGGACAGTAGTTGGAGGGGCTTTGCTGTGACCTGTCTGAACAGGTCAAAGGGGAGACATTCCAAGGCTCACATCAGGGGGCCTGGGCACAAAGGCTTGGCTGCTTTTCATGGTGGCTTATCCTGGTTGGGCCTCATGAAAAGATCTGGCCCACATTTGAAAGCTGAGAAAGGGAAAAACGTCAACCAGGGGCTGGAACTGCAGTTCCCCGCCCCCACAGTGAGTCTTCCAAGAAAACAGTCTTGTGCTGCCCCCTGCTGGTCAGGCACACCACAGGCTTCACGGATGATCGCCCCAGACTTGATACCCAGACCCAGTAGATGGGGAGGCAGCACTGAGCTGTGGGCTACAGAGGTGTGTCCTGGTGTTGCTTCAAAGGGCAGACTCCAGTTATGGGCTCATCTAGGTGGTGTCTAGGTTGGGGAAACTCGAGTGAGGACTTACCTGTAGAACGCTGTCAGAACGCATCTCACTGGGTGGACTGGGCTATATAGGACAGGCTCCCTAGAAGGACAGAGAGGGGTCAGGGATCTCTGCATCTCTCTTTTTTTTGTTTGTTTGTTTTTTTTTTCGGAGCTGGGGACCGAACCCAGGGCCTTGCGCTTCCTAGGCAAGCGCTCTACCACTGAACTAAATCCCCAACCCCGATCTCTGCATCTCTTAGTGTCCTGGGATAGCACTCTCTTCTGTCTTCAGTCTCCTCACATGTCCTAACAGGTTTGCAGCTAGCACTTCTGTCAGGGAGATCTGGGGCCCCGCGAGACAGGGGTATGGATGAGACCGTTCCCTCAGCTTTGTCTTCCAGTCAGTGGGGTTCTGCCAGCCACACTTGTAGACTTCAGTCTGGTGGCAAAAAGTAGTCCTTCAGCTGGGCAGTGCGAGCATATGCCTTTAGGAAGGCAGAGCTCTGAGCTCAAGGCCAGCCTGAGCTATAGAGCAAGTTCCAGGACAGAACAGAACTTCAAAGAAAAACCCTGTCTTGAAAAACGGGGGAGGGGGAGCTTTAGAACTATCTCCATAAAAAAGGGAAGTGAGTCTCTGACAGGGAAGGACAAGAGAGGGACAGTAGGTACAGTACACCCTAAACCCTCCATCTGCTGTTACACATCAAAAGACCTGATGACAGGAGGCAGGACATGGGACCCCTGTAATGGTGAGGGTTCCTGCCTGTCTTCTTATAACTGCCTCAGGCCTGTTAAGTTCATTCTTGGAATACCAACTTTTCTTCTTATGGAAGAAGTCCAGACGGCCCTGCTCTGTCTTTGGATCTGAGATTCAAATGAGTGTGTTGAGCTTGGCTTTTGTGGTGGGAACAGAGAGGAAGGAGCTGTGCTCATTGGGAGTGGGGGTGGAGGCAAATCTCCCTGGGACAGTCTGACCACACTAAGTCTGATTTCTTACCAGGAGCAGCCAAAGGAGGGTTTCACCTTGGAGCCACCAACATTGGGGTGGTCCAATGATAGAGGTGGGTATTCTGTCCTCCAAGACACCAACCTACCATACTAATAAAAACCCCAGCCCTCTTCACCCTGGGGCGGGTAGAATTTCTAGATGCTGACCCTGGAAGACCACTATCCAAAAACAAGGAAATACAACTGCTTAGAGAAGGAAAGAACTGGTCAGGACCATTTACTTGGGGGGGTGGGGGGAGACAGAGAGACAGAGAGAGACAGAGAGTGCGAGCGAGTTTGGCCAACCCCACCCCTCCTACTTCATGCAAGCAAATTTCACACTCAGTGCTGTGAAGACAGGCTGAGAAAGCAAGCACGGGTTATAAAACAGCTCGCACTGAGATCCCACACAGATTATTATGTATGGACAAACCCCCAGAGCCTTCTGCCTGTGGGTGGAAACAGGTGATTTCCTTCTTTATACTTCTCTTTCCGAATTTCTTCCAGTGAGCATGTATTGCTTATATAAGGCAATGTTTTTGGCCATGTTGAGGGTCAAACTCAGGGTTCTGCACATGCTAGGTAAGTGCTTGATCTTAGCTGCATTCCCAGTCTTCCCTATGTACCTGAGGATGAACGTGAAATCCTCCTGCCTCCACCAACCGGCGGCTGGGATTGTGGATGTGTACTGTCTCACCCTGTTTCTGCAGTGCAGGGTTTAGGATTAAACCAAGGGCTTTGTACTAGTCAGTGCTGGGCTACACAGCCTTGGCCCTGTCCCAGTAAAACTGGAACTGTTTTTCTTCTTTCTTCTATTTATATTTTAAGAATTTAATGTGTCACGGCTGGTGGGAGTCCATTAAGGCAGTAGCAAGAAGGCATCCACTGCTAACCTCCTCTGTGATGGGGAAACTGAGGCTCAGAGAGGAAAGCCTAACTCTAGGTCAAGCCTAACCCAGGCCTGGGTGATTCCTCTGCTCTAACTTCTGGGGCTTTCAGGGCTCTTGAGGGGTGGGTCTAGCTTCTCCCAATGGTAGCTTAGAAGGCTGCAATTGCCCACAGGGTTCCTTACACAGCACTTCTATTTCTGACCCAGCCTGGTACTTAGCAAGCCTCCTGATGCCTGAGGCAGCTAGACATTATACCCACAGGGATTCAAGTTAAATCTTTCCCACTGGCCAAAAGGAGAGTCATCCTACTAATGTAGTGGGTGACAGCCAGGGAAGCAAGGCTTTTTGGTCAGCTGGGACTCTGGTCTGTGTCTTTACTCTGACCCAGAGCAGGGGCTCTGGCTGAGGCTCAGGAGTCCTGACTACCACACCTTGGCCAATACAGTCCCTACCTACTTAAAGGCTGGACAATAGCTGGGCATGGTAACACACGCCTTTAACAGGACAGAAGTGGGAGTGGCAGGAGCTCCCTCTGGCCAAGTTTTAAGGTATTGATGGCTTAAAGTTCCCTGGTGGCCACTCTGCTTTAGCTACAAAGTTTTGGTGCTTAGCTTGGTGACAAGACAGTCATTCAAGCAGCCACCTTGGGATGTGAGTACAAGGCCATCCTGCAGAAAACAGGTAGGGCTCCTATGTTTGTATCACCTGGCCACTAGGTCCTGATGGAAACGTGTGTGGCACCTAAATCACTAGTGGGGAAGTGATCAACCGGGACTGTGGTCAGCTCTCCTAGCAGCAGCGTCACTGGAGAGCAGGGCAGACTGTGGGTCAGTGGGGTTGGACTGCGGGTGGAATGAAGGGTGACCTGGTTCTGGCTTTCTCCACACTGGGGATGACTCACTAGGTTGTCTGATGGAGTGTCAGGCTGTCTGGTAGTTTATGTCTAGGCTCAGGCACAGCTCCATTTTGCAAATTCTACCACACCCATGCCAGCAGAGGTGGTACTGCTTGCCCGGCTGCTGCAGCCTCAACTCGATTGTTCTTGTTAGCCTGCGTTTGAAGCGGTGTGTTCCCCAAGCCAAGGTTGTCCCAAGACAAACCAAACCAGGTAGATCCCAGTGTGGTGGCACGCGCCTTTAATCCCTGCATTTGGGAGGCAGAGGCAGGCAGACCTGAGTTTGAGGCCAGCCTGGTCTACAGAGCAAGTTCCAGGGTGGCCAGGACTACAGAAAAACCCTGTCTCAGAAAACAAACAACAAACCCAGACAAACAAAAAGAAAAAACCTAAACAAATCTGTTGGGTTGAAAGCACTGCTTCTGAGCACTCAGCAGCCCTGTGCGTACGGAGGGGCTTGGGTAGACCAGATGTCCAGACATAAGCAGTTCACCCCACAGACCTGCAGCTGTTGATTCTGGCTTGACAATGACCACCTGTGCTGCTGCTTGAGCCAGAGGCCTCACCCTGTCCTTAGTCCTGCAGACAGAAAGGAGGGGCCAGACATTTCTCTTCTCTGGCCTCAGGTCAAGGATTCCGTGACGGCTTTTTTTTTTTTTTTTTTTTTTTTTTTTTTTTTTTTTTTTGTGCCAAGTCCTAGTGTTTGCCTAAGTTCATTAACTGAGAAGTGTAACTTACTGCCACCTCTGGATTACAGGGTGGGTTACCTAAGGGCTTACCAAACGGTTGAGGGCCTGAAAGATGGTGGTGAGCAGCAGGTCCAGGCCTAGAATGCTCAGGGTGCCTGGAATGGGGCCTCCTGAGGTTGGAGGCCATCTGGGGCTCCTCTACCTAGGACTATCTGCTACTTCCCGGAATGTCTGCACAGCCCACGCCTGCTGGCAGCTCCTGTGTGGAGGCAAGCCAGCGCAGATCCCGCTCTAGAAGGCATGGCAGAGTCACGCTGCGTGTCAGGCTTTTCTTCCAGACACCTGGTGCAAGCTACCCTGTCTTGGTCTGGGAGCAGCACACATCTTACCGGAGGAGCTAGGGCACTCCCTGGTGAAGTACTGAGAACAGAGCCCCTAAGAGAAGTGCATCATCTAGACACTTTACTGGGGACTTGCTGGTGTCATGGCCCCACATGACATGAGTGGGAGATCAGCTGGGCTCTGTGCCGCCCGTCTTCCACTTCCTGCAGACTCATCACATCTGCATCTCCTCTGCGGCGCTACCCCTCGGCCTCCCATGATTCCCTCCCATGTTTTACCCCCTTGTTCATAGTTGTACCTTTAGGATCAACACGAGGCCCTCCAGGGTAGCACTTTCCTTCAGTCACTTACCATTTAAGTGATACACTTTGACTGGCAAAGGATATGGGGCAGTTAACCAAGGGAGGTGAAGTCTCCATTTTTTTTTTCACTTCTGATTTTTTAAAAAATCTATTTAATGTATGTGACTACACTGTCACTCTCCTCAGACACACCAGAAGAGGGCATCGGATCCCATTACAGATGGTTGTGAGCCACCATGTGGTTGTTGGAAATTGAACTTAGGACCTCGGGGAAAGCAGTCAGTGCTCTTAACCACGGAGTCATCTCTCTAGCCCTCCATTTCTGATTTTTTTTTTTTTGTTCTTTTTTTCGGAGCTGGGGACCGAACCCAGGGCCTTGCGCTTCCTAGGCAAGCGCTCTACCGCTGAGCTAAATCCCCAGCCCCTCCATTTCTGATTTTAATTTAATCTTCAATACTTGACTCCCGATTACTTAAAGGTTCCCAAGACAGAAGTCTCTGGGACAGTTCAGGAAGTAGATGTCTCCTAGAAAAAAGCAGTTGTTTAGCTCCCTGAGTCCCAGCTTAGCTCCAGACGGTCGAGAGAGGCGGATGTGGTGATGAGAGGCGGATGTGGTGAGAGCAGGGGTCTGCCTGAGGCCAGAGGCAGGGAAAGAACCACAACAGCACTTGTTCCTCCCTAATTTATTTATTTATTCTTTCTTATCGTTTCTGAGACAGTTTCTCTTTGTAGCCCTGGCTACCCTGAACTCGATTTGTAGACCAGTCTGACCTCAAAACTCAGAGATCCACCTGCCTCTGCTTTCCAGGTGCTGAGATTAAAGGCGTGTGCTCTCACCACCTGGTTTATTCTTTTTTAAAAATATTTTTGTGTGTGTTTGTGTGCCCTGCAGGCAGGGGCTTGTGGATGCCGAGGAGGGTATGGGACCACTTGGATGTAGGTACAGTTGAGGCTGTGCGATGTGGGTGCTTAGGGATTCAGGTTCTCTGAAGGAACAGCAAGATCGGAACAGCTAAGGAACCTTTCCAGGTATTCTGGTCCTTCCTTCTGGTGAGATTCCCAGTGGCCCCCACTTGATCAAAAACCAGGAATCACAAGAGGAGTACCTAGGGTCACAGAAAAACAGGTTTGCAGCCGGCTTTGCCACAGCTGACAGAAGAAGACTCACAGCCAACCAAAATCAGTGCCAAGAACAAAACAAAACAAAACAAAAGCAGATGTGGACCGTTTGGCCGGCTCTCAACAAAACAAAGTAACAACAGTAACCAAGAAAAACCACCAAAAAACGAAAACAAAAACCCAAAATGCTATCACCTTGATGAACCTCTGAACTTGTGAGCCAGCCCCAACTCAATGTTGTCCTTTGTAAGAGTTCCCTTGGTGATGGTGTCTCTTCATAGTAAGGAGACCCTAAGACAGGAGGTGGTACAAGGGACTGGGAGATCGATGTGATAGGCCTGACCGTGCTTTTCTTTGGAAGAATGTGGATTTGGGAAGATGTCGAACTTGGAATGTTTTAAGTGGGGCTTAATGGGCTATCCTAGTAGGAATATGGAAGACTTTGTTACTGAGAGTGACTTGAATTATGCAGACCTGGCCCAAGAGGTTTCAGTGGAGAATCTCAGTATGTGGCCTAGAAGCTGTTTTTTTGATATTTTGGTGAAGACCATGGCTGCTTTTTGCCCTTGAAGGGTCTGCCTGAGGCTAAGGTGAAGAGACTCAGATTAATTGCATTGACAAAGGAAGTCTCAGATATGCACATCAGAGACTTCTTCTCTGGTTAAGTCTCATGAAGAGCATTTTGAACAAGCATGGCAAGCTTGGAAAGGAAAAATATAAAATATATGGTCCCAGTAGTAAAGGGGCACCAGGAAGTGAAATGGGGCTGAATCCTGTGTTCAAGGATATTAAACTGAATTAAGAGAGTGGTAACCTTGGGGCAAGAGCCTACCCAGCTAAGTTTAGATCCTTTAATCCCAGGAGATAAAGCCAAGCAGATCTCTGAGTTAAGGCCAGCCTAGAACAGAACAAGTTCTAGGGGAAGAAAAACTTAAATCCAGGCTTGGTGACTCACACCTTTAATCCCAGTGTTTAGGAAACAGGCATGCAGATCTCTGAGTTAAAGATCAATTTACAAAGCAAGATCCAGGATAGCCAAGTTTAGGCAGTGAAGAAGTTGGAAAACAGAAAGCTACTGATAATGTAATAGAACAAGGGGGCCATGTTCCAGCTCCTGCAGTCAGTAGAACTCGGCAGCTTCGGCCATGGGGCTCTGGCTTTAGAGTCCAGAAAAGAGCAGACTCCTGGGACAATTGATGCTGGTCAGCTGGACCTAAGAAGTTAGCTGTGATTAAGAAGAGACCAGCATCACTGAGGTGAAATCTCCTGGGAAGTGTTTTCTGAGAGAGCACAAAGAAGCTGTGTTCCAGAGATAGCCAAGGTTGTACCTCGGGCTGCAGCTGTACCTGGTAATGTGTAAGAGTCACCCAGGTAACTAGGACACAACCCCAACCCCAAATAAAACAAGGTAGGAAAGTAGACTACTCTTACCCAGCTGTGACCCTTGTGAGCCACGGTAATGGGCAGCTTGGCAAGGTATACCCACGTGGGCAAGGGTGGCACAGATGTTGCTTGAGATATTCTTTTTTTTTTTAATACATCTTCATTTTTTTTGTTTATTTATTTATTTATTATATGTATTGTAGCTGTCTTCAGACACACCAGGAGAGGGCATCAGATCTCATTACAGATGGTTGTGAGCCACCATGTGGTTGCTGGGATTTGAACTCAGGACCTTCGGAAGAGCAGTCAGTGCTCTTAACCACTGAGCCATCTCTCCAGCCCTGCTTGAGATATTCTTAAAATCAAGATAGGTGTGGTGGTGGTGGTGGTGGTGGTGGTGGTGGTGGTGGTGGTGGTGGTGGTGGTGGTGGTGGTGGTGCATGCTTTCAAGCACCCAGGAGGCAGAGGCAGGAAGATCTCTTTGGGTTTGAAGCAAATATAATAAAACTGTCTCACAATAAAAGGCAAACTGTAAAAACCAAGTTGCCAAAAGTATACGCAGGTTAGTGGAAGGCAAAGTTTAGTCCATCTAATACCCTGGATCTACTCCCAGCCTAATCTTGGGGTCTCCACCCACTACAGGAAGGGCTCTGGAAATCAAAAGATTAGATGGGTTAACCCGCCCAAGGCAGCTGCCTGTCTGGAGAGGTGTAGTCACAGGGGAGGGTGGAAGTTGGGTGGGGGGCAAGGACACAGGTCTCAGGCATTAAGGATGCCCTGCCCTTTCCAGACATCTAAAACTTGGTTATTGTAAGAAGGAACCAAATTGAAGCCATTTTGAATACAACTTCCATTTTGAGTAGAGAACAAGTAAAGGTTATGTCCCTAACACCTCCCCGGCTGACATTCGTTGGCCAGTTGTGATGTGAATGCTCTCAGAAGGTTGCCCCACAGTTGAATGATCTTTTTTAAAAAAGAATTTTTTAATTTATTTTACGCATATGAGTACACTGTCGCTGTCTTCAGACACCCCAGAAGAGGGCATCGGATCTCATTACAGATGGTTGTGAGCCACCATGTGGTTGCTGGGATTTGAACTCAGGACCTCTGGAAGAGCAGTCAGTGCTAACTGTTGAGCCATCTCTCCAGCCCAAATAATCTAACCATTGGGAACAGGAAAAGTGTACCACAAAGGCATGTTCCTAGATGCTGATTGGTGGGATAACCTGGCATAGACATTTATGGATGTCAGGCTTAAAAACTGTACCATTCTGCCTCTGGGCTGGGGTTCAGCCCCTGAGTCTGTGCTGTGGCCCCAGTGGATCAGTAGTTGCCTGAACACAATAGATTTTGTCATCTACGTAAATACTAAGATGAACATTCAGAGATGCGCGAGGTCCCCAGGTCTGTGCTGCTGTCCCTGACTGGTCAGGGTTTGCTGCCTAATTCAAATAAGGACCTTGATTTGTAGGAATCTTCTGCCTGCTTGGGTTGTTTTATTGGTTTTCTGGATCCCAAGGGTTTGCACGTTTGCATACACCCATTCCACACCCACACTTCAGGCTGGCACTATTCTAGGTCCCTGGGATGCAGGAAAAGGAGAGGAAACTTTTCTACAGGACTTCTATTGTAGGGTGGGGAGGCAGATGGCCCAGGCTGGGTAGGTTTGTAAACAAAGCCCACAGTCAACTGTGGACTGTCATTGTGCTGTCTGCTGTCTGCGGAGCACTGACAGCCTCCCACTGGCCTATACATTTGTGCTGGGCACACTGCCGAGATCTCCCCTGACCCCTCTCAAGAGGATCCGTTGTAGATTCTCTTCCACTGTTCCCCTCTGAGTGATGGGATCTACTTTCCTAAATAAGTCTGTGCTCGCTGGCACTGTGCTCTCCCGAGAGTCATGTGAACCACAAGTGGGCTAAGCCAGAATAGGGGTGGTCCCTCATCCTCGTGCTTCTGGAGATGGAAGCCACACACAACCAGGCCTTGGATGTGCTCTGCTATAGGCATGCCCTGGCACATCCTGTCAGGGCTCTCAGAGTGGCTGTGATGCGCAGGCTACCTGTCTGTCCAGCAGCCCAAGCCAGGCGTTGCTGCTGTGGTTCTTAATTTCTTTGTTTTGTTGAGACAGAGTCTCACTGTAGAACCCTGGCTGGCCTGGCACTGCTTACCAGGCTGGCCTCCAGCTCAGATCCGCCTGCCTCTGTCTCACAAGTGTTGGGATTAGAGGTGTGCGCTATCTACCATGTCAGCTGGTGCCATTCTGACCTTTGGAGGAGGTTAGACCCAACAGTGTTCAGAGTGGACTCTGGACTCAGCCTATTGCTCCGTGGTACTAGCATGTTTAAGGCCTTTAGCTCAAACCTCAGAAACGCACACTCCCTCTCCCCCATCTTCTCTAACTTTAAAAAGTACAGTTTTCCCAGACGCGGTGGTACACTCTAATGGCAGTTGAAGGTCAGCAAAGGGTACTCTCTGAAAAAGGAAAACCAAGGAGTCTGTGCGCTAGACTGTCAGACTATAAGGCTACTCTGTCTAACCTGCCATAGCCTAGACCAGGTCTCGCTGAGGTCAACTGTCTAAGAGCAGTACTGTCAGCTGTACGATTCCTGACCTGGTTGTACTGACAGAGTTTCTTTTCTTTTTTTTCTCCTTTTTTTTTTTTCTTTTCTTTTTTTCGGAGGTGGGGACCGAACCCAGGGCCTTGTGCTCGCTAGGCAAGCGCTCTACCACTGAGCTAAATCCCCAACCCCCAGAGTTTCTTTTGACGTCAGTCTTTCTGCCCTGCTGAGGGTGGAGATCATAAATGTGCACCAACCTGGCCTCATTTTGAAGTGGCCCTGCTTCAGAATGACGCTCTCTCCCCTGGGCCTTCCCACTCAGGATCCTCTGTTACACCAACCTGAGGGACAACACTTGGTGCCTTTGCTGGAACTGGGTTTTGTTTTCCCTGCAAAGCACTTGCACTCCACCATAGTGAGCTAAGAATCAAAGTGGCAGCCTTCTCGTTGGCCTCAGGCTGACTTGTACGGTAGGCCAGCATTTCTCTGGTAAGAAAGTTTGCAGTGTTAGCGCTGTCGTCAGGACCACGCTGCCCACCAGGTTCCTTCACTAACTTGTGATGCTTCCAAGAAGGAGACAGGAATAAAATGTCTCAGTCTGAAACAGTTTTCAATATTAATGCTTTATTTTGGATTCTAAAGAAAGGACACAGGCCCCATTTGTGATGGGGATTCTCCTGACCTAAAATGTTGCCACTGAAACCATCAATTAGCAAGTCTTCTAGCCAGGCATAGTATTACACATGCTCAATCCCAGCACTCGGGAGGCAGAGGCAGGTGGACCTCTTGAGTTCAAGGCTAACCTGGTGTACAAGTTCCAGGACAGCCAGGGCTACACACAGAAACCCTTTCTCCAAAACAACAAATTAGTAAACCTTCTAACTACAACCGGTTCAGGAATTCAGTGGCTGTCTGTACCTCTTAGAGGCAGTTACTCACTTAACCCATAACATTTAAATGCAGCCAGATGGCAAACAGAACAGAGCCCCCGAGAGTGTTTGCATTCACACAGAGTGTGATCAGGACACTGGTCAGGGCACGTGGCAGACTTCTAGCACCCACTGCGGAGAGAGTAGAGACGAAGAAGCCAGTGACAAGAGCCACTTCTTTTCTTTGGTTCTGGCTGGCTTGGAACTTGTTCTGTACACAGGCTGGCCTCAGCTCACAGGCATCTACCCACCTCTGCCTCCCAAGTGCTGAGGTTAAAGCCATGCACCACCACACCCAGCATGAGTCCTGCGGTTTGACAGACCTCTGCATTAGTTCTCTGGGCCACTCCCTGACTGGATTTCTAGGGCAGGATTCTTTGACAGGGCCTAAGTAGCCCTGGCTGTTCAAGACCTCGCTAGAGATGAGCTTACTGTGGTTTCTCCAAGTGCTTGGATGAAAGGCATGGCACCATAACCAGCAGAGAGCAGGATTCATGGACTAACGGCTGGTCATAATTCCTAAAGAACAGCTTGGTGGCTCTGCTTTGATAAGTGGAGTCATATATGGCTGTCTAGTGAAGACACAGTGACCTACAGCACACATGCGCATAGCCTCCATGCGGATCTCAAGAGAAGTCCACGTGTACCTGAGCAGTACCCATTCTTCTGTGACCCTCTGAAGGATCCTTTAAAGTTCTGAGGGATGGAAGAGAGGCTGGAGAGTCTCTGCTTAGCAGGGCACAGCTGCAGCAGCACATCCCTCTAGAGGCCTGGAATCCAGGGACTCAGAGTAAGATTTCAGGGTCATGGGGGCAAGCAGCTCCCGTGCACTCAGAGTTGATGGCGCTGGGCCTTCCTTCTACTGTATGGCTGTCTGCCTGGCCGATTGTCAACAGGGTGTCAGGACTGGATTCCAGCTCTCCCGTTTTTGCCTTTATCCACCCGCTGAAGGTCCTGGAGCATCTCTCGTCCTTGTTGGCCATGTGCTTTCTTCCAAACCCGTTCTCCTGTTCTTCCTTCCCACCGAGCTCCTGTTGCTGCCTGCTGCTCACACCAGGCACTGTACCCTTTCTCCCTCACTCACCCCAGACCAATCAAAGGGCCCATGCGGCTACCTCACTGAGTGCCTGCAGCAGGTGCCCTGCTGGCTTCCCTGGCTTTTCTAGCTCTCTCTTTTTGGACATGAGGCCCAGTGAGCCGTCCTCACCATTTCCCTTCCTCTCTTCGGTCCTGGAGACCCCATGCTCTGGACTCCCATGCTCTGCAGTGGACGTCACACCATTTCCCACTGCATCCCACTCCAAGCCCTCACTTGTTTTCTTTTGTTAAAAGTTTTTCAAGAGAGGGTGCTTCTGTGTAGCCCTAATTATCCTAGGACCCTCACTTCTTTTAAATACATGTAAATGTGGTGTGCGTGTGTGTTATAAAGTGCATGTGATACAAGTGCCCATGAAAGTCAGAAGTGCTGGATCCTCTGGACCTAGAGTTGAAGGTGATTGTGAACCACCATATGTGGATGCTGAAAATCAAAACCAGCCGTTGGCAGATGCGGTACATGCTCCTAACCACGCAGCAATCTTTCTAGCACTAAGTTTTGACTCTTGCTGTTGACTGACTGCTGCAATCTGAGTTCCGAGGCCCTCATCTGCGTTGTCTTGACCACAGCAGACAGGACAACAAACAGCCGTGACTTAAGCACTAGTCCAGATTGCATGCCCCAGGCCACAACCACCTAAAACAGCACTCTCAATCAAGGTGACAACTTCTTTGTGTCAAGTTCACTTCCCCACCCCTATATCTACCCATGTAGGTGTTGGGGAGAAGCTGTAGGTGTGATTTATGTGTGAATCACAGGGAGGGTGAGGACTATCAGGTACCACACAGAAAAAAACCCAACTCAGTGAGGCCAGGGCCCGGCGTTTGCTCGAGGCTTTGCACCACCCCCTCCCAGGGACCAGGAGGGCTGGGAGAAAGGGTGCTTCAAACCCGAAGCTGGGGTGTGGGGGACGTCTGTGCCCAGTGGGAGGAGCAGCAGTGAGCTGCAGGACTGCCTGAGCTAAGGCTTCAGTAGAGCATTAGGAGACAGTGCAAGGTTTTACTGAGAAAAAGTGAATTTTTAATTATCTTGTGAATCTACTTAGAAAAACACACACAAGCAATGTTCACAACTATAAATTTAAACCTTTTGCACTAAAAAAAAAAAAAAAAAAGCAAAAAAAAAATCACGAAACAAACACAAAACCACAGGCATGAACTGTAAACCTGTATTAATTATCAACTAGTCTTAAGGTTAATTCTTAGCAGTAATTCAGTATTTTCCTTCTTGGCAATTGTAATGTTTTAGCACCAAATGATCTCCCGCAGAGGTACTAGTAATGCTGGCTGCCAGTGCGAGGAGACGGCTCCCACACAGCCATCCACTCACAGCACACACAGGGTCTCGTGGTGCAGACGGTGTCACACTCTGACCCCCAGGGCAATGGAAACAAGACAGAGGCACGGGGTCACAGACTTTAATGTAGTGCATTCGCAGGGAAGGCCAGCCTTCGCTCCCAGGCCCGCTCTCGTCCTCAGACTTTAATGTCATGATTTAGAAGATGCACGTTATTGCCTAAATATTACTCTACACATTTCCATCAGTGCTCTGGAAACACCTTTGCTTGCTACTTAATTTACACCATAATTACTGGGTTACAGCTTTAGCTCGTTGGCAATTTTGGAAGCAATGTTTTTGAAAGCGATGGATGTCCCTGATATCCGCTTAAACCGGACCCCATTCAGAGACAGTCTTGGCAGCTTACAGACTTCCATCTCCCACTGCACCAGGCTCTCAGCGTGCCCGTCGCCATGGACACAGAAGAGCAGGAAGCGCTCCCTCTGCTCATAGTCGCAGGTATTGGCGTCCAGCACTTTGCGGATCTCCCGCATCATGTCACTGGGATCCATGGAACTAGTGGTTTTCATGCTCCAGGTGAAGCGCAGGGACCGAGGTTTGGCCTCTCTGTTCTCATCCTTTTGTTCCGAAGATACATTGCGACTGAAATGCACAGGCAGGGTGATTTTTAATTGCACTAGAAAAAGAACCTTTTTTTTTTTTTCTTAAACTTTAGCTACTCATCAACTTCTTCAGCTCACACAACTGATCCCATGCACATTTACCAGAGGCACACACACACCTGTATCTCCAACCCTGAACATAGAGAATGCACGCAAAATTCTACCTGGCTGGAAAACGTCCAGGAGCCATCTGTCCTGAGAATCTGTGAAATCAGGCAAAACAGAGTCCACTCCTGTACTTGGGCGGGTGCAGACCAGCAACCTCCTGCTCTATCACACACAGCTTCTCTATTACTAATAGCTGTGCTTGCCATGAGCGCCACAGACACCAGTGCTCAGAGGTTGACTCGGTGTTCCCAGCTTAGTGTTGCTGTCCCTCAGTCAGAATCAGAGTGCACAGGAAAGCCATCCATTCTCCCTCATCACCATCTACCTTTTTACTGTTTCTCTCCTTTGTTACAATTCTAATTTCATTCTTGAAAACACCCAGGCCATGTTCCTGTGCTATCAGCTGCTCAGAAGCGAGAAAGAAGCCATGAGCTTGAGGTGATCTGAACAATAGTGAAGCCCATCTCAAGATGGGCAAAACCAAGCACTACAAAGACCCACAACTTAGATGATGTCATTTTAATGAGACAGAGGGAAATGAACTGCTACAGCTCACCCGTCTGTGGAGAACTGAAATGAGTGGTCTGCACAAGGTGAGAGGCTCAAAGCATAGCTAAATTGCTACGTTAGATACTCCACAGGCTACAGAGACAAGCATTTTTGGGATCAGGAAACCTTACGTGAGGAGGTAGAAAGCAACACAAAATAATAAAATCCACCTTAACTACAAACAGTTTCAGGGTTGTTGTTTTCTTTCTTTGACAAGCATCTCATGGAGCTCACGCTTGCCCTGACCCACTGGGCCTCCTGCTCTGCTTCCCAAGTGTACAAATTCTAGGTGTATGCACCATGACTCATGAGTTTTTGTTCTGAACAGAGATACTGCCACCAAATGCAGAGGTAGGAAAGTACAGAATGCACTTAAGACCCATCCGACTAGATCAAAGTGACGTGCTGAAAAGCGCTGGCCTTTACAGAGCACCTGCACTGCAAGCCTTGTCTTGCTCTATACCAGGAGGCAGGAAGGTGCCATCACCACCTTCCTGTGGTGGATGGGGCAATACATATTTGGAAAGGCAGCGTCTGCTTCTGTGCTGGGACAGGCCTGGGAGGAGAATACCTCCTCACCTCCACCTTAAAGGGAAGCCTACACAGTGCTCAGTGCCTCAGAGACAGTAGTCAAGCAGGAGGCATCAAGGAAGACTTTCACTGGGAAAGGTATCACCACAGCAGCCTGTACTGGAAAGAACAGCAGGAGGCCGCCTACCACTACAGACACAGAATCCGGAGCTGATCTGTGATTCCGTATTCACACAACAAGAAACCAAAAGGCAAACACATTACTGCTATAATCATCATTTAAAAAGAAACGCCAACTCAGCCCTCCTGAGTGGACTCAAGTTATCAAGAGACAAATCTAAACTGGGGCTGAGGCTGCTTAGGAAGGCTGCCTTGGCACACTGCTGCCCTCTTATGGCTGCTGGGGCAAAAAGCAGTCTCCTAGGTCCAGCAAGCAGAGTCAGCAGCCTCAACAACATTCTAGAACCAGAGCCTCGACAGTATCAGGCCCACTATTCTTGAATAAGCAGAAAGCAGCATTGGTCATGCCTGTCACAACAATGAGGTAGGACAGTACTTAGAAAATATTTGAAGTAAAGTCATCCCTCACCTTGAGCCCTCATATCTCCCGTTCCTCTCATATTCAGTTGGAAGTCTCAATGGACAGAACGGAGAAGCAAAGGAAAGTGGGAGAGAGAAAAGAAATCTTACAAACGGGTACATTGCATATCAAGAAAAACATTACACAGTGAATAAGCCCAGGCCTTTTTGGGTTACCGCTAACAACTCCTCCTCTTCCTCCTCCTCCCCCTCCCCCTCCTCCTCCTCCTGCTCCTCCTCCTCCTGCTCTTCCTCTTCCTCCTCCTCCTCCCCCCCCCTCCTCCTCCTGCTCCTCCTCTTCCTCCGTCTGACTCAGCTGATGATGTCCTCTGTGAGGACAGAGCTGTGCAGAGGCTGCACATTCAGGAAAACTGGGTTCCAGTGCTGCACTCATGGTTTTGGACTAGAGCTATTCTATGTTAGTGCTCTGCACAGCGCAGCTTTCATTTAGAAAGAAGTCAGTTATCAGCAGACTTCCACATTCAAATATAACAAATCTGTGAAATGAAAGTTAGCTATTTGGGAAGATTCCCTGAAAATCACCCTGGAGTGGCCCTTGGAACAAAGGCCCTCTGCAGTTCAATGACACCATGCTTCATAAACAGAAGAATGCAGCCTGGTCTTCTTGAGAGTGGCAGGCAGACAGGAACTGTAACTAACTCTCTCTCTCTCATCTTCCTTCCTCCCATTCTCTTGAGACAGGTCTCTTTTATGCAGCCTTTCTAGTCTAGAACTCCATAGAGCTCCATATATAGCCTAGGTGGTCTCTGCCTCCCAGGTGACAGGATTAAGGGTGTGAGCCGTCACACTGGCTAGGCAGTAACCTTAATATCAGAGCTTCTGCTTTATGTGTGCACATTCCAAGAACATCAATATTTCTGGTCTCTTATTGTCAAAACCAAAGATATGAACCCAACTGGAACCTACTTACTATCATGCTCTAGTGAAACAATGGCACGTGCTTCCTTCAATGAGAAGTGGCTAAGAATAGTTTGCTCTTCACCTCTCCAAAAATGCTAGACATTTCTGCTGTGAAGTGACCGGCCCTGAGTTTCTATATGAAATGAGACTGAGGGTTTGATGTCCATCTTTAACATCAGACATGGCCTTTGCCAACTCAATCCTCAGAAAATAATGGCAATGTCTAACACAATTATCACTTACCTTCTGCATGTTTGCGGCTAAATCATTAATTGTACACTGATTACTGAGCATATCATCTTTAAACAGGAGCATGCTAAGTGCTATTAGTACCAAGACATAATTATCTGGATGCTAAATCATTCTACTGAAGAAGAGTGCACAGGGCGTCATGCACAGGCCTTTGCTGAGTGGGTGCTGCGGTGCCTTTAAAATGCCCAAGAGTTAATCTATCTCTTTCCAGTTTCCTTTCAAGGAAATGAGGATTTAGTTCTTAGCAGAAAGTTTAGTTTTAAAGCAAAGAACAAAAATAACACAAAAATAGGACCAAAAGCCAAACCTGATGTTAATTGCAGGAGCCATTTGGGGAGGGTGGGGTGAGGCTTGAGGAGTAAGTGTATATATATATATATAAATCCTACCTTTTGATAAACCTGAATGACATGTTTCTAAAAGAAATTAAGCCAAAAAAAAAATTAACAGAAAAGACTTGTACAAATTAAACAGAAAACCTAATTAATTATAGTAAGAATAGAAAAACCAAACAAAAACAAACACCAGGGCTCCTCTTCTGGCCAATACCAATAAAAGCAACATTTGTTGAGAAAGTAAAATTATTGTAATCACTTTTTTTTTTAAGATTTATTATATATATGTACACTGTAGCTGTCTTCAGACACACCAGAAGAGGGCATCAGATCTCATTACAGATGGTTGTGAGCCACCATGTGGTTGCTGGGAATTGAACTCAGGACCTCTGGAAGAGTAGTCAGTGCTCTTAACCGCTGAGCCATCTCTCCAGCCCTACTGTAATCACTTGAGTGTGGTTTTTAATTTGAAACATAAACACTTGTTTAGTTATAGTAACTAAATTCATTACAAAATCTTTTAAAATAAAATTCAGTGTTTGAAAACGATCATGAACATTGGTGTATGGTGGCACACGCACTTGGGAGGTAGAGGAGGCAGGAGGATCTCTGAATTTGAGGCTGGCCAGGTCCACAGAGTGAGTTCCAGGGCAGCTAGGCTCTACAGAGGAACCCTGTCTTGGAAAACAAAAGCAAACAAACAAAACCAAAACCCAGACCCCCACAAACCCAACCAACCAAAGGAAAAGTTCTCATGACCACCACTCACTCCACTGTTATTGACTCAGAGGCTGGCCTTGTGTCTGCAACCTGCTCCCACCTGAGTGCCGAAGTTACAGACTGTCACCACGCCTGCAAATTCAATGTCATCTAACGGTACTCTGTGGTGCACATGCAATGCGACTATTCTCACATTCCTACAGATCACTGTATAAGCAGAACTCTTGCCTTCTGTTGCAAAAACACAAAAGCTCAAATTACAAGTCACCTAGCCAAGAAGAGGATCGTCATGTGTTGATATGGTCCTCAATCTAGCTGTGGTAGAAGCATCAAGTGCTGTGAATTTGAGGCCAGTCAGGTCTATGAATACCAAGTTCCAGAGCCAGTGCTACATAGCAAGGTCATGGATTTTAAAAAGGGGGTAAGGCTGGTAATTCTGCTTGGTAGTATTTGTGTAACATGCATGAAAACTCTGGGGTGGAGGTTGGGGATTTAGCTCAGGGGATTCAGCCAAGCAAGCGCAAGGCCTTGGGTTCGGTCCTCAGCTCCAAAAAAACAAAAAAACAAACAAACAAAAAAACCAACCAACCAACCAACCAACCAACCAACCAACCAACCAACCAACCAAAAAAAACCTCTGGGGTTCATCTACAGTATTTCATGAAATGGTGCATGACTAGGCATGTCTGTCTTTTTTTTTTTTTTTTTTAAAGATTTAGTTATTTATTATATATAAGTACACTGTCGCTGTCTTCAGACACAGCTGGAAGAGGGCATTAGATCCCATTACAGATGGTTGTGAGCCACCGTGTGGTTGCTGGGATTTGAACTCAGGACCTCTGGAAGAACAGTCAGTGCTCTTAACCACTGAGCCATCTCCCCAGCCCCTGGACATATCTGTCTGAAGGTAAGAGGATGAAAAGTACGTGGTCATCCTTGGTAACACAGTGAGTTTGAAGCCAGCGTGAGGTACATGAAACCGTGTCTCAAACCACCCAAAACACAACAACAAATTTAAAGAGAGACACAGCTGTGCTGAACAGAGTCTGGCAGGAAAAGCCCAGTGTTACAATCGTCACGGACACACACATATATTCAACAAATGATGGTGCTAACAAAGTTTTTGATTTTTTTTTCCTTTCTAATTTTTCCTTTCGGGTTTAACTTTGTACTACTTTTAGGGGAGTTCAAACTCTTGACCTGGGCATCTGTTACTGTGCTGGGTTCTATCCACAGCTATTCTGAGTGCATGTAGCCTAGGCTGGACACATTGGCTTAGACGGGATGAAGGTATCCCATTGTAGTCTATGCTGTAGACAACTGCTCTCCACATCATACAGACGAAACATGGTTGGTGCACACAGGACTGTGCATGTAAAATACTTTTAATTAGACCTCACATAAACGTATTATTTCAAAAGGATTTTTAGCCTCCATCCTCCTCTCCCTGTGCTGGAGATCAAGCACGGGCCTTCTGAGTTACACCACTGAACTATATGCCAGGCAACAAGGCTGTTAAAAATGTTTATTTATGTATTAGGTGTATGAGGTTTGCCTGTATGAAGGTATAACAGGGCCCAAGGAAGTCACAAGAAGGTGACGGGTTCTGTAGAGCTGGAGCAGGAGTAGACAACCACCAGTAGACATGTGGGTGCTGGGAACTGAGTGGGTTTTCAGAAAGAGTAGTGAGTGTTTTACCCTCCAGACTCTCACAAAGTTTTGAAAATACATTTTAGTTCCTGATTTTCTAGGTAAGTCAAAAGTTACTGTGAGATAAAACTTATGTACTTTTAATATTTCTTCCCTCAAACCTTTTTTTAATATACAAATAAGGCAGAAGGAAGATAGTGGGAAACAGACTGAAGACCGACACTGTGCTTGGGATGATGTGGGCCAATTCGAGGCCTGTGTCTGGGCTGCAGCAACACACGGCCAGCAGGGTCTGGCAGCTTGGTTTATTACCTGTAAGTGTGTTGTGTGCACCTGTACTTATGCATACATGGATGGCACGAGATCCTTCTGGAGTGACTGCAACTCACATTAAATGGGTATTGGGACTCAAACCCCTGTCCTCTACAAGAGCAGCATGGCATTCTTACACACCGAACCATCTCTAGGGTTAGAAGATTCTGCCAGCCTGGGGATACAGAGGAAAATCTGCCTCAAATAAATAAAAAAAAAAAACAAACAAACAAACAAAAAAAACAAACTGGAGGTGGGATGGCTGGTCGGACTGCTCAGTGGTTAAGAGCACTAGGTCCTCCTGCAGATGATGTAACGCAACTCCGATCCCCAGTCCTACATGGTAGCTGAAAACTACCTGTGACTCGGATTTCAGGGAAGTCCAATGTGTATAGAGGCACCAGACACACGCATGGTGCACTGACATACGTGCAGGCCCTGTAGACCAGGCTGGCCGTCAATTCTCACGTGTTGGGATCAAACGCTAAGACCCCACACTGCCCAGCCTAAAATCTCAACAGAAGACTAGAGGCAGCTATAAATTATAAAGTATGATGCAGAGGAGAGAGGCAAGTGGATCTCAATGAGTTCAAGGCCAGCTTGGTCTATAGAGCAAATTCTAGGACAACCAGGACTATACAGAGAAACCCTGTCTTGAAAAACCAGGAAAAACAAAACAGTGGAGAGAGAAATAGGGAATAGGATATTCAGATAGGTATGTACTCATTGTACATTGAGAAATATGTGTACTATTATAGGGCTATCATATATAAAATGTACGTGATACAGATGTCACATAACATACAAATATATATGTATATATAGAAAATAGGGCTGGGGATTTAGCTCAGTGGTAGAGCGCTTACCTAGGAAGCGCAAGGCCCTGGGTTCGGTCCCCAGCTCCGAAAAAAAAAGAACCAAAAAAAAAGAAAATAACTGAGAGCCTGAGGACTTGCGCTTTCCCAGGACCCAAGCTGATTCCCAGAATCCACATGATGTCCCACAACTGTTCAGGACTCCAGTTCCAGGGGACCTGGCGCCCTCTTCTGTCCTCCTCCAGCATTAGGCATGAAAGTGGTACACAGACACACATTTGAGCAAAACACTTGTACACATAAAATAAATAAATCTACAAGAACAACAACAACAACAACAACAAAAAAAAAACCCAAACAACCAAAACAAACTACATATGCCTAGCTATCTGCCTATGTACTTTAGCACAAAATAGCCTTCAAATATTAGCTGACCTGTCCTCTTCAAAAATATTTTGTTTTTGTTTTATTTTGTTTTGTTTGTTCTTTGCCTACTGTATGGCTATGGCCCTCTTGTATGCAGTTCCCTCAGCCACCAAACGAGGGCACCAGATCTGTTATAGATGACTGTTGGACACTCTCTGAGTCCTCTGAGAGCAACACACACTCCTAAGCTGTGAGCCACCACTCCGGACTGTGCACTTGGCTTTTGTCTTCCGGCACATGTGCTGTGTCAGCTGGACTGAGTCAACCCCAGGACAGTAGGGAAATCCCTGTGGACGTGAAGGTCCGGGCACACCAGGTAGGAACGCTAACTGTCTTAGAGTGCCGGGCATCTGGGCAGGACTCAAGTGTGCCCAGTGATCTCTGTGGGGTCAGACTCAAGGCTCGACACCACTGAGTTTCAATTCAGTGTTGGAGATCGCTCATCCCTAGTCTGGAGGACAATGTAGGCTAAGCACATCTACAAGGTACAGAAGCGACCTTCTCCTCGTTGAGTCTGGAGTCGGATACTGAATCCTCCTTGAAAACAAGAAGAGTATCTTTATCTGAACAATGTTGGGAGGAAGCTCCAGAGTAGCCAGTGTGGAGCTACAGCCCAGCCTACAGGGGAGAGCACGTCTGTTCAAGCCTGGGAAATCGGAGGGACAGGTAAACCTGCCCTGTGCCTGAAGATCTATCTCCACGTGTAATGAGGAAGCACTTCTAGGTGACTGAGGGAGGGGCTGGGGGCTGACGCCTTTACAAATGCTATGTGTGTGATACTCACCCACACAGTGTGCCTGTGTGAGTATGAGAGTGAGCACGTGGCCCATGGAAAGGTCAGGGACAACTGAGCCAAACCGACAACCCCATTGCAGCGCTCCCACTGTGCAGGGATCTGTGTTCATGTGGTGTGTGTGCAATGACCTTGGGGCTAAAGGACAGCACCAGGCCTTCTGCCTGTCACTCTTTACCTCACTCCTGCAGCGCCATCTTTCCTCCCTCCCTCCCTCCCTTCCTGTATATGGAACTTTTGCCTGCATGTAAGTGGCATCACATGCATGCTGTGCCTATGGAGGCCAGAAGAGGGCTCAGAACCCCTGGAACTGGAGTTGTGGCTAACTGAGAGCTTCTCTGTGGCACTGAACTGAACCTGGGATCTCTATGAGAGCAGCCTACCGGCTGAGCCGTCTCTATAGCCCCTACAATGGGGTCTTTAGTGAACCTAAAACTAGTGTAGTGGTGGACAGTAAGCCTCAGCGTCGCCCAGCGCTGTGGTCCTGAGCAGTCTTTGGCTACATGCTGACTTAGGAGTCGCTCTTACAGAGACCCCCCTACAGCTCCCAAGGGCTGGTATTTTAAGCCAGTGCTAGTCTTACAGTACCAAAGAGCAAAAAGGAGACAGTAAGTGGGAGGGTTTTAATGATACTCAACTTGCTAACGTGGAAGAGAGAGGGTTGTGGGTTTAGAGACATTCACAGTGGAACTGTTTTTCTTGGTGATTGCTAAGGTGCAATGGATGGTCGTGAGGACGGCGTGTGAATGACACAGACAATAACTGTAGTAATACTTCTTCCCAAGGGCTAGATGACTTTTACTATTGTGAACGATGCTGAGCCTACTTTAGAACTCTGAAAACCTAAAGTTGGAGACACATAAACTGGAAACACAAGAGCTAGGAGAAGAGCGGGAAGGACCCAGGCAGCAGCCTCTCACACTGGGAGAGCATTTGCTTCTTCTCTTTGTCTTTGCTGCAACAGAACAGCATCACTTACCTTCTGGTGAGTTTAGAAGTTAGTTTGCTAAAAAGATTAGTGGAGCCTCTGCTTCGCGTCTGGGACAGCGGTGTGGCTTCATGGGACAAGCTGGGTGAGGCTGGGGGGCCATTATATGTTGCGGTTCGCCGCTCTCGAGGCTGCCCGTGGAAAGTGCTACGGCTGGCTGTGCCCCTTGGGAAGCGGATGCGATCTGGGGTTGTCGCACTGCTAATACTGTGTGTAGAAGCAACTGGAGTCCTCTGATCTGGAGTGGTGCTAGGAAAGCAGAAAGAGAGACATCTTTGTTCCCAAAATAAGACACCGGAGAACTTGTAAGTACAATATACCTTTCACAAAGAAACTGAACTACAGCAGCCATTGTGAACCCAGATCCACAGGGTATTTTACAGGACTTAGGAGCAAAAGTAAGCTCAGTGGGAAGGGATAGAAAAGGAACAGGATGAGAGACAAAGCTCAAGAAATGTAGGGGTGCAGTATATGTACATTTTCAAGATTAATATATGGTGGTGGAGAATAGCTGACTCAGCTTTCCCCACTACTTCCCCTTTAAGCTGCTCCCACACAGAACTAGACAAAAGGAAAGGCTGCATGTGAAGAGGAACAGCCAACCAAGAGTCTCTGGAAGCGCACACACAGATGGCGGGAATATGGAACCCACATGCTAACAGCAGGCTGGGGAGGGGGTTTCTTATACCTCTGTAGTATGCCAAGGCACGGAAACAGGCACATACACCCACACAGACACCACAGACACAATGAAACAGGATGTGCGTAACTGAAACTAGATGGAGGAAGGACACCTTGTGAACAATTGGAACGAAATCTTGGACCATAAAATCCACAGCACAAAACTAAGCAGCAGTGGGCACACATTAGCTTCACAGGAATGTGCGTTTTCTTACATAGCCTTGAAGGTATCTCCTTCACTGTCTATTGGAGGTAACACCATCTTGGGGTGCCCAGAGGCTGACACGGACATCGACCTCTGATGTCTCAGCCGACAGGTAGATGTGGCACAGAGTGAGGCAGGGCTAGCTGCGTAAGCGAACACTTCTGTCAGGCTGGGAGAGGGTTTGGGTTCAGGCGGAGGCAGAAACAACAGTGTGATGGAACAGTGACCAAAGAGCAGCCTGCTGTCTAACACACACCCCTTCTCCCCAGACCCCTGCGGACCTCCTGACATTAACTCACTTTAACTCGTTTGGGGATTCTGGGACAATTGCTGACCTGTTAACTGGTTTTGCAAATAGCAGTTTAAAAAACTCATTTTCTTAAAGAAAACAACATGTTTTCATGTTTGACTACTTCTATATGTGTCCTCCAAACTCTACCTAAAATAAAACACATCCTAAAGGAGAGATCTCCATATAAATGTACCGGTGAAATGAACTTGGCGCTAGCACATGGCACCTCTTACCTGTTCCCCTTTAAATGAACGACTAAGTCATGGGCATCCTAGTTAGTATAATCAGAGCATCCTGTGTCATTTGAACATCACAGTTCCGAACCCTCTCACCATTCAAGACGTTTACTCCTCGTAAAGAGCATGCAGGATTTCTACTGGGTGCAGAGGCCCTTACCAAGATAGGACAGCTCAGCCTGTGGACTACTTATGGAGTGGGCATCACAGCGATCTAAAGCCTTCAGACGTGCCCACATAGAGCAGTGCCCTAGGAACTGGTTCTCTCTTCACCTTTACATGGGTTCTGGAGATCAAAGTCCAGTTACTAGGTTTGTATGGCAAATGACAAATGCCTTTCCCTACAAAGCTGTCTCATGTGACTGCTCTGTCCAGCTGCTGACAAGTTTTACCAACCTGGAAGGTAGCATCAATAAGTGCATGGAGCACATCAAGGAAAGAGAAAGCAGGAGAGGCTTGGCTTCTCCTCTGGAGAAGGTAAGTAGTCTTAGAGACTTGAGAAGGGACAGGTTTGGGGGTAGAGCAAGAGGTGGTTGTTCTTCAAGAAGTAACTACAGGGGAGACTGGCCCAAAAGTCGGGGCAAGGTCTACAGGTTCACCAGCATGAAAAGAGCAACTGCAGATATTCTCCAACACTGACTGGATCCTCCCCCAACTACAAGACCCATCTAAAGAAAAGTAGAATTCCTACTTTAATTATGAACTGTTTGGTTAGGTTTTTTATTCTTTTAGATAGTGTGTGATGTGTGGTGTGTGTCAGTGACCAGCCTGGACACTCTAAGATATGAGATCACCTGGAGCTGGAGCCGCAGTTCCACCAGCAAGTGCTCTTAACTGCTGGGCCATCTCTCTGGCCTACCACCCTCCACTCACTTTTTTGTTTTGTTTTTGAAACATGGTGTCACTGTGTAGCTCTGAGTGCACTGGAACTCACTATGCCAATCAGGTTGGCCTCCCCAAAAGTTCTGGATTAGTGGTAAATGTTCCGCCATGCTCAGCCACAGATCTGCTTCTAAAGTCTACATCAGGGTCTACACCTTAATTTACTGTTAGCTAAACTTTAAGCTGGTACAATCAAATTCTCTAAAACATTCTACTTATGTACGATACATCAATCATAAGGGGCAATATATTCTAGATGGTCGTCAAGTTGGTTGTTGTAATAGATCAAAATTACCTAACACTGGCTATAAATATTCTCATCTATAACAATCTATAAAGGAACAGAAGGTATACTACAACTTTAGAAGTTTACTTTATTTTATTTTAAAGCAAGTCTCTAAGACAGCCCCCACCCCTCGTTTCCCAAGCTCTGTGATTACACACATGTGCTGCCCTGCTTAGTCTCATGCAAAAAATCTAGTAGGAACAATGTTTTTCTCCTCTTTTTTCCCCTCAAGACAGGGTTTCTTTGCATATAGTCCCAGCTATCCTGGAGGCTGCTCTGTAGACCAGGCTGGTGTTGTATTCAGAGATCTGCCTGCATCTGTCTGTCTAGTGAGCACCAGCACCAGCATGCCCCGCCCACCAACGCATTTTCTTAACATTCAAGCAGAATGAAACCAGCACTCTACAAAGTGTCCAGTGCTAACCCTAACCCTGAATCATTTGGGAAGATGAACTCACAATTGAGAGAATACCTCCATCAAGACTGGCCTGTAGGCAGATCAGTCAGGCACTTTCTTGACTAATGACTGACACTGGAAGGCCCAGCCCTCTGTGGGTGTGGTCAGCTCTAGGCAGGTGGGTGGTCCTGGCTGTAGAAGTAATGCATGCAAGGCTGAGAAAGACGCTAGCAAGCAGTGCTCTTGCAAGGCCTCTGCCTCCCTTCTTGTCTCCAGGCTCCTGCTCCGATTTCCTTCAGTGATAGATTATAACCTGGGAGGTGAGATACAGCCTTTCTTCCTCTTGCAGTTGCTTTTGGTCAAGGAGTTTTATCCAGCAACAGAATCCCTAAGACATGGCACAACTGTTTTTCTGTGTTTTGTTTTTGTGATTGCAACTGATTTCCTTCTTTTTTAAAGCTTGAATGCACTAGGCTGCTAGGAAATAGCTGAGAGCTCACATCAGGACTCGTGTGAAATGTTTTGGTGCTCAGTAAAAGCATACTCAGCAGCGAGGCCCACTGGTGAAGGCCTACAGTTCTAGATACCAGGAGGATGAAGCTAAAAGATGGAAGTTCAAGGCCTGCCTTAGGCAACTTGTGAGACCCTGTCCAAAACAAAAAGCTAAAGGGCCGGCCATAGAGCCAGCTCAGGTAGACTTCTCTAGTCCAGCAGTGGGAAAAATAAACAGACAACGATAATAAAACCACCACTGCACATGGCAAGAGGATAAATCGCATTATTTGGTGAGCTTTTTCAATACTTCACGTTCAGAGTATAAGAGAGAAGGTACTTAGAAATGTTAAGTACATGCACTACCCACGGCTTTATCAGAAATCATTCCTGATAACAGAGGGAGATGCAGGCATGACGAGGAAACCTGTGCAGAGAGGGGCATTGTGCTCACCCAGAGACTCAGCAACCATCTCAGGGGAAAGCGTGGTCTCACTTGACCCTTCGGGGTTTACGCCTGCGAGGCCAGTGCTCTACGACTGAGCATTTTGTGAGGGGCTCACTTAGCAGTAAGAGCTAGGCTTGGATTAGAGGCCTCTGACACCATGACTAGCTTTCTTTTCCTTTATTTTTTTAAAATAATTATTTACTTACTTCATCCATGTGAATAACCTGTCACTGTTTTCAGACACCAGAAGAGGGCATCAGACCCCATTACGGATGGCTGTGAGCCACCAATGTGGTTGCTGGGAATTGAACTCAGGATTTCTGGGAGAGCAGTCAGTGCTCTTAACCGCTGAGCCATCTCTCCAGCCCCCACACCTAGCTTTTAAAGCTTTCCACTTCATTTCTAAGACAAAAAGTGCATCAGAATTTTAGCAGAGCCACTGTGTCTGGCATGGATCTGGAGTAATGGCACCTAGGCTTTTTGTAAATAGTCAGTGATTGTTATGTGAGGTTCATGAAGTTGCTCTTCCTGAAGGGCTCACACAGACTTTGCATAACTTAAATTCAGGGACATACCTGGCAAACCAGACGTCTCCTATAGCCGAGAATTGCTTAGTAATGATTCGTCAGACAACTCCTAGAGCAGATAGGAGGCTCTGGTACACAGAAAGTAACTTTCAGAGTTTAGTCTTTCAGAGCTGGTCCTCCCACTGTTGAGACGCCTGAATTCATCCTGTAGTGTCTGTCTCTCCTGCATAACCCAGTGTACACATCTGGTGCCCAATGTCATGCAGGTTGGAGAAAGACAGAGCTGGAAGTAATGTAGACTCACAGGGTAGATGAGACTCCAGGATTTGGCAGGGACATGAAAATTCCTCATTTAGGGGTGGGGATTGTACAGTTGCTACAGAGGCAAATAAGAAAAGCTCCAGAGATAAGGAATTTAAAGAAAAACATATTTTCCTGGCAGAAGGAAGAGAAACATTTACTCAAGGCCTACAAATAGAAAGGCTCCAGAAGCAAAAACAGAGGAAGGGAAAGGCTCTTCCCGATAGAAAATGGTGTGGTGGTGGCGGTGGCAACTGGAACGCACTCATTTGCTACTATCTGCCTGGAGCTCTTTCTGCAAGGACCCAGTGCAGAGCAGCAGCTGCTGAACCCTACCATGAAGCAGCCTAGAATTTCCCTCATTTTTGTTTAAACGTTTTTGTTTTTCCTTAATTGCAAGACACACTGGATATCATTGGCCCTGTCATGGCAAAAAAATTAAAACAAGCCAAACTTCTAATACAAAAACAATGACAACCAGGGCTTAAGCACCAAGCCAATGCTGTTTAAATTTCCAGAGGTATTGGCCACTCATTACAGGGAGGACAGTCTCTGCTCTTGATGATCTAGTTAATGCTTAATTTTCATAATAAATAAACGGAAAGAGCAAAAGTCACAGAACTGAGCTCTATCATTGGGTACTCTCAATCTGTTTCTCACTACCAAGGACTTGGCTCTGCTCTTTAAGTGGCTTCCTGGAAGCTCTCAGTTAAACTCTATAAAGAGCGACCACCTGACACTCAGCAGGGCATTCGCTTATTAGATAATGGGGCTGCTGAGCCTGTGGCTCCTAGAGAAACTCACTGACAAAAAGCCTAGGCCATCCCTAGGGGATTCACGCCAGATACAATGGGTCTGCTAACTGTTACAGAAAGAAAAACAGAAATGCAAATGTAACATTGAAGGCCATCTGTCGCAGAGGGGAGATCAACCCCCACACTCCCCAAACAAAACCCTCCAGGTTCCACCTCACAGGTATGGTGTGTGTGGTGCTGAGACAGGCCAAGGAGCGTCTTCATGGAGGAAAGCACTTGCTGGGCAGTGCTGGCATGTGCTGGCTCTAGCCCAGCACTGAGGAGGCAAGAGGCAACCCGGTTTACAGAGGGAGAGTCAGGAATGCCAGGGCTCCGGGGGAAACCCCGTTTTGAATCACCCCCAACAAACAAAGATCCAACAACAAAAAAATACCCAAACAAGCAACAAAAGGAGGAAACGTGTGTCGGTCTGTTGTCCTCCTTTTTACTGTGTCAGTGCAGTGTGGGCTCCGTTTGTTATGTTTTCTATCACTCTGAACCAGAAGCTCGCCATTTTGGCTGACTGGCTGGCCCACTCTTGGGTCTGCCATCTATACCCAACAACACTGGAATTACAGGCGTGCAGAGCCATGCCTGTCTTTTAACACAGGTGCTGGGAATGTAAACTCATGGCCCGTATGTTTACAGAGCAAATGCTTGTATTTACTGAGTCTGGTCCCTAGGCTGAGCAGCTTTTCAAGACTGTGGCTGAGAGAGCTGAGAGAACAGACAGGCCTGGCAGGACCCATGGGAACCAACCCAAGAAAGAGGATGTTCTTCAGAACATAGCAATGGCTGCAAAGGAAGTGAGTGAAGATGTCTTCAAACTGTCTCCAAAGACTCATTAGGGATTTAGGAAAAGTGAGCTGGTTAACTGGAAGAACAGTGTAAGAGGGTCAAGTGTATGCACCTGCAGACGTCCTAAGAGAGCAGAGGGAGGAGCTGGGCCTAAACACTTGAGAAGCTCTGTCTGCATGCTTGATCTCAACAAAGTATCTCCTTTTTATGTGGTTTAGGACTCCAGCCCAGAGATTGGTAACCCCACACTTTAAAGCCCCAAAGGAGATTTTAGTAGTTCAACAATAACTAAGAGGGCTGGAGAGATGGCTCAGCGGTTAAGAGCACTGACTGCTCTTCCAGAGGTCATGAGTTCAAATCCCAGCAACCACATGGTGGCTCACAACCATCTGTAATGGGATCTGATGCCCTCTTCTGGTGTATCTGAAGACAGCTACAGTGTACTCATATATAATAAATTGTTTAAAAAAAAAAAAAAAACAAAAAAAAAACAATAACTAAGAAACTTTCCAAAACCAAAACAAAACAAGGACTCAAAACAGTAGCTTTTGAGTCCTGTGGAAGGAAGCATCTAACGGAAATTCTAGGCTTTAACCGGTATCTCTTCTATTAAGTCAGTTGTGATCTAGAATAGACTCAAGAGTTGAGAATGGAACTGTCATAAAATCTACTGATGGTTGTGTTGGGTTGAATATGCTTGGCCCAGGGAATGGTATTATTAGGAGGTGTGGTCTTGTGGGAGGAAGTGTGTCACTGTGAGGGTGAGCTTTGAGCTCCTCCTACCTGCCTGGGAGACAGTTCTCTTCTGGCTGCAGTTGCATCAGAATCTCAGCTCCCTCACCAGCACTATGTCTGCCTAAACACTGCCTCGCTCCTGCCTTGATAATGGACTGAACCTCTGAACCTGTAAACCAGCCCCAGTTAAATGTTGCCCATTGTAAGAGTTGCCTTGGTCATAGTGTCTGTTCATAGCAAGAAAAACATAACAAAGACACAAGTTGGTACCAGGGACTGGGGTATTGCTGAGATAGGCCTGACCACGGTTGTTTTTGTTTTTGTTTTGAGGAATGTGGATTTTGGGTCTTTGGAAAGCAGTGGAATGCTCTAAGTGGGGTTTAATGGGCCATCCCGGGAGGAATATTGGTCCCGAGGGTGATCTGAACTATGGGGGCCTGGCTCAAGAGGAGGTTTCAGAAGAGTTCAGAAGAATGTTAGTATGTGGCCTAGAGACGGTTTCTGTGGTATTTTTGCGAAGATTGTGGCTGCACTTTGCCTTTGTTTGAAGAGTCTGCTTGAGGCTAAGTCTAAGGTGAAGAGAATCAGATTAATTGCATTGACAAAGGAAACCTCGGCATTTTGATCAATCTTAGCAAGGAAAAAAATGTTTGGTTCAAGTAATAAAGGAGAGTAGGAAGTGAAATGGAACAGAATCCTGTGATCAAGATGGACAGATTAAGGCATTGGTGATCTTAGGGCAAGAGATTCCAGTCCCACTCCAGCTAAACTCATTGTTTGTGTTTGTAGCTGAACAGGAAACTGTTCTGTCAGGTTAGGCGTTAGTACCTGGACTTCTCGTCTGAATGAGAAGGCAGAAATGGAGGGCACACTTGTGGTCCAGATCTTGAGGCTGGAAGGTACAGGCTTTTGATCATATCTTAAGGAACAGTGGCCATGAAAAGCATAGACACAAACATGGTGGTGCACACCTTTAATCCCAGGAGACAAAGGCAAACAGATCTCTGAGTCCAAGGCCAGCCTGGGACACAGCAAGTTGTAGGAGAAGAAAAGCTTTAGTCCAGGAGTGGTGCTATACACCTTAATTGAAGCATTCAGAAGACAGCCATGCAGATCTCTGAGTTCAAGGTCAATCTACAGAGCAAGATCCAGGACAGCCAAGCTTAGGCAGTGAGGGAGTTGGAAAAGAGAAAGCTGGAGATAATGTAATAGAACAAGGGGCCATGTAACAGCCCCAGCAAAACTTGGCACCTTCAGCCATATGGCTCTAGCTTTAGAGTCAAGAAGAGAAGTAACTACTGGGACAATTGATGCTGGTCAACTGGAGTTAAAAAGTTAGCAGTGATTAAGAGGCCAGCATCACTGAAGTGAAGTTTTCTCTGAGAGTACAAAAGAGCTGTGTTCCAGAGATAGCCAAGGCTATGCCTTGTACTGCAGCTGGACTGGGTGATGTGCGAGTCACCCAGGTAGTGCTTGTTTGAAGCATGAAGTGTGATGGAGAGCAGCTGAGGCTGGGCACTGTAACAGGCCAGGAAGGGCCATTAGTGAAGGTGCAGCCTCAATTGGCAGCTGATGGCCCTGGACTGAAGGGGTCATGGAAAGGAGCTGAGGCTTGGCATCATGAAAAGAGCCTATGAGAGGCTACTGGTGAAGCCTAGTTGCAGTGGAAGACCCCAATGTATTGGAGATGCCACTACCATGAGATGATCACAAGAGCAGCAGACACAGAGGTGTAGTTTAGAGTCTGCCTAGCTGGCTTTTGTCCAGGATTTCCTCACTGGGCCATTTTGGAATGGTAATATATGTCCTGTGATGCTGGAGGTGTGTGATACGCTTTTTGATTTTGATTTTTGTAGGGGATTACAGGTAAGTGTGAATCTCAGAAGGGACTTTGAACTTTGGATTTTTAAAGATTGTTGAGACTGTTATAGACTATGGAGACTTTTGAAGTTGAACTAAATGTATTTTACATTATGCAATGGCTAGGTATGGTTCCCACAGACTCGTGTATTTGAACAAGCCTCCAGGGGCCAAGGAGTGGAGTGTGGTGGTTTGAATATGCTTGGCCCAGGGAGTGGCAGGCACTATAAGGAGGTGTGGCATTGTTGGAGTAAGTGTGTCACTGTGGGGTGGTCCTTGAGACTCTCCTCCTAGCAGTGACAGTCCTCTCCTGGCTGCAGATGCAGAACTCTCTGCTCTTTCTCCAAAACCACATGTGCCTGGATGGCTGCTATGCTTTCCTCCTTGATGATACTGGACTGAGCCCTGAACCTGTAAGCCAGCCCCAGTTAAATGTTGTTCTTTGTAAGATTTGCTTTGGTCATGATTTCTCTTCACAGCAATTGATGCTGGTGACCAGCCTAGTACCACAGAATTTTCCTGAAGCAGCATCAAAGGGAGAGCCAGCAGTTTCAGGAGCAAACTTGGCTTTGTGAGAGTAAAAGTTGCCCATTTTTGGCAATATTTACCTTTCTTTAACTCTTTTCTATTCTAAGGCAAGAAGCTGCTGGCTTCTGGTAAATTAACCCCTGCTGTTCAGCAGCAGTGATTAAGAAGAAAAAAGTTGGGCTGGAGAGATGGCTCAGCCGTTAAAGGCTAGGCTCACAACCAAATATATAAGAAGAAAAAAGTTTAATTGCTAGGTGTTTTTCTCTCTGGCTCAAGGACCTCTCTCGCTGGGAACTCATTGTGAACCAGAGAGAAAAGAAAAGAAGAGAAAGAATGAAAGAAGAAAATTCATGCATGAAGAAAACATTCACTCATTCTGATGACACTGAGAAAAGCTGCACCCACTCACAAACTGGATAAGCAGAGAAGGGCCAAATTGCTTCTTTATTGTCGGTCTTGGTATCTGTGCTTTCTCAGGACAGTTATCACATGGTTTTCCAAGGATTTTACATTCCGTAAGTTCACAGTAAGTTCAAGATGACAGTCCATGTCATAAATTGATAAGACTTAAGGAATAATGACAGAATCATTTACCTGTCTTTTCATTAAGAATAGTACCTAATTAAACACCCATTATCTTCTAGACCCTAAGTTCATTATAAGTCTAAAGCAGGGCTGGAGATATGGTTCAGTGGTTAAGAGCACTGACTGCTCTTCCAGAGGTCCTGAGTTCAATTCCCAGCAACCACATGGTGGCTCACAACCATCTGTGATGGGACCCGATGCCCTCTTCTGGTGTGTCTGAGTACAGTACAATAAATTAATTTTTAAAAATTGCTTTAAATTTATTTTTTTAAAGATTTATTTATTTTATGTATATGAATACACTGTAGCTGTCTTCAGACACACCAGAAGAGGGCATCAGATCTCATTACAGATGGTTGTGAGCCACCATGTGGTTGCTGGGATTTGAACTCAGGACCTCTGGAAGAGCAGTCAGTACTCTTAACCGCTGAACCATCTCTCCAGCCCTAAAGCAATTTTTATGTCACAATTCAGCACGATTTTGTCAAAAGCAAATCCTCTGACTTCTGTCTAATTTTAAATAGTTAGTCAAATTGTACATTCCAAGCTTATGAGTTCTAGTTACCAGACAGCGGCCTTATTCCTAGCCTAGAAGGAATGTTTTTCTTGATTGTAAATGTGTTTCAAGCCTGCTTTCTTATCCTAGGGCAAGTAGCCCATGACACATGAAGGTTTACAGAGCTCTAACTGCAGCTGTTAGAGAGCGCAAAATTACTTGTATAAATTTAGGAATTTTATAAAATCATCAATAAGAATCATGAAATCATTAATTGGTTTACACAGCTTTACTATATGAGAGTACATCTGGCTAATAGTGTGGACTAATGCATAGGAATCATTAGACTATGTAGTAATGGCAGGAAAGGAATAATAATACCAAGAAGCAATCCTGGGATGAGATCTCTAGGGACCTTGCCTCAGAGCTCACCCATCATAGCCCTGTAAGATGGTGGGCCATTTCTAGAAACTCTCCATTGCTTTTCTCAGTCTTTTTTAAATGGCCTGTGACAAGAGACCCTAACTAAGACAAAGGTTAACTTAACAGGATCTAGAGTCTCTAGGCATCCCTGTGAGAGATTATCTAAAGTTGGTTAACTGGGTTTGGAAAACCACCCTAACTGTGGGAGACACCATTGTGTAGGCTGGGGTCCTAGGTTACATAGAGGAGAAAGACAGCTGACCACAGCGCTTGTTTCTTTGTATCCACTGTGGGTGTAACATGTGCAGCTGCCTCACACTTCTGCTGCCATAACTACCCAACATGATCAACTATACCCTGGAACTGTGAGCCCAAACAAGCCCTTCCTTCTGCATTTTTCTGTTAAGGTATTTTGTCCAGGCAATAAGAAAAGATCAGAATTAATATGGCTCTTTCTTAAGCAGTCAGGTTAGTGGGGCGTAAGTTGTCTAACCACTGGGATCAAACAACAGAAACCTCCAATCAAGAAACAAATCAATGTCACAAGACAGGTATGGCAACACACACCTGTAATCCCAGTACTCAGCCTGACCTGACACTTCTCACCTTTTCTGCTGTTGATGCAGTGCTGGTGACTGAACCTCGGGGTTTCTCTTTCTCTCTCTCTCTCTCTCTCTCTCTCTCTCTCTCTCTCTCTCTCTCTCTTTCTTTAAAGATTTTATATTATATATAAGTACACTGTAGCTGTCTTCAGACACCAGAAGAGGGCATCAGATCCCATCACAGATGGTTGTGAGCCGCCATGTGGTTGCTGGGAATTGAACTCGGGACTTCTGGAAGAGCAGTCGGTGCTCTTAACCACTGAACTACCTCTCCAGCCCTCAGGGTTTCATACATGCTACAGAAACATGCCTTTTCAAAGCATGCATGCGCGCGCGCACACACACACACACACACACACACACACACACACACACACACACAGGCACGCACGCATGCACGCACCATTGATACTAAATATGACTAGAGAGTGGTCAAGATGCAAGCCAGAGGTTAACAAAAGATAACTTGTGTCTTAGAGTTCTCTGACAGGTACTCTGCCTTTATCTCTTCACTCAGAATTAAATTATTTTATACAGAAGAGGTATTTAACCAAATCACACCAACTGGACTTCTTTTCCTCTCCCACTCCTCAAATCAATAGTACTTCATGGTTTCTGCATTTACCTAATCCTATTTTCTTCCATAACCTCTGGAAAGCTGTTTGCATGATTTCATTGGTACTTCAAGCCATGCAGCAGATGGACTCTGTGCTCCTTGAGACGGGTGCACTTCTCTGAGGTGCAGACTATGCTGGCACTGCACCTGGCTGTTGACCTTCTCTCAACTCTCATCCCAGGTGTGGCTCCTGAACTCGGGCTCCTACAAGGTTCCCTTCCACTCTAAGTTGTTTGTGTTGGCATTCCCCTAAGTCAACATTTTCAAGAAAAGCTATCAGTCTTTTGGAAAACTCCCTGGTTCTGTCCTAAGTTCTCCTTGTCACAATTGCTAATTATAGGGGTAGAGGCGCTGGACCAAGAGAAGAAGCTGAAATCCTAATATTTTGCTAGAAACAAGCATTTAAAGTTTACTTACCTTAAAACAATAATTGGTAGCCATTTTGAACTATGAATTGATTATAAAAGTGAGAAGTAACATACTTTTACTTTTTTTGGTAGAAAACATTTTTTGGCAATAGGTAAATTTCACACCTGCTTTCTTTGCCGTTCTGAATCACTGAATGTCTGTCCGCTGCACATCTCTCACTGCACACGTAAGTGTTCCTCCGAGTCATCCCACCAGATGCTGCATTACTCTGCAAGAAAGGAGCATTGTAATTTGGACTATTTGGTAAGTATAATTCAGTAAGAAAAAACCCAAAACAACAACAAAACAAAAACAAACAAGCAAAAAAAAACAAAACAAAAAAAAAGAAAAAGAAAAAGACCTTACAGTGTTTGTTTACGCAAACGACTGTTGAGAGGGGCACGGTTTGTCTCTGGAGGCTGGAGATTGGTGTCTGTTATGTTTTTGGATTACTCTCTACTAACAGAGGATAGACCTGAACTCGGAGCTCTCAGACTGAGGCTGTAGTGTTTAGCCAGCTTTTCCAAGGGACAGTATTGAGACTACAGGCACATGGCCACACCCATCTGGCTTTTATGTGGGTGCTAAGACCCTGAACTCTGGTACTCACACTTGGGTAGCAAACATTTTATCTATTAAATCATTTCCACAGACCAACATAGTCATAAATAAGTAAATAAAAAGGTGCATAGTTTATGTGTCTGTGTTTGTGAAGCTGCCAGGAGAGGGAGGGCCTTAGATGCTCCAGAGCTGGAACTACTGGCAGGCGTGAGCTTCCCAGTGTGGGCATTGGGAGCTGAACTTTGGTCCCCTGCGAGAACAAAAACACTCTTAGCCAGTGAGCCATTATTCCAGTTTCTTTAATAGTCTCTAAATAAATCTAGTAATCTCATTGTTTGGGAGGCTTAGATGGAGGACCATGAGCTTAATTAAGGCCAGTCTGGATTACAGAGCAAGCCCTTGTCTCAAAAAACAAAAGGAAAGAAAATTAAATGTAGTACCTTAAGAATAAGGTTAATATACATGCAAAACTGTATATCAATATACATTCAAGTAAAATTAAGACATATCTACCTGACTTGGAGATTTGACAACACATTAATAGATGAGCAGAGCACAAATATGAACAAAAAAAATATATTAGAAGCCTAAAGGACTAGGGCTGGAGAGACGGCTCAGCAGGTAAGTCAGCTGCTCCTTCAGAGGACTTAGGTTCCATTCCCAGCTCCTGCAGGATGGCTCACAATCCATCTGTAACTACAATTCTAGGGATCCAATGACTTTAGGCCTCTAGAGGCACCACAATGGGTGTGGTACACAGATCCACATGTAGGTAAATCCCTCATACACATTAAAAAAGTGCCAAGAATGTTGTGAAAGGAAATAGAGGGAACACACCGGAGGACAGGGAATACTTGCAAACCTTATGTCTGATCAGTGTCTAGTATTCTTTTGAGGTAAGGGCTTCCCATGTAACCCACAGAGTTTCTCTGTGTAGCCTCGACTGTTCACAAACTCAGAGTTCCACCTGCCTATACCTCCTGAATGCTGGGATTAAAAATGTGTTTTCCTAGGGGTTGGGGATTTAGCTCAGTGGTAGAGCACTTGCCTAGGAAGCGCAAGGCCCTGGGTTCGGTCCCCAGCTCAGAAAAAAAAAAAAAAAAGAAAAAAAAAAAAAAGAAAAAGGAAAAAAATGTGTTTTCCTGACCCACCATCACCACATGGCCAGACTGTTTTATTTCTTTAATTTTAAAAAAAAAAAAGCATTCATTCATTCACTCTATATAAGTACAATAAGTAACTGTCACTGTCTTCACACAGCAGAAGAGGGCATCAGATCCCATTACAGATGGTTGTGAGCCACCATGTGGTTGCTGGGAATTGAACTCAGGACCACTGGAAGAGCAGTCAGTGCTCCTAACAGCTGAGCCATCTCTCCAGCCCCTTACTTTTTGAGGTTTTAAATCAGTGCCTATGGTGATAAGAGAGGGTGTTAGATTCCCCTGGAACTGGAGTTATAGGCAGCTTCGAGATACCACCATCTGGGTACTGAGAAAAATTGAACCCATGTGTTCCGAAGAGAAATAAGTGTTCTTAACTTCTGAGCTAACTCTCTAGCTCCAATTTATTTTACATTTCACAAGTGAGTACAAGGACCTGCAGACATCAGAGGTAACTGATAAACCAGAGTTACAGACGGTTGTGATAAACCTGACGGGTGCTGGCAAGGACTCTTAACTACTGAGCCATCTCTCCAGTCCCTTCACCCTCAACTCCTCCTCATCCTGCCTCTACTTTCTAAGTGCTATGATTAGGGATATCCACCTCCACACCCAGTTTATGTGGTGCTAAATAGTCAATCAGGCCCCTTCCATGCTATGTCAAACACTGTCAACCGAGCTTCATCTTCAACACCAACCACAGCACTTCACAATGTTTTTTGAGATTTCTGTTTGTTTTAAAACAGGGTTTCATTGTGTAGCCTTTGATGACCTGGAACTGCCTACACAGACCAGGCTGGTCTCAAACTCTCAGGGAATTCACCTGTTTCTGTCTTCCTCATGTAGGGATAAAAAGTCACTGCCACCACACAACAAAATAAAATTCCTAAGAATGAAATGGTAAGTCAGATTCAAATGAATTTAGTGAACCTGTGGAGCGGATGGGAGACAGAGAGAGACAAATCTGCAAGATTGACACCTGCTTTCAAAACGTAATACAAAACAGCAAGCATGTGCGGTGTGGTGGTGGACGCCTTTACTCCTAGCACTTGGAAGGCAGAGGCGGATGGAGCTCGAGTTTGAGACCAGTTGGGTTTAAAGAGCAAGTAAATAAAAAAGGGTCTTTTTATTGTCATTTTTTAAAAAAGATTCATTCTTTTGTGTGTAAAGGTGTTTTGCCTACAATGTGTGTCTCTGTGCCATGTGTGCAGTACCCTAGAGGTCAAGAGCTGACTTTACAGGTGGCTGTGTTACTTTACAGATGCCAGGATCAAACCTGGTCCCCTGGAAGAGTTTCCATGCTTGAAACTGATGAGACAATCCCTTCAGCCCAATCCCTGAATTTAGTTTTCAATTTTATGTGCATTGGTGTTTTGTTTACATGTATGTCTGTGTGGGTCAGATTTTGGAGTTACAGATGGCTCTGAGGTGTCATGTGGGTACTTGGAATTAAACCTGGTCCTCTGGAAAAGCAGTCAGTGCTCCTAACCACTGAGCCACCTCTCTGGTTCCTCAATCATACAATTTTTAAGTGAAGATAAAGCTTTAATATATCATGAGCATATAATGTGCAATGATACTCCAAGAATGGTTGGGGGAAATTTCTGATGTTGTTCTTACACTTCGGATGAATGCCCCTCAAAGTCCATAAAGTAAAGCCTTAGTCCTAGGCGGGCCACTGGGAGGTGATAGGATATTTACGAGACAGGGCCTTGTGGGAGGTTCTAAAGTCACCAGAGCATGTCCATGAAAAGTGTGTTGCATCTTTAGCCCATCTACTCACCTGTCTCCCCCCTCACAAGTAAATAAAAGGTTTCCTCTTTCACATGCTCTGTGCTGGGCCGCCTTCACAGCCCTATAGCTGAAGCTATAACCCTAACCCACTATGAACCGGAACCAGCCTGGAGCTGGCCCTGAGCTAAAACACATCTTTCTTCTTTTTAAGTTAACTGACTCAGAATTCTGCTATAGTAACAAAACTATAAAATACTGCCATTAAGTACTGACCATTGATAATCCCCAGGATACACTTTCAACGTATAAATAAGATACAAGGTGAAAAGCCACAAGGTGGAGAAAGAGGAAACTGTTATGTCTAGTGTCATCAAAAGTGAAGAGACTAAGTCTAGAATGTAGGAGACTGAAATTAAAGTACAAAGCTACAATCCCACTCTGTTAGGCATTCTGAAGTCAACATTTAAGTATTGAAATGTTTTATTTTGATTAGGCCCAATGCTAGAGGATGAAAAGAAGGAAAGCCCTTGTGAATTGCTGACGCAGAACATAGCATGAGCTCCTCTCTGAGCTTTCCGTGGGTAGGAGCAGGCCGCACTCCTATCAGTCGCGCGAGGGAAACCAACGCTTACAGATAACCTCAAGACTGTTCATTGCTCTGCAAATCCTGCCCACAGTGACTTCCGTAAGCACTAATAAGACATGTCAGACAGAACCATTTCCATTCAGGAAAAAAAGTCTCTCAGAACTAAATGGATCCTACTCACTCTAACAGAACCACATCCTGAGGGAACTGTACTAAGCTAAGGATTCAGAGTTGTATAGTTTTAGCACACTCATTATGTAATGTTTCTTCCCCTCCAGTTTAGCTGGTCCATAGTCTTTGGTACCCAGAAAGGGATCAGGGAAAGCACTCTCTCCGAGGACAGACAGACTGCTGTCTGCACTGCCACTTTTTTGTGACTTCCTCTATCACTCAGTGCTGACATAACTTATGGGAAGTAGCTGTCTCTGGAGGAAGAGCACAGTGCCTCTGACACACAGGACTTGAGTCTCAGAGCTCACGGGAATAAGCCTCAGTGGAATAGTGAGGAGCCGGCTTCCAGGAGGACATTAGTTAGTGCTTTAAAGGGGGAGGGCCTGCTCCTTTTGCTGTGGGAGGACACCATGTCCTCACCTCTGGAGCAGAAAAGACAATACTAGACAATGAATATGCTAGTGCCTTGATCCTAGACTCTCCAGCTTCTAGAACCCAAGTGATAAACTTCTCTTCCTTATAAATATGTCTCAGATATTCTGTTAAAGAAGCAGGAATGAATTCGAAAAAACAGGAATTACAAAAACAAAACAAAAAAATGGAGCAGATACGGTAGCCTGGAGGAAAGCCCGCAGGCAGAGAGTAGAGTGACATGGATGGATGCACAGGTGTAGCTGCTCCAAGCCCCACACACCCGGGACTAAGATCCTACACAGGTACTTACACTGGGGACAGCAGGGCTTTTCTTGCGCTCGGGAATATCAGCTTTATTGGGATTGCTTGCATTCCCAAGCATGGGACTGGCAGGGGCAATCCCCTTTCCTCCTACAGCACTGCTGCCTGATTTTCGGGAGGGAACTCCATCTTCTTTGAGGTCACTATCTGCAGTGCTGGTCTGACTCCTCTTCGGATATGCCACAACTGAAGGAATAGCTGGTCCAGCTACAACAAAGAGTTCATTCTTTAAAAGACAGAATGCAGTTCATATTTTATTCTGTGAAAGTTAACATTTTGTAAGATTATTTAATACTTTATTCTTCTATAACTGTAAACTAGTAAAATTCTCTAATTTGTTTTCCATTTGGTTATTATTTAAATATTCTACTTTTTAACATGACTAAAAATATTAACAAGTTGATACCGAGTGGTCCTTTGGAAACAACTTAATACTGTGTGGTTATCTAGAGGATCACTAGAAATTAACTAGATGCACAGCAGTGTGCAGAACAAACTGCTCTGGTACAATCAAGCAAATCATATTCTTTCTGATGAGCTATTCTCATCTTGTGGGAATGAGACAGCATAGATTTCTAGATAAGCGAGAAGCTGAGTGAGTGACTAAGGAGGAGTGGAAGCCGAGAGGAGATGTGCACAGCCATGCTTTAGGAGAGCACATCCAGGGAGAACCCTGGAAGACGATTAACTCATCTCCTACAGTCAGCCACTCTGAGGCCCCATGTTAACACAGGTGATCTGGAGTTCAAAACACTGGAAATGGACACAGAGCTACCACAAATATTAAGACACAATGCCAGTGTAAGATCGTAAAAGAACAGGGGTTGGGGATTTAGCTCAGTGGTAGAGCACTTGCCTAGCAAGCGCAAGGCCCTGGCTTCGGTCCTCAGCTCCAAAAAAACCAAAAAGCTCATAAAAGAACACCAGAAGACCTGTGCTATGGTCTTAAGCACAGTACTTAAAGAAGTTGAGGCAGGAAGACCACAAGTTCCAAGATAGTCTGAGCTCTACAGTGAGACCTTGACTCGAAACAGAATAGCGACAAACGCAGAGAGAAGACATCTTACGTCCGTCTACCAAAAGAGGGGAACTAGTTCCTGGGCCAAAATCTAAATGGTAGCTGCATTTGGAAATTAGGTCTTAAAAAGGACTGATTTATGGAATCCCACTAATTTAGTTCTCAGATGTGCTACTGTAACATATAAACTAAGAATTAATCAAGCCCAGGGTGATGCTGCCATTGGCACACATCTGTCTTGACACTGTAAACCATTTCAACATTAGACTTGACACTCTACATGCAAACAGATAACTGTTACTCATGTGTCTGTGCACTTTACACCCATCATCATGTATGCAGTTTCATGTGAGTTTACCTTTCAGACCCAGTGGTCTACTTTCTCATGACCACTGAACTGTATCATCTACATCATCCAATACTTCTTGCTCCTCTAACCCCAGCATTTCTAAGCACTTCTAGTATCCTGTCATTTTAAGAATATTGTTTAAATATAAATCAATAGTATAGAGTTGAAGTTTTTGCTGTTATTTTTTTTCCAGAACAGGATTTCTCTGTGTAGTTCTGGCTGTCCTGGAATTTGCTCCAGACTAGACTGGCCTTGAACTCACAGAGATCCACCTGCCCCTGGTTCCCAAATGCTGGGATTAAAGGCATGTACTGCCATTGCCTGAGGTGACGGTTTTTGTTTTTTGTTTTTTAAAATTAATTTGTGGGAACACATGAGCACGCACGTACACACACACACACACACACACACACACACACACACACCACACACACACACACACACACACACACACACACACACACACACACACACACACACACAATGTCAGTATCAGTCCTGGGTATTTACCCCCTGAGTCATCTTTGTTTACCCCGAGCCATCTTGCTCAATGTATTCTTTCCTTCCTTTGCTGGCCTGGTTTTTTGAAGATTTATTTATGTGCATGAATATTTTGCCTGAATGTAATATGTACTTCATGTAGATGCTTGGTGTCTGAGGAGATCAGAAGGTGTTGGATACCCTACAACTGAAGTTATGGGTGTTGTTAAGTCATCTTGTGGGTGACTGCACACTGAGTTCCAGTTCTGTTTAGGAACAACGAGTGCTTTAAACATCTTGAGCCATTCCTCCAGCCTGAGTCATTCTTTCTGCTTAAATCATTCCCTCAACATATATCCAAGATGTGTGCAGAGGTAATTTTCTTTTTCTTTTTCTTTTTCTTTTTTTTTTTTTGGTTCTTTTTTTCGGAGCTGGGGACCGAACCCTGGGCCTTGCGCTTCCTAGGCAAGCACTCTACCACTGAGCTAAGTCCCCAACCCCCACTTTTCCTTTTCTTTAAAAATTAAAACAAACAAACAAACAAACAAACAAACACACAAACCACTCATATGTGGTTTACATATGTGTATACATGCAGAGGCCAGAGGGTGGTTTGCAGAAATAGTTCCTCCCGTTCCACTGTGTGGCTCCCATGTACCAAATCCAGGCAGTCAAGCTGTCAGTAAGCATCATCACCGACTGCATGAGTGCACATGTTCAGGACGGAGGTCAAACACAAAGGCCACTTCTTTATTTACGTGTGTGTGTTTGCCTTTGTGAGTTTATGAGTGACATGTACATGCAAGAACCCATGAAGGACACTGGATTGCCTGGAACCATAGTTACAAGCAGTAGTAAAAAAGCACATGGACGCCGGGAATCAAACTGTGGTCCTATATGTAAGAGCAGTTCAATGTGTGCTCTCTCCAGTCCTGTGTATCACATATGCATTCAGATGAAGTGGTATTCTCAGTAAGTATTATTGTAGAGAGAGTAAACTATTTTTATAATCTAAAAGGATTATTACGAATAAGGAATCAATTGGAAAAATATTATTAATGTTCTATGTCCTACAGTATCAAAACGTCAGGTGTGCTGACACAGGCCTTTAATCCCCAAACTTCTGAAGTAAAGACAGATCTCTAGAAATTCAATGCTCCCCAAAAAAGGAAATTCAAGGCCAGACTGGATCTCTATAGCAAGTTTCAAGCCACCTAGAAATACAGAATGAGACCCTGTCTTAATAAAACGAAGCAAAACAAAAAGCCACCAACAAAGAGATCTATGTAAAAACATCAAAAAATTCCTTTTCAATAAAATAGTTACATCACCTGCATATAAAATAATTACTTTAAAATAAATTACTTTTATGCTTTGTAAGGGATATTTGGCCCTATATACACCTGGGGCCACACAGACCTTTTCCTGGTGAAGATGGATTATGAGTAGATAAGGTCCTAGTTTAGTAGAAAGCCACAAGACTGGGGACAAGGAGTGCACCTTGCTCTGGGCATTCCTCAATTGCTGTCTCCTGGGAGGAATGCTGACACACTTTCTCTGTGCCTTACTGATACAGTGGACGTACTAAAGCCTTTTTTTATGTCTAGAAAAAAGTCATAAAATTCAGGTGAACTCTACATGCTTAAGAAAGAATAAATTTACTAAGATTATTCCCTTGATAAAAGAGAAAATTCCACTGGTTTCTTTCAAGATTTAGGAGTAATTCCCATTAAATTGGGTATTTTAAGGGCAGTATGTAGTAAGCATCTACAGTTGGCATTCTGTTGGCCGTTTTTAGCTGACATGAATACATAGGAGGAGAGATATCAACATTACTTCTCATCTACAGACCCCACAGATAGGATAAATTTACTATCCCACACACTTCTTTGTCTTATTTATTTCCCCCTTCCTTCTTCTGTAACAGGGTCTTGGTACACAGACAAGGAGGGCCTTAACTTGTTTTGAAGTTTAAAGAGAAGTATTTTGTGCAGATAATTGTTTTGTTTGCATGCATGTTTGTGCCAGAAGATGGCGCTGAGTCCCCTAGACCTGGAGGAATAGACTAGGAACTGAACACAGGCCCTTGGAAAGAACAGGAAGCTCTCTTAACCACTACTTAACCATCTCTTTAGTTTCAACCTTACATTCTTGATCCTCCTGCCTCTACCACCCAAGTGCTGGGATTACAGGCATTTATCAAAATGTCCAGCCTCAAATTTTCACCTTTAATTGAAATTACAATAGAAAATCCTAGCCAGGTGGCTGCGGCAGATATCTTTAACCCAACAATCAGGAGGCAGAGGCAACTGGGTCTCTGTGAGGCCAGCCCGGTTTATAGAGTGAGTTTTAGGGCAGCCAGGGCTATACAGTGACATCTCCTTCTTGAGAAAAATCTTAATCAATACACACACACACACACACACACACACACACACACACACACACACACACACAAATGAAATCCTTGAGACTGGAGAGATGGTTCAGTTGAGAACACTGCCTACTCTTACAGAAGACCCAGCACCCACATCATGGCTCACAAGCATCTATATTCCAGGTTCTAACACACTCTCCAGCTGCATGGGCACCAGGCCCAAGTGGTGCAGATATACAGATGAAGTTAAATACTCACACCCATTAAAGGAAATCTGAAAGTCATTCCCTCCATTTAGGTGCACACTACCCTCCCATGGTGAGCTGCTCCGTCAACAGAACTCGCCCACCAGTACGGAGAGCTCCACCAGCTGCGGTGCTCTGGTCAGTTACCTTACACACACCAAAGAGAGACAGACCTAACTATGGCTTTCACTCTGCTACACCTTACCCAACAGTATATGTTCCAAATTGTTAGAGGACCTTAACCATGCCAGCCCCCTAACGTAGACAGGGATAGCAAGCCAACCCCTGTCCTGCTAGGCTCTATACAGGGAACACATTCAGAAAAGACTGGCATGGTCTCAGACTTACCGTGGTCACTGTACCGTCTCTGCTTCTGACTTGAAGACACACTCCTCTGCCCTTTGTGATGAGGAGACTGGCCAGTGCTATTGCTGAGGTCACTGCTTGGCCGCACCTTAGCAAGTGAAAGGTTGCTGCTAGAACTGGAGTCACTAGCGTCCAGCTACGGGAGAACGAAAAGAGGAGCAACCATGCACAGAGCCCAGTGGCTTGTCAGGAAACTCCTCGTGACGCAAGCACACACACACACACACACACACACACACACACGCACGCTCCTCTCCCATCAGAGAGGAGTTATCACAACATATAAAAGAACAACTTCAACTTTAAACTCAGTCAAAAGTATCTTTCTGACTCCTGGGAGTAAGACCATAAGTTAATGACCTTTTCAAAGAACTACTATACTATACTGTTTGCTTTGTTTGGGTATTTTACATCAGTTAACTTATGATTGTACATCTGTGACATTATTGATGATAAAGGGTTATTATCTTAAAGTTAAAATAGTAGACTTTGGGCTAGACTCACAACCAAAAATATAAAACAATAGCTTATAAAAGTGAACGGAGTTAGGTCACTGTTTATGAACAAAGTTTTAAAATGAATACCAACTGCTATATTAAAAAATTAAGAGAACAGTTACATAACTAATAACTGTTGATTTTTAAATAAATTAAAGTCAACTTTTGTTGGACACAGTTTTTTCTGTCGGTTTGCTTTTGTTTATGTAGTGTAGACTGGCCCTTCTGTCCCTCTCTAAGCACTCTTACCTCTGCAGACTTCCTCCCCAGTAACAAGTACGTCGCTGTGATTTCATCGTATTTCATTTTACTAAGAGATTCTTGTATTTCTTCTTGGGAATATCCCATTCCCACCATAATATCTAAAAGACACAATAGGATTTATATATTGAATTTTGGTTGCAAATCATGGTAGCATAGGGAGAAAGAGCTTTCTTTCATTTAGAAGGTAATGCACTTTCTGACAGAAGAGCTGCTGAACACAAGTGCAGGGAGCAAACTCCTGAGTAAGACAGAACGGACGGACCACTGACTGTGTCTCTGCGTTCTGTGCTCACCTTCGCTTTATTTCTGTGTAAGCCGTACACAGAGGAGCAAAACAGCATAATGCACACATGTAAACATGTACACACACGTGCACGCGCGAGCACACACGGACAGAGCAATTACCTATTCTCTTCTGGTCTGAGATGTCTAGTTCTGGTTCGACAAATGGCTTAAGCTCCTCTTCCTCATGACCTGCATTGATCCACCTGTCCTTCATGATTTGCTGAAAGGCAAGCTGTGTGTTAGCAGCACAGAACAAAGTTATCTCAACAGTTACATGATTACAGCACTGCGCTCGCTCACTCTGGTGGAAACAAGGCGCTCTGCTGTTGCTCACTTACTACTCAACTCCATCAGCGCTCAGTGTCACAGACCCGAACCCAGCACAGCCCTGCGAACGCTCCTCCTCCCCAGGGTGGTTACCTCCAGAGTGCCGCGTTTAACTGGGTTCAGCACCAGGAAGCGCTTGAGAAGGTTCTCACAGTCTGTGGACATGTAGAAAGGGATTCTGTACTTCCCTCGGAGTACTCTCTCTCTCAGTTCCTTTGGGGATGTAGGAACCAAAGAAGAGTTCGTTTTTAGGTTAAAACAGTAACAATGAACCAAACCCATAATGCACCCATACTGACAGAGCATTAAACTGTCAGTTTATACAATTTTATAAAAATCTTTAGTTGTGAAGTGCATGGCTGCAACTGCTTCTTATACCTTCAGGTTCTGACCATCAAAGGGAAGTGACCCACTGACTAGGGTGTACAGAATGACGCCGAGACTCCACACGTCCACTTCCGGCCCGTCATACTTCTTGCCCTGGAAGAGCTCAGGGGCTGCATATGGAGGACTACCACAAAACGTGTCTAGTTTACTGCCAACAGTAAATTCATTGCTAAAACCAAAATCTGCTATTTTAATGTTCATATCCGCATCTAATAACAGATTTTCAGCCTAGAGGGAAAACATCAAGACAAAAATGAAACTTAACTAAAACACAGTTATGACAATAGTATTAGGCATCTCAAAAAAGGCTTTTTACAAGGACTTATCTCTAATTAGCAAATGTAAAAACACTATTTTGAGAGAAAAACAAAAGATAAATTAGAATTCATAATTTGATATTAACAATCAAATACATAACAATTGTAAGACAAATTTAAAGAGAAAACACTTCAAGGTCAAGAAACTAAAAAAGCTTCTTCAATTAATAGGAGGCCTTTTAAAAACACAGGTGTGTGCTTTAGGTCGTCACAATGGATAAATACCATGAAGTGGTTGTAAATGGGCATTGCTTGGGAAGAACTCTCAACCTCACCCCAGACACAAACCAGTCACTTTTTAGCTGACAGGCACTAAGCAGCCGCTACACGGCAAGCACTAGACTGCTGTCTGGATGTACAAGGACGGGCGAGACAGGGCCCTGCCCTCGGAAGCTCATACTGTAGGGTGGGAAACAGGCTGCTGAGACCTGAGTACATGACAGGCACCCACCAACCTCAGTCTCAGCACGAAAGGGCCACAGAAACGTCCCAGCACAAGTGAAACAGGTGTGTTTGGGGCAGAACAGACTTGGAAGTCCACACAGTGAGAGCGCATTTCTGCCGACACCTGAAAGACAATGTGTGGAGGGAGGTGCTCCACAGAGATGGCTGGGGAGGTGGCAGGCGCCAAATGAGCAGTATTTACAAAGTTCAGCTTTCTAAGCTCGGGGGAGAGAAAACCACTAAAGAGCTGTTAAACGAGGAAGGGACAATCATGTGTGCACTTTTTTTGATTTTTGGTTTTTTTATTTGGCTTCTTTTTTTTTTTTTGTGACAGCGTCTCATCCTTTTAGCTCTGTCTTCACAGGAACTCTTTATGTAGGCCGGGTTGCCCTTAAACCCACAGATATGCAGCTCCTCCTCTGAGTGTGGGGATTAGAAGCATGTGTCATCATGCCTTTAACAGTGTTTCTAAAAGGTCATTCTGAAGGCTGGAGAGATGGCTTAGCAGACACTGCTGCTCTTCTAGGGGACCCAGGTTTGATTCCCAGTACCTACTTGGAAGCTAAAAACCATCTGGTTGCTGTTGGTAGGGAGGAGGGGTTATTGATGGCCTCTTCTGGCTTCTACAGGTATTGCACACACACAGTGCACAGACACACAAGCAGAGAAAACACCCATATACATGGAATAAAGATAGAATGGGAAAGAGGGAAAGTCAGGAGTAGAAAAGACAAGAAATTGTTTTAGTTGACTATAACATGGCTGTGGTCTGGTTTTGGAGGGTGGCAATGAAATAGAAGGGACAGTTGACAGCAACAAAAGGACGTGGGGACTGACTGGAGGTTAAGCAGAAAGCTCCTGAGAAGCTTTAGTCACAATAATAAAAATGGCACGCTCCAGTTTAGATTTTGACTGAGAACTGGCTATACCAGAGGTGTCCAAGGTATACTCTCTGCCTAGGTACCAGGATGCTTGGGTCCTAGGACAGCTCTGGATGCAGGTATAGACGGGGGGCGGGGGGTGGGGGTGGTGGGGGGTGGGGGGGTGGTGTTCATTCATATGTAGGCTGCTACCACAACCGGATGGATGCACTCAGGGCTGGGTGCTGAGAGGGACAAGCAAGTAGACAGTAACCTTATGAGCAGAGTGCATCAAAGTACTAAGCTAAGACTGAGTGTCTAGCAACTGTTTCGAGAATGTGCTGTGAGCCAGAGGGCGGGTCTGTGAGGAAGTAGGGTGGGGACAGTGAGGAGTGCATGTGGGGAGACCCAAGCTGAAGGCCTCCATGGAAAATGCTCTGTGAGTCCTAACTGCCAAGTGAAAGCAGAGCTGCAGCCTGTGGAGGACTCCAACAGGTACCACAGCTTACAACAGAGACCTGAAATAGCCCGTGCACTTTACGTTAAACAATGAGCATCTCTACCTACATACACAGTGAAGATGGCACGCTCCGTCAACAGGAGTGCATCATGAGAGAACGTAACTCTCCCACTGAACAACACAGTCTAACCTTCATCTGCAAAGCAGCTGCCAGACCACTGTACAGCCTAGCAAGGGTACTTGGGCTCACCTTGAGGTCTCTGTGAACGATCCGTTTTTGGTGGCAATACTGTACTGCGGACACAATCTGGACATGAGAAAAGTGGGGTTAGTCACCACCCTACTCAATCATAATATTCATTTACCCTTGTTTTTTCTTCTCTCCTTTCTTTTTTCTTTTTGTTCCTTCTGAGACAGGATCTCACTGTATAGCTGGGGTTGGCCTGGAAACCACTAGCCCCAGCCTCCCAGTCGTGCCTGCTTTGCCTCCTGTGTAAGGACAGTTGGAGGACCGTGCCGCTACTCCCTGCTTTGTTGTACTCAGGCAGTTTTGCATAGCCCAGGTTGGCTGTGAACTTTGTATACAGGTGACAATGATGCTGAACTCCTCTGGTCCTTCAGTTTCCAAGCCTAAGCCTCAGGACTGAAATCATGCAGCCTGCTACACTGGGTTCATGTGGTGCTGGGAATGAACCAACCAGGGCTGCATGAATGCTAGCAAGTACTCTACCCACTGGGCCATATCTCCAACCCCCATGAACATATTTTTCTGATATTGAGATTTTTCTTTTTTTTAATGCTTTTTTCATTCATTCATTTATTTATTTATTTATTTATTTATTTTTATTAACTTGAGTATTTCTTATATACATTTCAAGTGTTATTCCCTTTCCCGGTTTCCGGGCAAACATCCCCCTCCCCCCTCCCCTTCCTTATGGGTGTTCCCCTCCCAACCCTACCCCCATTGCCGCCCTCCCCCCATAGTCTAGTTCACTGGGGGTTCAGTCTTAGCAGGACCCAGGGCTTCCCCTTCCACTGGTGCTCTTACTAGGATATTCATTGCTACCTATGGGGTCAGAGTCCAGGGTCAGTCCATGTATAGTCTTTAGGTAATGGCTTAGTCCCTGGAAGCTCTGGTTGAGATTTTTCTTAAAGGTTATTTTTAAGTCCTGCTTTTGAATCACATCTTATCGTCTCCTGCCCCTCTTCAGTCTCTTCCTCTCGCTCCAAACAACTTGAAGCTAACCTGACACCATAGTGACGGGAAAATACTGAAAACCTCCTGCTGACTTCCTGGTGTTAAGCTAGAGACAATTATCTGTAAGGAAGACTCAGAGCCTGGGTATTTTCTGGGTGGACTTTGAGATGGTTCGATGGGCAAAGGACAGTGACATCAAGCCTGATGGCCTGCATTCAATCTCTGGGGCCCACAGGGAAGAGGAAGAACTGACCACTGCAGGCTGCCCTGACAAACTTGGGCTTGCACATGCACACATGCTAAATAAATATAATTTTAAGACCTTATTGACTCCATCAAGTGTGATCCACATTTGCTAGTAACACAGTGTCTCAGACATAAAAAGTTCTTAAAAAGATGTTACTAGCCAATCAGTATTATGAGCCCAGAGGGCAACACTGGGTGTCTTCCCACTTGGTCTGTTGGTTGACTGAATGTGTGTCTGTGCAGAGGCCAGAGGTCAGCACTGAGTGTCTTCCTCTACTACTTCTATCTTATATTCTGGACATGGTCCCTCACTGGACCTGATGCTTACTGATTGGCTAGACTGGCTGGCCAATGAGCTTCAAAGATCTGGTCTCCTCTTTCCCAGTGTTGGAGTTATAGATGCACATCACTATGCCCATCTTTCTGTGTGTTCCAGTGGCCTCAAACCTAGGTCCTAGTGCTTGCACAGTAGGCATTTTACTGACTCTTTTTATACCACTTTAAAAAAGATTTATTTATTATATATATGAACACTAGCTGTTTTCAGACATACCAGAAGAGGGCATCAGATCTCATTACAGATGGCTGTGAGCTGTCATGTGGTTGCTGGGAATTGAACTCAGGACCTCTGAAAGAGCAGTCTGTGCTCTTAACCATCTCTCCAGCCCAACAAGTACTTTTTTTGTTTGTTTGTTTGTTTTTGTTTTTCGAGACAGTGTTTCTCTGTGTCCCCCCAGCTGTTCTAGAACTCATTCGGCAGACCAGACTGGCCATGAACTCAGAGATCTGCCTGCCTCTGCCTCCCAAGCCTTGGGATTAAAGGCGTGCACCACCATGCCCAGCTTGGATACCACTCTTAATTGCACTACCAAGATTAACAATGTAACTTATGAATTAACAAACTAAACACTAATCCATACCTGTCTAAACTTAGCTCTTGCTTCTTTTTCCTTCATTCTTCCATGTGCAACCAAATAGTCAAATACTTCACCTATAATAAGAGAAATAAAATTAAGCAGAAATCCTACAACTGGGTGTTAATTTTCCCATAAATTGATAATGTTGTTTTAGTCTTTTTTAATTTAAAATATTTTTAGATTTATTTATTTTACATGTATGTGTGTTTTGCCTGGGTGCATGCCTGTTGCCTGCAGAGATCAAAAAGAGGTACTCTGTTCCCCTGGAACTTGAGTTCCAAATGGATGATTGTGAGTGGCCCTATGGGTGCTGAGAACTAAACCCTGGTCTTCCACAAAAGCAGTCAGTGCCTTTTGCCAATTCTCTAGCTCTTATTTTTAAAATTTAAATACATCTAAATGTAAGTATGTAGTTAGTTAACAGTTCTAAAAACATGTTCACTAAGCTATAACTGAGGCTAACTATGCTCACAGGAATAAGCCTGAGACTGAAGGTACACTATAAAAAGACTCTCACACATTTAAGCTATGTGCACTTTCAACAGCCTCAACAGAAATTGAGCAGTTAAGATGGAAAGGTAAGCCAGGTGTGGTGGTGCATGCTTTTACCCCAGCACACTGGAAGCAGAGACAGGCAGTTCTAGGCCAGCCTGTTCTAAAGAAAGATCCTATTTCTCTCCAGACCTCTCCCCAAAAAGTATCTTCCTGTAAGATTATCACCAGGCATTACTTTATTTTCTGCAAATGTCTTGATTTACTAATTAATAAATCAGTATTAGTTTCTATTATTAATGAACTGCTTCAGTTATTAAAGGTAACTATCCACTAACTGCAGGCAATGCTCCCTGCTCTGGAGAACCCAGCAGCAAGGTCAGTAGAGCCCCTTTCCTGAGTATCCTGTTAACAGGAGAAACAACAAACACACATGCACAGAGTGAGTCCAGGAGCCATGACAGCTGTGAAAAAAAGGAGGAAAATAACAAGAGTTTATAGGGCACATGTTTGTGCCCCTCTATCTATCTAATGGAGCGGACAAACTGTCAGAGTAAAAGACATAAACATATACATACATACATACATACATACATACATACATACACACACACACACACATACATACATAGGTGGGAGAGGAAAGCAGTAAGGCAGACACAGGTACTGGAGAAGTGTAAACAATGGGGAAAACACAGGGCAGGGTTTGCAAAGGGCTCTGCTATACTCTAAATGAGGTGAGAACCTAAAACTGACTTTGTACAAGTATCACTGACTGCAGACTGGGAAGAGTAGGATGAGAGGACGGGGTGGGAAGCCACTCTAGTACCTATGCAGTAACCAGTCGGGCAGAAGCAGGACTGCCTACAAGGGGTACGCAGCAGTGGTGAGCAGTGAGGCTCAGGACAGGATGAGGTGATGCCAACAGAGCATGGTCGTCATCTCTGGCTACTGCAGTAGCGTAGATGAGAGCTTCTGCACACCCTGGCATCTGGATATGTGGTTCACAGTTGTTTGAGGAGGTTTCATAGGTATGGACTTCTGTTCACTGGGGGTAGGCTGTGAGAACTGAAAATCTTGCCCTACTTCCAGAGTGTTCTCTCTGCCATAGTGCTGGGGTTGAAGATGGGCGCTCTCAAGCTTCCTGCTCCTGCTGCCATGACTGCTGCTTGCTGCTCTGCCACCCTGCCAGGATGAATGCCTATCCCTGGATCTATAAGCCCAAGTAAACGCTTCCTTCTCTAAGTTGCTCTAGTGTTTTAACATAATAAACGTAAGACACATACCAACAACTACACAGCAAGTTCATGGCAAGCCTGGGATTCAAAAGACCTTGCCAAACCGCCCCACTATCCCACACTAAAAACACAATAAACCAAAAAGGTAAGGCAGAAACCTGCCTTAGTGGTTAAAGGTGCTTCTTACTCAGCCAAGAAGACTTGAAGGTGGACCGCCACATCTTTGGAACAAGGCAGATGTGGTCTTCATAGGCCTGTAATCCCAGTGCCATAGAGGGAGTCAGGAGGATCAAAAAACTCAAGTTCCGACTCTCACTCTTCTTCCTCACTCTCACTCTTCCTTCCGCTCTTCCTCCCTCTCCCTCCCTCTCTCTCTCTCTCTCTCTCTCTCTCTCTCTTCTTCTCTTCCTCTCCTGGCTTGACATGATTTAAAAAAAAAAAAAAAAGACTCAAGTTCCAGGTTCAAGGAGTGATCCTTCCTCCAGGGAATAAGGACAGAAGGACAGAGGAGGACACCTAACCCTATCCTGTTTTCTGTGACATGCATGCGTGAGCATGAGACCCATGCATGCACACATATACACATATCACATACACATAAGAAAGAAAACTATTAGTAAATGAAATGACTCACTGTTATACCAACCATACATGAGGTCCAAATATCCAAATCATTCTTTATAAATTCAAATACAATATTGTAGGTTGATGTCTATATGCAGGTGAGGACTGTCATAAGTTAGGTCAAGGCCATGATTGGACAGTAAAAAAATAAGGAGGGGACAAAGCTTTTGTAAGGTAGGAGAGAAGGGGAAGGAGGAGGAGAATCAAGATGGAGACAGAGAAGGATGACCCAGATCTGGATGGTCTTGATTTGCCAAGGTAGTTATGTATATTTCTTAACGGATGGATTTCTATAGGCAAATTTACCTTATCTAGGTGGGCAGTTTATAGCCTTATCAATTGGTTGTGAATTTATTGTGTGGATATATTGTGGATTGAGAATTTAACATATAAATCTGATTGATAAATTATAGTTTATTGAGTCATGATGTCACTGGGTTGTTGGGCGTGTGGGCAGAGCCCGTGCTGGATTTCTAGAGACCTGATTTTACTGGATAGCTGGAACCAGAGAGTTCGTGGCTCACACTGGGAGAGATACTAATCAGAGATAAATTATGTACAGGTGCTAGCAGTGCAGGATAAAAGGTTTAGCCATTTTTTTTAATATTTACTGCAACACAATATAAGCCTCTTAAAAGATTTCAACAACTGTGAAGCACACTCACAATAAGTAACTAAGTTTTATAAATCAGGAATACAATTTATAAGCTGGAAAAAATTTTCCTATCACAGATGTATTAACACTCAGATTAAGCCGCTGGACAAAGAACCAAGTGAAGCCCTGAGCAGCGCTCCTGTAAACGTCAGGGGTATGGCACGGCCAGGACAGCTCAGAATGCAGAACTTTACACCACCTTTCATTCTTGAACCCAGCTAGTCATGGCAGGCCTGACCTTTCTGGGCTTTACTTTTATCTATAAAAAGTAGGTGACATGGATGATTTCTATGCAATTCTAAGATTCTACCAAATGAAAAGGTACTGCCAGACACAATGTACATGGCTTTATTTTCAGCACTCAGGAGGCAGAACCAGGCAGATCTCTGAGTTTAAGATCAGCTTGGTCTATAGAGTTAGTTCTGAGGTGCAATGACCACACAGTGAAAGCAAGTTTCAAACACAAAGAAAGGAAGGGAGAGTGGGTAAGAAAAAAGTATTCAGGTGGTGGTGGTGAGCCAATTTAATTAAAACTTTTGTCATTCCTATTCCTGTAGAAGGACGAACTCATTTCAACAACACAGGATGTATTCAAGACAATGAGAGACCTTAAGTCATACTGCAGAGAGCTTCGTCAACATACCCACTGTGACCCTCAGCCTGTCAGACATTACATGTCAGATCCCACAGTACCTTTACCATACAGTCTGTCTTTCCGAGGCTCATCTGCATTTTACCAAGGCAGGAAGCCTTCCATCCCTCCAGTTAAGCTGAGTAATCTATAGCCTGGGCACTTTGAACAGGAACAGAAGCTGGTGACAAACTGACAGTGCGGAGGCTGCAGTGCTCAGTCACCCGGTATTTACCATGTACAAGGTGCTGGCCTTGAACTCAGAGATGCTTTTGGTACTGCCAGAAGTAATGGGGTTAAAAGTGTGCCATAACGCCTTTTGAAAAGACATTAGTTTATAACTTCTTTCCCTTTAAAACAAAGTGTGTACATGCATGTGTAAATGCGGGGAGGGCCTCGGGGAAGGCCTCAGCTCAAGGAGGACAGAGAAGGCCATCAGGTAAATTGCTGCGTCACTCTCTGCTTTATCCCCTTGACACAGGGTCAGCTACCACTGAAACTAGAGCTGGGCTGGCACCCAGCAAGCTCCATCAATCCTCCTGTCTCTGCTCTCAAAAGAGTGCTTGAGAGAGGGGTGTTTGTGTGTGCATGTGTGTACACTGTTCATGCAGAGGTCCTGGGTTCAGCTCCCAGCACCCACATAAGAAGGTACACAATTAATTGCCTCTTAACTCCAGTTTCAGAAAACTAGATGCCCTCTGTGGGCACCAGCACCCATGTGGTATACAAAAATTTGTGTAGACTCACCCACATACACATAAAAATAATAATTCTTAAATAAGATAAAAATAAACACAATACATAGTCAATAATGAATTCAGAGTATTGAAGAGTGATGCTTGAGGTATGTCCACTAGAACACATTCCAAGACATGCTTAGAGTTTTTTAAAGATTTATTTTCCTTTCATGTGCACTGATGTTTCCTACATGTATGTCTGTGAGAGAGCATCAGATCCTCTGGAATTGGAGTTACAGACAGTTGCGAGCTGACATGTGGTTGCTGGGATTGAACCGGGGTCTTCTGGAAGAGCAGGCAGTGCTCTGAACCCCTAAGCCACCTCTCCAGCCTCCCTCCCCTTTTTGAACACTTACAAGTTTTTATGTAGGACTGTTTGCCTGCACACAGGTCTGTAGAGTATGTACATAAGCATGTATCCTCAGAAGTCAGAAAGAGCATGGACCCCCTGGAACTGGCGTTACGATAGCTGCCAGCCTCCATGGTGCCAGAGACAAAGTGAACAGTTGCGCAGGAAGTGCCTGTCTGATACAAACAGTGGACCGTACAGGTGGCTCAAACACTAGGGCCGTCAGCCTCACCTCAAGGACCACAGAAACTGTACCTCTACTTGTAGTCACAGGTGCTAAAGCCATCATTTTTGGCTTTGGAACAGATAAGACATCGATGGCATGTGTTAGAGTTGAGGATATAATTCTGTGATAAAGTTTATGCTTTAAACCCTAGTTTTCATTCCCAAGAGCAAAAACAAGACAACAAACAAAACTAAGAAACTGATAAAACATCTAACACGCACTAATACATAAAAACATCAAATACTTAGGATTGGGGATTTAGCTCAGTGGTAGAGCGCTTGCCTAGGAAACGCAAGGTCCTGGGTTCGGTCCCCAGCTCCGGAAAAAAAAAAAAATGTATGTAGACGCTCGTCTCCATTTACCTCTCAGATTTAACATTAAAAAAAAAGAAATCTCAGCACATGCCACAGTGTAGAGGGCTTTGACAATCTTCTGTTAAGTATAATATTGTGAGTCGGGACAGATGAACAAATTCTGTATTATCTCATTATATTTGGTCCCTAAACTACTCAAATTCAGCACACAAATAGTTTGGTGGATGCAAGGAGCTAAGAAAGAGGTAAGAGACAGTCCCAGTTTGGGAACTTTCCAGAGAAACAGGTAACAGTGAGGGTACATAACTATGCAAATGTCACTGTGCTAGCGAGTTTTATGTCAACTTGACAAAGGTAGAGTCATCTGAGAGAACCTGTCTAGTGGAGGCATTTTCTCAATTGAGGGGAGCCCATTTATCTGGGTGGTTTTATAAGAAAGCAGGCTGAGTGAGCCATGAAAAGCCAGTACAGCCTTCCTCCATGGCCTCTGAATCAGCTCCTGCCTCTGCTTCCTGCCCTCTTTTAGAGTTCTTGTCCTGACTTTCAGTGATGGACTATGATGCTGAAATATAAGCTAAACAAACCCTTTCCTCCCCAACTTACTTTTGACCATGGTGTTTATTACAGCAAAAGAATCCCCGGCATTAGTAGCACCTGCCTTTAATCCCAGCACTTAGAGGGAGGCAAAAGTAGATGAATCTCTGAGTTCAAGGATAGCTTGGTCTACAGAATGAATTCTAGTATAGCCAGGGCTACTACACATAGAAACCTTGTCTCCCAAAATTAAAAAGCAAGATGATGATCAGAAGTTCAAGGTCATCATGACAGAGATTCAGATCCTAAATTTTATGTGATATACATTTACCAAAACTGGAAAGAGAGTTGCTGCATATTGTCAACTAGTAATGCTAATAGTAAAGTCAGAGGGATGTTTTCAGAGGGTAAAGTGCTGGTCATGCAACCTAATCACACTTGAGTCTAAGGCCACAGTGGGAGCAAAGAGCCAAGCCTTGCACGCTGTCCTCTGACCGCTCTAAGTGTGCTGCTGCAAATGCGTCTACACATATACACAGTAAATGTAATCAACCACTACAACCCATAGTACTGACAAGGCACGGTTTTGACTCTGATCCCCGTGTTAACTAATGCCTTAAAGACTACCTATCTGTGGCTGCAGATTGCTCTTCAAGAGAAAAGGGGGAAATACATACTCATAACCTCTCCGGAAGCAATATAAATGTGCTTACCTCCACTTGCATATTCCATGATTAAGTAGAGTGTTTTTTCCGTTTCAATGACCTCGAACAATTTCACTGGGGGAGGAGAGAAGACAATGAAAAAGAACAAATGTCTGTATGTATAAGACCTGACCAATAAGCTACAAACCCCTCAACTTTTTCCTGTTTAAAGGTTTTTTGAGAGCTGGCCCTTATAAGTGTTTTTAGGGGTTAAAAACTATTCTGCATTACAGACTTCTGTAAAAACAAAGAAGCCATAAACATAGAGCTTCTTTCCGGGGTTGAGAATGTGCTCATCAGTTTGTCCATGGCAGCTTCCTTACTGCTCTTGCCCCGCTGTCCTGTTCCTGTCTGCATGCTGTCTGTGTCCCTCCCTTCTAGCACCTCACCGGCACCCGTCCGGCCTCCAGTCTTCTTTCCTCCTCCTCCTCCTCCTCCTCCTCCTCCTCCTCCTCCTCCTCCTCCTCCTCCTCCTCCTCCTCCTCCCCCTCCCCCCCTCTCCCCCTCCTCCTCCAGGCTTTCTGCCCACCCAGGGAAACTCCTTGCAGCCCTCAGACAACTAGACTCCTATGTTAATAATCTGAGAGTGAAACAAGAAATAATTAAAGGGAAACGTGCCAATTACATACATTTCTTTAGTAATGCTAGTCAAGTCCTATCCCCAAACTCTGTAATATTTATTTTGAGATATGCTCTAAACTGTAAGGTTGGCCTTGAACTCATTCTGTAGTTTAGACAAGCTGTGGACTTAGGGTTTTCCTGCTTCTGCCTCTCTAGAAGGTATAGGTGAGCCACAGACCAGCAAAAATAACTTTTTTTTCCTTTCCTCTAGAGCTGATATGAGCCCAGGGTTGTAGGCTTGCTAGGGAAATATTCTATCACCAAGTTAAATTCCTATCCTCCAGAACTTTAAATTAAAAAAAAAAAAAAATTCAGAGGCCATGATGGTCTACATAGTAAGTTCCAGGATAGCCAGAGCTACATAGTGAAGCCCTGTTTAAAAAATAAACAAACGGGCTAGATAGATGGCTCAGTGGTTAAGAGCACTGACTGCTCTTCCAGAGGTCCAGAGTTCAATTCCCAGCAACCACATGGTGGCTCACAACCATCTGTAATGAGATCCAATGCTCTCTTCTGGTGTGTCTGTGGATGACTATAGTGTACTCATATGAAAATAAATTAATAAATTTAAAAAAATTAACAAACAAAAAACGAAAACACCAAACAAAGTAAAAGCAAACAAAACAATGATTTTTTTTCAGGGAGAGGGAATTGTCAGTGAAATTTTACTATGATGGCTTCTTTGTTTAGATAGAACTTTCTAGTTCTGCTAATTCATAAAGCTATAACACATCAAACATAAACAATTAAAAGGAAAATAAAGTAAATGCCAAGCTATTAAGTCACTACTAGGGGCTGGGGATTTAGCTCAGTGGTAGAGCGCTTACCTAGGAAGCGCAAGGCCCTGGGTTCGGTCCCCAGCTCCGAAAAAAAAGAACCAAAAAAAAAAAAAAAAAAAAAAAAAAAAAAAAAAAGTCACTACTATATAGATCTATTTGGTTTTCTTATTTTCTTTAAACTTTTCTCAAAAAAAAAAAAAAAAAAACAAAACAGGGTGCAACTAAATGATGTCTTTGATTTCTTATGACTTTTTCTTTTTTTTTTCTTTTTTTCTTTTTTTTCAGAGCTGGAGACTGAACCCAGGACCTTGCGCTTGCTACCACTGAGCTAAATCCCCAACCCCAATTTCTTATGACTTAATAAGACACTAGATGGACCGAGAAAACACCTGACAGAGTGGTTGGAGTGTGAGTGAACTGATCACATTCTCAGGCCATTACTTAGCTTCTATGTTCGAACTGCTAAGAAAGCTAACTGGGGGGTTGGGGATTTAGCTCAGTGGTAGAGCACTTGCCTAGAAAGCGCAAGGCCCTGGGTTCGGTCCCCAGCTCCGGAAAAAAAAAAAAAAAGAAAGCTAACTGGGGAAAGTTGGAGCAGCACTGGTTAATGAGCAGCGTAAGGAAGAGTCATGTTAATATGTGAAAGCAGACAATAGCTCTTTTAAGAAAATTCTTTAGGGGTTGGGGATTTAGCTCAGTGGTAGAGCGCTTGCCTAGGAAGCGCAAGGCCCTGGGTTCGGTCCCCAGCTCCGAAAAAAAAAGAAAATTCTTTAACTCAATATGGCATTAATGCCTTTGATCCCAGCACTCTGGAGATGGGAGGCATCCAGAATATATAGACAAACCCTGTCTAGAAAGAAAAACCAAAACAAGAAAACACAAGCAGAAGAACCAAACAACAACGGCAATTTAAATCTATTACACCAAGTAAGTGGAGGGCTGTGACCTTTGATCCCAGGGACAGAAGTGATCAATATTTAGTGATGAAATTCTGACCAGTAAGGATAAAATAAATTTTTGGTGAAAAATTAGAATCTAAAAATCCATATGTTAATGATTAACCTCAAAGACACGAAATGGAAAACAAAGGCCTTTTTTCATCATTATACTTCTTGTGATTTTTCTTTTTCCCCAAACATATTTACCAATTCTAATATATACAATTTTTCACTAATCTTTTCAGAATAATAGCCTAGTAAATTTTTTCACTGTAGTCATAAAACAACAATGCTAAACATGACATTACCCATCTCATTTACTCTTGAAATAATATATTTTTTTAAGATTTATTTATTTATTTACTCCTTATATATGAGTACACTATAGCAGTCTTCAGACACACCAGAAGAGGGCATCAGATCCCCATTACAGATGGTTGTGAGCCACCATGTGGTTGCTGGGATTTGAACTCAGGACCTCTGGAAGAGCAGTCAGGGATCTTAACCACTGAGCCATCTCTCCAGCCCATTGCAATAATATTTTTAAAATAAAGGAGCTGGAAGGTGCTGGGTCTTAATCCCAGCATATGAAGGCAGAGAGGAAGGGGGATCTCTATGAGCTTAAAGGCCAGCCTGCTCTACAGAGCAAGTTACAAGACATCCAGGGCTGCACAGAGAAACTAGAAGAATAAAGGAGCCATTATCTTATAAAAATACAATCACACTATTTAAAAGGCCCTATTATGACATACAGAATCAAATGTTTTCACTAGTGTGGAATTTGTGTGTTCCAGCTCAGTCCTGCGATTATAAGGAGAAAGATGAATCCTTTCCTCTTTAAATATGTATCATAGTTATGCACACAGGATACACGGATAGTTCCTATGCATTATACAGCATGCATCCCATATTCTATATACTGCTCTTTGAAAAAATTACCAACTAACAAGATGTAAATCGGGGGTTGGGGATTTAGCTCAGTGGTAGAGCGCTTGCCTAGCAAACGCAAGGCCCTGGGTTCGGTCCCCAGCTCCGGAAAAAAAAAAAAAAAAAAAGAAAAAGATGTAAATTAACCAGCCTGATTATACATATTCTTATGGCACTAAAACTTAAGTCAAATGCTTAATACCTGAAATTTCAAAGAGCTGGCACAAACTAACTTGTCCATGTATTTTATTCAAAATGTACATGGGCATGGGGAAAAGGATGGAGCTTCCTATCACTTCAGACATACATGTTTATTTTAGCTTTATAACATATTTTCAAGACTGTATATTTAAACCCCAAAGTATTTAAGAAAACAGAAAGTACCTATGTTTGGGTGATTTAAAATCTTCATTATTCTTACTTCTCTGAAGAGCTAAAAAAGCAAAAGACAAACCCTTATATTATTAAATGTTATACTCTGCTTACAGCAAAATAAGTTTTTTCTTAGATAACGGTTTCATTATTTACATTTTTTACCCTATTCCTAAGAATAAAATAACACAGAAATGCAGAGTAACCTGAAGTACATTTATAACCCATCACCAATGCTTCCATTAATGGAAACAGCAGCTCCTGAGAGGAGCAAGTACACTCTGAATTTACTTCTTTACAAACAAGGTTAGATTTAGACTAGAACAGCTTGTGATTAAACCTCATTGTCCACAAGCCTGAGGTTCAATAAAGACCTGAGCAGACCCAGGGAACTGTATTAGGATGACATGAGATTCCTTCATTCTAAACGATTCTACAGTGAAACTGAACGATACGGATTGGGAAGTCCTAGGTGGAGAGGATGGTGACAGCACAATGGGAGCCATCTGCAGCGCAGGCCTCTGGAGCCACACAGCACGCACAGCTACACTTGCTGTGTTCCTTGCTTTAGCCAATGTGATCCTAGCAAAGTGAAAATGAGCAGGAGCTGGAGAAAAGGTTTGCCATCAGGGTCCATTCTTAGAGCAGCATAAAGTTGGCCTCTGCTGCTTTCAGGATGACCTTCTCCCCAGAGTCAAGCCCGTCAGCCTAATAGCACACGACTACACCACTGAAGCAGACTTTGCACATCTGGCTGAAGCAGAATATGCAGAGTAGATAGACAGAAGTAATAAAACGTGTGGTGGAGACACATGCCGAGGACTTGGAGAGGAAAAAGTGTATCGCTGTGGATTGGATTAACAACAGGATCCAAAAGCTACAAAGAGATCGAGTTCATTTTGGCCAACCTCTTCCAAAGTTGTAGTATCTTTCTATGGGGAACAAAGCTGGGAAAGGCCTAGATTAACAGACTGCATCTGCAGAAAGGAGCTGGTGAGAAGGCTCAGGGTTCCCACTTTGCCAGCTCTGTTCACTGTGTCTAACCTACATTTAAATGAACAGCTGTAGGTAGATAGATGGCTATAGAGATGTATACCTGAGTTCATATCTTAAGTATAAGGACCGATATAGACGCCTATCTTAAACACTTTATGATTTTTAATTATGGGGGAGTGCAAGTGGGCTTATGTGCCTGTGGAAGCCAGACAAAGGAAATGGCTGTTTGGTTTGCATGTGTGTTTGTGTGCACTGCATGTGTTTCGGGTACCCTGGGAAGTCAAAAGAGGGCAGCTGAGCATTTGATCCCCTGGAACTAGATGGAGTTCCTGATGGTAGTAAGCTGCCACTCAAGTTCCTGGAACTAAACCCAGGTCTCTAAAAGCAACAGGTGCTCCTTCCCACTGACCCAGCTCTAACAGTGACTAACCCTGACTCTGCCTCACTCCCAAGACATGGGCCACCGTGTCCAGCCCAACAGGAATGCTTTAATTTCCTACATAAAAGCCTCCTGCTGCTGCTTCTATATTTTGTGTTCTGAGTGGAGAAGACTGCCACTCTGGAATGTTCATTATATTGAAAAACTGTTATGTGCTATTAGCATTCTGGAATCTGGCTTACATTTCCTGAGTTTCAAACCCAAGCATGGTTATGTCAAGTGTCTTTCAAAGCTCCTAGTTCTGTGAAAGGAAAAAGGTAACGGCCCAAAGTCAAAACAGCCTTAAAAACAGCTAGAAGGCAAACCATCTCCAACAGAGGTTATTGTTTATCCCACGATATAAAAGTGCCTAAAAATCATGGAAGGCTCAGCCCTAGACAAAGTTCAACTAAAAACTCCATCGGACTGTCTCCACTTCCCTAGCCAGCCACTTTCTCCTGGAAGCTCTAAGTACTAGTGTGATGACGATGTTGCCTTCCCCATGTTTAAACTCTTACTTGGAAACCTCATCTAAGGGGACCATTTTTCTCTGCCCAAGAGTCTCTCTATTGGGAATTCCAGCCAGCTGTCTTAAAAGAGCTTCCCTGGTTGATGTCTGGCCTGATGTTCCAAATGCTTGATTTGATGGTGTTTGCTGGTTGATGTCTGTCTAAATTCTACCTGCTACTTATTCTTTTATTTTGGTTTTCTGTACACTTAATAAACTCATTCATTTAAGACCCCTATCTAACTATTGTAGACTATTTTCTGGACCAGACAAAACACAACCACACTCCTCACAACTACTCAGATTTGGCTTCTTTTCTGGCTTCCTTCTGTCAAGCAACAGAGACACCTGCTTTATAACGTAGTACAGTTATCCCTTGCATCTCTCAACTGTTTTCACAAACCTTGAACTAGAAGGCTTCACAATCCGCAGTTAAACCTACCTTAGGACACTGCACCAAGAGCACAAGTAGCAGGCCTGCCCCATTCAGCCTGCTTATCAACAGCAGCAATGCCCACAACTCCATGCCCATAATGGGACATGCTCTGTTCTCAGAGAATCTCTTTTCAGCCATCAAGTACCAGGTAGAATCAAGTGAGTTTCCTGTTTAACACCACAATTAACTCCTCACTTTTTCCCTGAAATGTCTTGAATATCTCTCAAAGGAAGGGATGCTGACACTTTTTTTCCACCTGAGACAAGGCCTTAGCTTGCATTGAACTTGCTATATAGACCAGGTTAGCCTCAAACTTAAGGAGATCTGCCTGCCTCTAGCTCCCAAGTACTAGGTAAGCACTGCCCTGGCCTCCCACACATTTTGTGTGTGAGTGTTTATTATGATGCCCTCCCTCCACAGGGCCTGAAACCAAGTCTGGCGGTGACGCCTTTAATCCCAGCACTAAGTAGGCAGAGGCAGAAAGGTCTCTGTGGGTTTGAGGCCAGCTTAAGAAGCAAGTTCCAGGACAGTCAGGGATACACAGAAAAGGCCTCTCTCGAAACAACAAACAACAAAAGCACCAAGTCTCACCAGGTTTGAGTCAGCCTCCTTAGCATTTTAATGACATTTCTTTCTTTCCTTCCTTCCTTCCTTCCTTCCTTCCTTCCTTCCTTCCTTCCTTCCCAAGGATTTATTTATTTTATTTCTATGAGTACACTGTGTGTTTTCAGACAGACCAGAAGAGGGCATTAGATCCATTACAGATGGTTGTGAGCTACCATGTGGTTGCTGGGATTTGAACTCAGAACCTCTGGAAGAGCAGTCAATGCTCTTAACTGCTGAGCCATCTCTCCAGCCCAATGACCACATTTCTTAAATCCTATTCACAAGAAGCTTTGTTACAGAGCTGTCAGGGTTCTATTGACAAGTGAAAACGATTACTTTTTGAAGGATTTTTTAAAAACATTATTCATTAAGTGGATATGAGTGTTCTGCCTGCATGTAAGTGCACTGTGTGCATGCAGTGCTGTGGAGGTCAGAAAGAAGAGCTGGATCCCCAGGAACTATAGTTATAGACAACTGTGAACCACTAGCTGGGTACTGGGAACCAAATCTCAGTCGTCTTCTAAAGAGAAGCCACTGCTCATAACTACCGAGCCATCTCTCCAACATCCCCCCTTTTTTCTCTGTCTCTCTTTTCCCCACAAGACAAAGCCCCGCTATGCAGCTGACATATCTGGAGCTTGCTAAGTTGACCAGGGTAGCCTTGAACTAAGAGAAAGCTTTTTGCCTCTGATGCCCAAACACTATGCTTAAAACCATACCCCACACATCCTATGTTGCCCTGGCTGTCCTGGCACTAGCTCTGTAGACCAGGCTGGCCTTAAACTGAGAGATCCACCTGTCTCTGCCTACCTGGTGCTGGAATCAATGGCCTGTGCCTGGCATCCGGTGGACAGATTTCTTTTAATAGAAAGTAATACATTATTTATTTGTTATATAGAATATTCAGACTACTACAAGGTAGGTTTTTTCATTTATTTAATAGGTTCATGTGTCATACACAAATGTGGAAGGTAGAATGTTACTTGTGGGAGTTGGTTCTTTCTGTCTACCAGGTTCCTAGGATTAAACCCTAAGTCCTAAATCTCGGCAGCAAGAACCTGCTAGGCTGTCTTCTTGGCCCAGAGCTCTGACTGTGCCAGTGCCTCATTTTGCCATTTCAGCAAAGTTACCAAAGAACAAAACATTTTAAGTAAGTTACAGTATAGCATGGTTAGGGTCAAATTAGATGTCTGAAAGAGAGTGACAGAAGACATCCTGAGTCACCCTCACACAGCTAGTGTTTACTGCACCAGACGGTGTTTCATGCTGCTCCATGTTCACGGAATTGTTGTACAGTCTTCGATGTACACTTGGAGTGGTAAAGCCTTGTTGGGCCCAAGTAGCTAACATATCTGTAGAGGTAAATTTCTATGTAGACCAGGATGGCCTCAAACTAAAGAGACCCATCTGCCCCTGGCTCCCAAGTGCTAGCACTGAAGGAATGCAGCAGCTGTGCGGTCACTTGCTTCCTGGACCACTGACCTGAGTTTGATCCCAAGACCTGCATGGTGGAAAGAACCAACTCCTTCGAGTTTTCCTGACCTCCACATGTAATATAATTTTTTTTAAAGCACTGAATGTTTCTAAGAAGAAACATATGAAGCGGTTACATACAAGATCCAAGGAGGGGCTGGGGATTTAGCTCAGTGGTAGAGCGCTTACCTAGGAAGCGCAAGGCCCTGGGTTCGGTCCCCAGCTCCGAAAAAAAGAACCAAAAAAAAAAAAAAAAAAAAAAAAAATCAAATCCAAGGAATCCAAGAAACTGAGATTTAGTTTTTGTTGACTGACAACAGAGAACAAGTGAATGCTGGTTTTCATCTGTCGAGGTCTCAAAGGTTCTGTGAACTCACCAGGTCATGTGAAGATGGTATGAAAACTATCCCTTTTCCAAAGGTTTCTGGTGTGGACTTTTGGACTAACAGAATTATAGCATATGGATATTGGATGTAGACAATCCTGGCTTCAAAGACAATAGCTATCATAACATTTTTTAAAAATTGTTACTTATGTGTATGGCTGTTTTATCTGTGTGTATGAATGTGCACCACATGTGTGCTTGACGCATGCAGGGACCAGAAGGTATCGTCTCCTAGAACTGGAATTATTGATGGTTCTAAGTGATGGAAATCAATCTCACATCCTCTGGAAGAGAAAAACACTCTCAAACATGAGCCACCCCTGTAGCCAAAAGTATTTTTCAGAGCTGGCTATCAGATATAAACACAGAGCATCCATCACTGACTATGATGAGACTAAGGTCTGAGGAACCATCTTTCTGAGAGCTCAGCAGCTGCTAAACACCCAGCACCCACTCTGGCTGAGAGCACCTTAGCACCTCACACCTGCTGTCTCCTGACGCAGATGTGGAAAGATGATATTCCACAAGGGGAAGACACATCACACTTTTGAAAAGAAGAGCACAGAGTTTTCACCTACCCTCTGGTTACCTGTCACCAAGAGATTTCCTATCAGGCTCAGGCCTTTTGAGTTGTGTACTGCAATGTATATGCATAACAGAGTTCAGACCTCTACCACACACCGCCATTACCTCTTAAGTTATGTTCACCTCTCGGCTACTCCTAGTTATGTTCAGTTCTCTCAAGAAGTTGGCCTGGTTTCCCCTGAGCTTCAAAGGGGACTGCAATCCCAGCACTTAAGTTAGGACAAGAGGAATGCTATGACTGTGGATTCTGGTCTAACCTAGGCTATCACAGCAAGACTGGCTTAAATATTTTTATAAAAATCATCAATTAACAAATCAAATTAAGGGCTGGAGAGACGGCTCAGCAGCTGTGAGCATTGACTGCTCTTCCAGAGGTCCTGAATCCAATTCCTACCAACCACACGATGGCTCACAACCATCTATAATAAGATCTGATGCCCTCTCCTGGTGTCTGAAGACAGCTACAGTTACTTATATATAATAAATAAATCTTAAAACAAATAAAGGGGGAGGGACGATGTGGCTGATGGTTCCAGCACTAACACGGAGGATCGAGGTTGAGGTCAGCCTAGGCAGCATGAAGATATCCTGTCTTCAAAAGTAAAAACAGATGGCTCAGTAGTTAAGAGCACTTACTGCTCTTACCAAGGAGCCAGATTTGGTTCCTGGCATCCATGTGGTAGCTCACAGACATCCATAATCCTGTTCCATGGAATCCAACAGGGTTAATGTAGTCCTGTCCTATGGAATATAACAGGGCTACTGAGTCCTCAGCAGTAATTCAGGATATTCTCCACTGAAAGATCTTTTGTCCCTATCTTGCTAATATATTACATGCTAAATATTCTAAATGGGTGAAAAACCCCATACCTATTTAAATAATATCAAAGTTGACGTGATGGTTAATATCAAAGATTCATGGCTCAGCTGGGTGGTGGTGGTGCATGCCTTAAACCCCAGCCCTTAGGAGGCAAAGGCAGGCAGATCTCTGAGTTTTAGGCCAATCTGGCCTACAGAATGAGTGCCAGTGTGGCCAGGGATACACGGAGAAACACTGTCTAGAAGAGAAAAGAAGAAGAGGAGGAGGAGGAGGAAGAAGAGGAAGAGGAGGAAGAGGAAAAGGAAGAGGAGGAAGAGGAGGAAGAGGAGGAAGAGGGGGAAGAAGAGGAAGAGGAGGAGGAGGAAGAAGAAGGGGAAGAGGAGGAAGAGGAAGAGGAAGGGGAAGGGGAAGAGGAAGAGGAGGAAAATATTTGATGTAACTACATAACTCAGGGTTATATAACACACACACAGACAACCATAGGCCCCAAGGTCCAAATTATAGCAGAAATCCATTTTAGCAAGAATCAAGTAATTCATGTAATGAAAACAATTTAAGTACAACATAAATCAGGCCTATGTTAAGGGTATCTCAGAGCCTCTTGCCTGGCCAGGGAGGGGCCCTTAAACCAAAGATAAAAGAGCCCAAATAACTAAGCCTTTCTTCTTAATCCCCTGCTGTTATCAGCAGGAGTTAATGGCCAGAAGCCATCAGCTTTTAGCCAAAGAAAAGCAGACTTTAAGAAAGGTATAAAATTGCCAAGTAGTAAGTAAGCAACTTTTACCCCAGCAATCACAACTTTGGCCACCCATCATTGCCTGCCTCAGTCTACCCTGGATACCAGGCTGGTCACTGGCAATTCTGCATACTGTGGTGGAGTCCCTCCTCTCAGAAAAGCTGGAAAGAAGCTATCTCTTCACTGCCCACACTGTGCCTTTATTACGGCTTCCAGGAAAAGGCAAACTAGAGCAAGAAGCTGGGCTTGGAAAGGCTACTCAGGATAATTTCAGAAACTCTGAGACACAGGTAGTCTCTAGCTGACTTACGACCCTGGGGTGTTACGTAAGAGCTAGTTAGAGCAGGTGGTTTCAGATGCAGGCTCTGAAATGTCTGCTTTGCAATGAAAGGCACACTTAAGAGACAGTAATCTGTTATCTCTAAGAATCAGCTCACCCTGGATAGAACCAGAAATCACAGAACCAAGACTACAAGAAAATAATAGTGTACACAGCCTCTTTTGGTTTCCTTCACAGTATTCTCCAAGAGAGCAAGAACTTCACCTGGCTTAGTGCTGTACTCACTGTCCACAGAATAGTACCTGACAGTCCATGCAGTCTGGTGTCCTAACATTCTCCTTTGCTGACAGTCTACTTCCAAGACTAAGGGAAAACATTCTTCTTAAATGGGTTACCCTTAGTATACAGACATGCCCCAACACAGCAGTATATACCTTTAATCCCAGAGCTCAGGAGGCAGAGGCAAGAGGATCTCTGAGATCCAGGCCATACTAGTCTATGAGGAAGTTGTAGGACAGTCTGGGCTACACAAAGAAACTCTGTCTCAACAAACCAAAATGTATAGAACTGTAAGTTTAGAGATCAGACAACAACTTTGGGTGCCATTCTTTTTTTTTTTTTTTTTTTTAAAGATTTATTCATTTATTATATATAAGTACACTGTAGCTGTCTTCAGATACACCAGAAGAGGGCATCAGATCTCTTTACAGATGGTTGTGAGCCACCATGTGGTTGCTGGGAATTGAACTCAGGACCTCTGTAAGAGCAGTCGGGTGCTCTTAAGCGCTGAGCCATCTCTCCAGCCCTTGGGTGCCATTCTTCAGGTGCCATTCACCCCGTTATTTGTTTGTTTACTATTTGTGGTTGGGGCCTCTCACTGGCCTGCAACTTGCAGAGCAAGGAAAGGCTGACCAGCCAACAAGATCCACCTGCCTCTGTCTCTCTAGGGCTAGGATTTATAAGCACACGACTACAGCTGCATAACTTATTTTGTTTTTGTTTGGTTGGTGGTTTTTGTTTTTTGAGACAGAGTTTCTTTGTCTAATAGCCCTGGCTGTCCTGGAACTTGCTTTATAGACCAGGCTGATCTCAATCTCAGAGATCTGCCTGCCCCTGTCTCTCTAGTGCTGGGATAAAGGCCTGCACCACCATGCCCAGCATTACTTGCATTAACGACAGACTTGAATTTAGTATAAGCTTGAACAAAACTACCTATTATTTAACCAAACTGGATCTAATAATGCTTTGTAAACCAGGAACACTAAGGTTTTTATTATTCCTGTTTGTTTTCAAAACTACTGTATGCATAAAACATTACAGAATCCTTTAAAAACTGACCCTAGTAGTGGTTAGAAGTAGTTGAAGGTAATAAATACAAAAACAATGGGGGAAAAGAAATCTTCACTTACCCTTTATTTTATATTACTATATTGTACATTAACTCAATGGCTAGAAAAACGAAGAGGCTCGTCTATGAAAATAACATCAATTTCCAGGGTTACTTATGCACTTCGTAAACGTATCTGACTCAGTGTACGAGCCTGAATATAATAAAATCAACACAATTCTAAAATATGTTCAAAACTGCCTGGGTGAGCTGGTGAACATCTTCTGGTAATGGCAACACCATAAATGGACTTCACAGTTGATGGCAGAGCATGGCTAAACTGACACTAACTTCCAGGGCAGGTTCAAACCTTTATGTCACTAGCCACAGATTACTCTTTGTGGGGGCCTAGTGGCTTGAAACTGTAATCCCAGGACTCAGGACCAAGAATCAAGAGGACTGTCACAAGCTCAAAGCTGGCTTAGCTACACAACAAGCCCGTTTTGTAAAAAAGACAAAACAAAATGGGGGATGGGAGGAATTGTTAGTGGTCTGTGACACAACTGTGAATGATGACCAAAGGAAAAGCTGTTAGAACAATGCTCCAAAAATGGGCAAAGTTGCCACATATCCTGTTGCCATCTTCCCAAAAACAACACAGTGTGAAAGAATAGGAAACAAATATATAAAGACTGCTCATAACTTATTTTAACTTTAAAAAAAAAAAAAAAGGCTACTTACTCAGTCTACCTGGTTTTAAATACTGCCAAATAAGTCAAACATACTCAAGTCACTCATCTCGGATCTAAGTTTGGGACAAGTGGCTGGCCCACACCTGAACTACAAATTGTTACGTTCTAACTATTAGATTATTGTAAGCAGTAATTAACGCCAGTGCAAAAATGCATAATCAAACTCTTGGGCTAATCAGAAAACAGAGTGTACTTACTTGACGCTGTGGTTATATAGTTAGTATCTTATAATAAATGACAGCAATGACCAAGTAAAACAAAACTAAAGCAAGCAAAACCAAAGGGGAGTATAACCAACCGGAGACAAACTACATTAAAACATGGAGGAAACAGGTGAAATTCTGGCCATCTCTACGTTTACATGAACAACTGTGAGGCTGTTCATGGCTGTAAGCAACACTCAGACATCTCACAACATGGCCACCCAAATGTCAGCTGAACAAGAATGACACTAATAGACATGACAAACTGGGCAGGGAAAAGACCAGGAAGCCTCAACCCTACACCAAACGTCAGACAACTGAGGAGAGCTGGGAGCGGCACAGGTCAGAGCTGTGAGTCACTGAGCCTGGGCAAACACAGATTTTGAAGATTTTGGCATGAGCCATGAGAAGTGCAGGCTTCCCTTATTTCAACTGGGTTCCATTAGATCACTTTAGGAAAGTACATGTCTCACATGAAAATACTTCTATATTCTGTTTTTTAAAATTCCCTAAGTCAAACATTTTAAAAAATGTCCTCAAACCCAACATTTTTATGAAAATCTTCACTAAAGTTTTTTTGGGGGAGGAGGGAGATGCCTAACTAGAAAGTCGAAGTATCCTTAAACCTTGGGGGGAAGGGGGTTTCTGCCTCTGCTTTGCAAATGCGGGGGCTATAGGCATGCAATAGTATCCCGCCCAGCAAGCCTCACTCCCTGGAGGAACAGCAGCTTTGTTGCACTGACTACTGACAGTTAAAAGATTTAAGAGGCAAAGTATACAGCAATTCAAACAACATTTTTTTATAATATTAAATACTAAATCAACATACCTTCTGTAGACTTGTTGGATTCAACTGAGTTTTGTCAATTATCTTTATTGCAACCTAGAAAAAAAAGTATTTACACATTTTCAGAACTTGCTAATTATAGACTAACCAGTAACAGTTTTGTAAATTCTCATACATATGGCATTGTTAAAAAGCAATCAAAAAAGCAAATCTCTAATCAAAGCAATTACAACTTCCAAGGACTATTATATGATTATTAAGAACAACTCATGATTATGCAAACGATATAACATTTTTTTTTTTTTGGGTTCTTTTTTTCGGAGCTGGGGACCGAACCCAGGGCCTTGCGCTTCCTAGGTAAGCGCTCTACCACTGAGCTAAATCCCCAGCCCCACGATATAACATTTTTATACTTGTTACTTACATAGAAGATGAAATTATCTACTCTGTTCTTCCCTCAAAAAACTACAGAATGAATACCTCAAAAACTATACACAGTGTAGCAAATCTCTTTCCTTTGGGGGTAGTGCGCTGACTAGACAGAATCCTGTTCATGATAAGCCAGCGTTCTGCTACTGACCTTGCCTCCCATCCCTACTTTGCTATTTACAGAAACTAATTTCACAGACTTTGGAATCCCAGGGCAGAAACCTGAAAGGAATATTCAGCCTAAAAGCCATGTTGGAGTGTCTTGCACATAAAGCTTTCGAAAGCAATGAAGTTGGTGCTGAATCTGAAAACATCTAGCAACAGCAAGAAACCCACTCCAGACAGAAAGTCTGGTAAGACACAGGCATCCATTCTGATGCCAAGGAGACTTAAGGTGAGTAAAGTTCAAGACCAACCTGAGGAACACACCAGGAACCTGTCTCAAAGAACAAAGGGAAGCCCTAAGACTGTTAGGAAAAGCTCCAGACAAACCATGCAAAACATAAACAATAAAGATGTCACCTGGCAACTTTTGTTCACCAAGAACATATATTGGCGAATAGTATTTAAGAGGAAAACAAAAATAAAAACCCACTAGCACAGGGAGAAACTACAGCTTCTAATAATACGCATTTCTTCCCCCCCTCCCCCAGCTGAGGACGGAACCCAGGGCCTTAAGTGCTCTATCACTGAACTAAATCCCCAACCCTATAATACGCATTTCGTACTGAACAGGGAGGGAATCGGTTTCACTAATGCTCAGAAAGTGGATGAGTGAGTATCCTCACCTGGTAAGCTTATCACCTGCTGCATTAAGACCGCTGGGAGAAAAGCCCTGTGTTAAGAACATGCTCGGGGCTGGGGATTTAGCTCAGTGGTAGAGCGCTTACCTAGGAAGCGCAAGGCCCTGGGTTCGGTCCCCAGCTCCGAAAAAAAAGAACCAAAAAAAAAAAAAAAAAGAACATGCTCATGTTGGGGATTTAGCTCAGTGGTAGAGCGCTGGCCTAGCAAGTGCAAGGCCCTGGGTTCGGTCCCCAGCTCCAAAAAAAAAAAAAAAAAGAACAGTTTCATACCATGCATAAGGCTTGGGTTTTGATTGATACCCAGTAACAAGAAAGGAAGGGAAGAGGAACTTAAAAACTTATGAAGAAAAGGATTAGCTATGAGTAGCGTTTGGACTGAACTCAGCTTCCCACTTACTGCAGACTAGTCAGGACTAGTCACAGACTGCCTTATAGGATGCAGGAGAGCCCACTTCCCACTGTGCGTGCTGGAGAACTCAGGTCCTGTAACCCCTCTCAAGAAAGCAGAGCCTGGGACAGGAACTTGGAGACTTTCCATGCCAATGAAAAGTCTCATACTTCGTGGTGCCTTTACATCTTTCTTAAGGATTATTGATGACCCTAAGTCTGGGCTGTATCTGACAATATTTACCACATCATAAATGAAAACAAAAAATTATAAAAGCAAGCATCTACCCATTCATTACAAAATAACAATAAACCCATTGTGTTACCAAAGCCTACTTAATGGAACTCCTTCTGTTTTTAAAACAGGGTCTCACTGTAGAGCTCTGTAGACCAGGCTGGCTTTGACTTCACAGAACTCTGCTTGCCTCTGCCCCGAGTGCTAGGATGAAAGGTGTGTGCCAGCTTCTGGTGTGCTCCATCTGTTGTGATACAATGTTATCATATGGCCTGTGGGAAATCCTACTTTATATTCGTGTGAAAATTTTAAAAGTAAGTGGTACAAACAGTACAAAAATTGTTTTTAAGATGTATTTTTGTGCCTGGCTTGGTAACTCACACCTTTAATTCCAGCACTTGGGAGGCAGAAGCAGATCTCTGAGTTCGAGGTCAGTCTGGTCTTCAGAACAAGTTTCAAGGTTACACAAAGAAACCCTGTCTTCAAACCAAAAAACAAAAATTTGCCTGCCTGCCTGCCTGTCTGCCTGTCTGTCTACTGTGTGTGTGCAGACACGCATGCCACCAATGACAACTGTCTGATGTCAATTCTCTCTTTCCATTATGTGGGTTCCAGGGTTTAAATTCAGATTATCTGATGAGGCAAAAACATAGGAACCTTTACCCACAGAGAGCCGAAACACAACATTATTTTTAAAGACTGCTGAACTTGGTCTAAAACAAATTACTGTTTCCTGTGAACTGATTCGCCTCCAGGACCAAGAAGAAACACGGTAGCATCTGACTCCAGTGTGAAAAGACCACCCCATCTGCTTCAAGGCAACACAGAATGGAGAAAAATGTGGAGAATGTATGTGCGTGCACTTATAAAAAAGTCAAAACACTAGCTCCACATTTGGGAAATATAAATTTAAATTTAAACAAGAGAAAAGGTATTTGCTGGTGGGATATTCAAATATTACCTCTACATATCTCCTCTGGGAAAGAGCTAGATTATTGATTCATCTTCACAGTTCTGGGGTTAGACAGTTTCCTCCCCGACATAATGAAGCCCCTTCAAGCAGGGGGATAAACAACTCAAAATAACTTCAGGAAGTCCTGGAAACTGACCAGATTCACGAGGCCCCTCCTTGCCAGAGTAAACAATAAACCTGAGAGTAAAGCCAGCCAGAGAAACACAGAGAAACCCTATTTTGAAAAACAAAACAAACACCTGAAGAGTCTTCTCAGATAAATGGAGTTTAGCTTCAAAGAAGACTCTTGAGACAGACCAGCTGGGGGAAGACCAGCTGAGGCAGGCACCACAGGACACTCTCCAACCTGTTGGGCGGCCTGCAACTCCAGGTTTACAGTGTGCTCCAGGTTCCCAAACCTGTGAACTGAGACCAACACTAGGGTGGCTTTAGTGATATGGCAGAGTCATTTCTGTTCCTGGAAGTAACCCCTCACCTCCATTCCTGCACATAACCCAAATAAGACTTAGAATTCACAAAGCTGGACTGTGGTGGGATGTACTTTGGTTTGTTATGAGCTCTCTATCTGGGGTGAGATTTTTGTGTAATGTCTCCCCAGGAAAAGTTTTGTCACACAAAGAACATGGTACGTAAGTTTGTTGAGCTGATCTAAGGCCTTGAACACTCATGATAAGCAACCAAAGATACATTAAAATGGAGATAGGACAATGAGAAAACATGATCTCCAGCATACTAAATGTATTTTAAAGTAGAGTTTTCTTCAAATTTGTTCTTTTTTTATGACTTATATTTAGTTTTACGTGCACTGGTGCTATTTGCCTTTGTGTGTCTGTGTGACGGTGTCGGATCCCCTGAAGTGGAGTTAGAGACAGTTGTGAGCTACCATGTGAGTGCTGGGAACTGAACCTGGGTCCTTTGGAAAAACAGACAGTGCAGTACACTTAACCACTGAGCCCCCAAACTATTTTCATAAGCATTTTTATGTGGTGTATTTGGAGTTTCTTTCTTTCTGACCATCGTCTGCATTCTCAGGGCAAATCTGGCAGTTTGGAGGCATTTTTCCCACTCTCTTCTGAAACCTGGTTTCTAAGCTTAATACTGTTCTTCTCAATTGCTAATTTCTTCTGGCTGCAAATGACACCTTCCTATTCTATAGAGTCTGTCCTAGTTCTCTTCTTATATATTTTATATTAAGGAACTGCTTTGTTTGTGGGTTTCTGGGGGGCTTGGGGCTTTATGAGACAGAGTTTCTCTGTGTAGCCTTGGCTGTCCTGGAACTCACTTTGTAGACCAGGCTGTCCTCGAACTCACAAGAGATCTGCCTGCCTCTGCCTCCTGAGTACTGGGATCACTTCCCTGCACAGCCTCTGCTCTTAACTCCTGAGCCATCAGGGACTGCTTTTCAAAAAAGGTCAAATATGTTGTGCACAGCTCCACTACAATATATGAAAGTCCTCAAAGCTGCTGTGGAAGATATCATTTCACATATACACACAGCAAGGAAACCAATGAGGAAACTCTCAGTCTCTTTCTCCACATTGGGTTGACTCAAACACCAGATAAACGTTGGCTCAGACCTGGACCCTGGAGAGTTAGACAGCAGTGCAACCTTGAGATCAGGAAGAAAGGGCAGCTACAGGGTATGATCACTGTGGTGAATCAGACAGGTCAAGGCTAGAGGGGAGGTTACAATTCATTCTCAAGAGGTGGGTGGGGTTTGGGGAAGAGTGGTACAAAATAAGCCACAAATGATCCCTAGGTAAGGGAAGAAGACTGTGCCTGTCACATCCTGTATCAAGTTCTGGGAAGTTTTATTTAGTTAACTCTGACGCCAGAAGCAGAGTGACAGTCTGAAAGCAGAAATAAAGATGCTCATGCAGCAGGACAGGTCAGGCAAATGCTCCGGAGAAAAGTGCTACCTTCTACCTCCTGACCAAAAGACCTAACATGTTGACCCTGAAAGGTGTTAAAGCATCCATAACTATTAAAAGAGAAGTCAAATGTATGTAGTTGCAGAGGGCCTGGGTCCAGTCAACTCCCAGCAACCAAGTTTAGCAGCGGACAACCATCTGCAATCTGGGTGTAGCTGAATCCATTGTCTCTGATTTTCTTGGGTACCTACACTCATCAGCACAAAACTACACTGATAGCATACACAGACATGTAATAAAAAATAAATAAGGGGGGGCTGGGGATTTAGCTCAGTGGTAGAGCGCTTACCTAGGAAGCGCAAGGCCCTGGGTTCGGTCCCCAGCTTTGAAAAAAAGAACCAAAAAAAAAAAAAAAAAAAAAAAAAAAACTTTAAATGCCTTAAGCTCCCAACAGTCTGAATACTAGTCTACTTAGGCTGACATAATAAACACCAATGACTGCAGCTTAAGCACTAGAAATTCATTCCCTCTCTTCTAGGGTGACATTCCAAATCAAAGTGCCAGCAGGGAGGTTCTGCTGAGGGCTTCTCACTGTGACTTCTCAGGCACCACAGTGAGGGAAGACAGAAAAACAGAAATGATTCTCTGTTGTCTCTTTTTACAAAAACACAACTACTACTGATTGAGGCTTACTTCCATGAAAAAGAACCTGTCATCAAAATATAGGTCAGGACTTCAACAAATGAATCTGAGGACATACTTTAGTCCATGGTGGGTACAAACCAAATAATGACAGCAGGTGGTCACAAAAGAAAACTTCAGGAGCTGAAGACATGGCTATGCTGTTAAGAGCGTTTGATGCTCTTGCAAAAGACCCAAAGCTTTTTAGTTACAACAACTTAATAAAATATAATAGCATGCAAGAATGTCACAAGGGGAAAAAAACCCACCAGGCATGGTGGCACATGCCTTTAATCCCAGCACTCAGGAAGTAGAGACAGTCAAAGCTCTGGGTTTAAGGCTAGCCTGGTCTACGAAGAGTTCTAGGACAGCTAGGGCTACACAGAGAAACCCTGATTCGAGGGAGAAAAATAGTTTAAGTAAACAATAACTCTAGAAAGCCCTTAGACAATATCTAAACATGGAAAACAAGCCAAGAATGCAAACATACTATTTCAGATACAGTAACAAAATCCACAAGCAGTGTGGCAGTCTCCATGACTAGAGAATGAGGGCATATGTGAACCCATGGCACAATTCCTGTTGGCAGTGAAACTAGACACTACAGACAAAATCTAGTACCATCACTGGATGCAAAGTTTCCCTGTGGCCACAATGTGATGTGTGGTTAAATTACGTACTGATCACACGTGGCTCTCTTCTCTGACCTGATAGTGAATGAACAGCACTTACAACTCAAGCTGCCTTCAATTAACCATGCTCCTGTCTCAGCCTGCCGAGTCACGGCTTATTTACTTGAGCCCCTCTTCAGGGCACTGGCATTTGTTTCTATGTGTTATTGGTCAATGTTGAACTTAAGGCCCATGCCAGGACTACACAGTGCCCTGGCCCACCAAAAAAAAACACAAATAAAAAATAAAAAAGCAGCAAGGACATGGCTTTTGTCCCTGCACTTCCAGAATATACTAAAAGCATCCTGCCAGCTTTCGCTTTTCATTACATACACTATTCTAAAGCAAGGTCTTTCAATCTTTGGTTGCTGCTTCCAAATCTGCTACAATGTATATTCAACTGAAGTAAATTATTCTGAATATTAACTTTCTGTCCATCTTTGTATAGTTATTTTTAATAAAAATACAATTAATCACTCCTTCCACCTTAAAAAAAAAACCTCTATGCTGAATTCTACAACAGCGTCAAAGAACCATGCATAATAACATGAAGGCACCCTCCCCCTCCGAGTTCTTGGTGTAGCCCTGGCTGTCCCAGAACTCAGACCTGCCCACTTCTGCCTTCCAAGCGCTGGGATCAAAGGCTCCTGCCACTGCTGCCAGCCCAGCATTCCTTTCTTTTTAACTACCTATCTCTTCACACCCTTCGACCAAACAATGCAGAAAAGACTAAAATTTAGCAAATCTCTATTGGGTCTCAATGTAGAGGTACCTGGGGAAAAGGTAAAAATGTGGACTGAAGAGATGGCCCAGCTGCTAAGAGCACAAACTGCTCTTGCAAAGAACCGGAGTTCAGTTCTCCAACTCACAGCTGACAGCCACCTGAAACAACAGCTCCAAGAAACCAATGTTGTGTCTCAAAGGGCACATGCACTCATGTGTACAGAGACTGCCACAGATAATACGCATCACACAAAATTAAACATAAACATAAGGGCTGCAGAAATGACTCCGGTAAGGAGCACCTGGTGCTCTCTCTTGTGAAGGAGCCAGGTTCAATTCCTAGCACCTACAACAGGTAGCACCAACCACTTAGAGTATCTCCAGCCCCAGGGTATCCAATTCCCTCTTCCAACCTACAAACAAGCAGGCACATATAAACATGTATAATTAAAATAAATGAAAAGTTAAAAATAGAACCATAAACAGAAAATTAAAACAATATTCCCCCATAACTTGTATTATAAAGTTGTTTTTCCTAAAACTGTTATATAGTAACACCCAATAGCTTTATTATAATATACTAGCTTCCTTGTTGGTTGCTTTTTTGAGACAAGGTCTCACTGTATAGTCCTAGCCAGCCTCAAACTAACAGTGCTTGTGTCTGCCCACCTCTATTCCCCTTGCTGGGATTAAAGTGTAAACCGCCACACCCGGCTTATTTAATTTTCTTAAATGTTACCTCCAGAACATAGCAACTATCAACAGCAATAACCCAGTGTGAATAAAGGCATTTGGGGAATTTCTCAAATGAGAAAATTCAGAAGGACATAAGATACAAAAAAGTTCCTCAAAAACATGTATTTGGATACAGTCTATAGACAAATATAAAAATTATTTTTTAAAAGATTAGCCTGTGAAAAATTCCTAAAAACTTGTTAGCACAGTCCTCATGAGGGAGAAAAAAAAAAAAAAAAAAAAGAATCCAGTCGGGCTGTGGTGGTGGCATGCACCTTTAATCTCAGCATTCAGGAGTCAGAGGCAGGTGGATCTCTGTGAGTTAGAGACCAGCGTGGTCTACTTAATGAGTTCCAGGACAGCTAGGAATACAGAGAGAAACTCTGTCTTAAAGACCAGGGGAGGGCAGGGGAGGGCAGAGGAGGGTAGGGGAGGGGAAAAGAAAAGCCTCAGGAGTTTAGTGTGCCACAGGACCATTGTTGGAACCGACAGTAAATGTTTGTAAGTATTTAGAATCAGAGGCTAAGGTAAAGTGTCTAGAATACACAATACTGTGGGTTCAATCTCCAGAACTGCTAATGAAATAAACAGGTAAGAATTAGAGGCTAAAAGTAAATGAGGTTACACTCAGTCTCCTCTGTGAGGGACAGGACACAGGAGAGGAGAGTGCACCACCCCAGTTAAGTAGGAAGGTCTAGCACTAACAGGAAGAGATGTAAAGGCACATGTTAAAAAGACAAAACATGAGAAAGATTTCAAAAGTTTTCTGACAGAATGGACAAGAAGCAGAGGAAATTACACAGAAAGAAAACGCCACTGGCTAATATTACTAAGAAAGGCTAGGAGACTCTAAGCATAAAGGAGAACCACAAAGACTGGAGACCAGTAAGGCCCTGGGTCCAAGATTAATGAGTTTAGCATGGGACAGGAGTGAGGCATGGAAACAGAACCTGAGGAATTAGTGGTGACTGGGACAATACTGTCCTCCAACCCTGCTCCAGGCAGGAGAGAGAGGATCCCTACCCAGATGAATGTAATATACCCAGAGAAGAGACAGAGACAAGTATCAGGGGGTCTTATTCCATACACCTGCCAATAGCAAGCTTAGTGGCCAGACCCTATACACGTGACACAACCCACCTCTTAAAAAGATAGCAGAGACAGCCAGACTGCAAAAAGGCATCCATACAAATAAGAAATGTGACCCCTTGTGACCACATACGTACAAAGACAGACACAGACACTCTCTCTCTCTCTCTCTCTCTCTCTCTCTCTCTCTCTCTCTCTCTCTCTCTCTAATATTTTTTTTCCCAAGACAGAGTCTCTCTGTGTAGCCCTAGCTGTCCTGGAACTCACTCTGTAGACCAGGTTGCCCTCAAACTCAGAGATCTACCTGCCTCTGCCTCCTGAGTGCTGGGACTAAAGGTATGTGCCACCACAACTGTCAATTTTTTTTAAAGATTTAAGTTTTATTAATTTAAGTTTTCCTGTATTAAGTATGTGCACATGCGTCACGGTGCCCATGGAGGCTCTAGCCTAGAGTTTAAGTGACCTGACAAGATGCTGGGACTCAAGCTTGGGCTCTCTGGAGAATAGTCCATGCTCTGAACCACTGAGCTACCTCTCCATCCCCAAATAACATTTTTTTTAAAGATTTATTTATTTATTATATATAAATACATTGTAGCTGTCTTCAGATACACCAGAAGAGGGTATCGGATCTCTTTACAGATGGTTGTGAGCCACCATGTGGTTGCTGGGAATTGAACTCATGACCTTTGGAAGAGCAGTTGGGTGCTCTTAACCGCTGAGCCATCTCTCCAGCCCCCCAAATAACATTTTTAAAAAATAATCTAGAAACCAAAAGTTTCTAGAAGTACTTAGAAGACAGAAGCAGGAGGATAGCTTGGTCCACATAACAAGTTCCAATTAGGGGTATAGTCAATTACTCTCTCTGTCTCTGTCTCTCTCTGTCTCTGTCTCTGACATACACACACACACAAACACACACCCCAGATCTAACAGACAACAAAAACATAAAGATTTTTAAATCACTAATACTTTAAAAGAACAAATAAATAATAAATGAGGACTGGTGAGATGGTTCGGTGGGCAAAGACACTTTGGTCTGCTAATTCTAATCCCCAAAATTGTGGTGGAAGAGGGGGAAAATAACTATCACAAGTTGTCATCTTCTACATGTGAATAATGACATATGTACTAATGCACACACATATACACACTAAATGCAATTTTAAAAAAATAAAGGGTATAAAAAGGAAATAAAAGGGGTTGGGGATAGGCCCTGGGTTCGGCCCCCAGCTCCGAAAAAAAGAAAAAAAAAAAAAAAAAAAAAAAAAAAAAAGAAAAGAAAAAAAGAATTAATGCTATTTAAAAAAAAAAATAGCCAAATAATAGAGATCACTATTATGCCCATAAGTCTATTTTGTTAAGCCAAAAGTTAATGTGTATATAAAAACTGTAGAAATTCTCTTGGAATAGAGAAATTTTTTTAAAAAACAAAATTTTGCTTTCTACATAATAACTTGTATAATGTTTACATATATGATTCTGGTCATACGTACAATAGAAAGGAGAAGGCGAAAAGTAAGTTTGACTCAAGTTTTTGAAAACCGAGAAAAACCTTAAGTCACTATGGTCACCTTCTAGAGAACGACTACACTAAAAGCAAGCACAGCAGACCACTGCAAACATTGTTGGTCTGTCTTGTTAACCTCTGACCTCAGGAAACTAGAGCAAACACCTGGGACTGGTGGGTACTAACTTGTTATGTCAAGAACTTGTTATCATCTTGTTGGCACATGTCTTTAATCCCAGCACAAAGGCAGAGGCAGGCAGATCTCTGAGTTGAAGTCTAGTCTGGTCTATACAGTGAGTTCCAGGATAGCCAGGCTGCACAGAGAAACCCTGTTTTGAGAAGAAAGAGAAGAGAAGAGAAGAGAAGAGAAGAGAAGAGAAGAGAAGAGAAGAGAAGAGAAGAGAAGAGAAGAGAAGAGAAGAGGGAGTGGGACAGGGGGAGGGGGAGGGAAATGGGGGAGAAGGAAAAAGGGGAAGAGGAGGAGAGGGGGAGAGGGGGAGGGAGGGAGAGGGGAGGGGGAGGAGAGGGGGAGGGGAAGGGGAGGGGAGAGGGAGAGATTCTAGTTAGGGTAAACAGGGCATCCCAACCTTTTTCAAGTTCCAGCAAAAACAAAATCTAGAAGAGCTAAAGGGCACATGGCAGAGGTCTGTCAAACCACAGGGCTCATGCTGGGCATGGTGGTGCACAGCTTTGACCTCAGCACTTGGGAGGCAGAGGTGGGTAGATGTCTGTGAGCTGAGGCCAGCCTGTGTACAGAACAAGTTCCAAGCCAGCCAGCGCCAAAGAAAAGGAGAAAAGAAGTGGCTCTTGTCACCGGCTTCTCCGTCTCTACTCTCTCCGCAGTGGGTGCTAGAAGTATGCCATGTGCCCTGACCAGTGTCCTGATCACTCTCTGTGTGAATGCAAACACTCATGGGCTCTGTTCTGTTTGCCATCTGGCTGCATTTAAATGTTATCGGTCAAGTGAGTAACTGCCTCTAAGAGGTACAGACAGCCACTGAATTCCTGAACCGGTTGTAGTTAGAAGGTTTACTAATTTGTTGTTTTTTTTTTTTTGTTTTTGAGAAAGGGTTTCTGTGTGTAGCCCTGGCTGTCCTGGAACTTGTACACCAGGTTAGCCTTGAACTCAAGAGATCCTATTGCCTCTGCCTTCCAAGTGTCAGGACCAACGTTGGGTGTGCACCACCACACACAACCAGAACATCTTTTTAAAAAGCATCTTTCAATCACACAATTATAGTCAGTCCTCTGACCTGTATTTATTATGCATATAACAAGTACCAACCACTTCCTTACATATAGCATTTACCATCAGAGTATCAGAGGGAAAGACAAACCAACCAGTATAGATACACCCTCTGATAAGGGAGAGATGGGGTGCTTGAGGAAAGGGCTGTGCCAATTCCTTCTCAGAAGTAATCCCACAATGAAGGATAGAGTACTTCATGCAGACAATAGGTATCAAGACCTAGATACAAGAACTCTGTCAAAGCAGAAAAGAGGCTCTGTACCGCACAAGAAGACGCAAAAAGGAAGTTAATTCTGTGGTTTCATCATATGAACGCTGATAAGGAATGCAAGAAAGGAAACAACCATGATCACAAAGCTGGGAAAGCATGTGCCTTCTGGCACAACCTGGAAAACATGGGCTGCCAGAAATCCTCAGAAAAGGAAGGAAACTCGTGGGATCAATCTGCAAATACAGATGACCATTGATCTGCAAGTAACATGAGCTTATGGGCTTATATACATACAGAAGTGCGTACATGCAGTTCAAGACAATTTTATCGATTTTTTTTCCACTGAAAAAAGGCACAGCACTACTAATTTTTCAAGTTAGATCATTCACTTAGTGTATTTACAGCAAAAGAAAAGCAGAATGAGCTCCCCAGTTGTTAATAATGTATCCTGGTCCTTAAAAGGTTAGCAGAACAAATACCACAACAAAAGCAAGCACAAGCATTTACCTCTCTGCCTGTGAGGATGTGTCTCGCCAATTTCACTTTTGCAAAGTTCCCCTTGCCGATTGTTTTCAATAGTCTGTAGTTTCCAATATGAGGCTGTTCATCTGCACAGGAAGCTATTGAGTTTCTACACCGAGCTCCAGAGCGCCCGGTGCGGGAGGTGACTTCTTGCCTCCCATCTCCATGTGAAATGTGCTGAAACGTAATGTACACAAAAACAAGGAAATGAGAGGACATGCAGTACTGCCAAGTTTTAGGAGTATCTAGTGGTTAGAAACAAAACATTAAGGCTTTCATTGAATCCTAAAGGACATGATATAAATTTAAGAGGAAATCAAGAGACTGTTACAAGAAACCTATCAAGTGCTATATAGTTCAATCCCGTGTTCTGAGAGCTGAGACAATTCCAATTTATAATTTTTCCGATTTACCAGAGTACATTTATTAGAAAAACTGCACTTCAAATTTTGCATTGCAACTTTTTCCTGAGCCACTGGTACCCAGTATAACAGTTTGGAAACACCAATAGGTCATGACATTCAAGACTACAGCACACGGTGAAGTCGCCCTTTGTATGGGGGGAGGGGGAGATACAGGTATTCATTAAATTACCCAAGATACACAACACTTTCTTATGAACTGTGCTTGTTTTAGGTGATTTTTGTAAAACTGTAGGCTAATTTAAGTTAAAATAGGCCAGTTTAAGCTATAAATAAAGTTTGGTAGGTTAAGAGTAGTAGACATTTTCAAGAATTTCTACAATGTAAACCCACTGTCAGAATAGGTGACTAGACTACCACGTAAAACAGAACTTCATTCTCTGCATCTGTATGTCTAATGCTCACACAGCCTATGAAGGAAGGAAATGTTAATGTCACCATTCAACGATGACAATGGGGCTAATAGTCAATTAGTGAGAAATCCATTCCTTGTTACAGTCAATCCATTTTCTTTCACTTTAAAAATCAGCTTCATGGGGTTGGGGATTTAGCTCAGCAGTAGAGCACTTGCCTAGCAAGCACAAGGCCCTGGGTTTGGTCCTCAGCTCCGAAAAAAAGAAAAAAAAATCAGCTTCATTTTAGGGCTTTTGTTGTTGTTGGGTTTTCTTTTGTTTGTTTAGTTTGGTATTTTTGGTTGTTGTTGTTGTTGGAAGAGCTATGTGTAGGGCTGGAGAAGTATCTCAATGGTTACCGCCTTCCTGCAGAGGACAACACTCACATACTGGCTCAAAACCATCTCTAACTCCAGTTCCAGGGGATCTGATACACTCTTCTGGCCTCTCCAGACATTAATCACACATGGTATACAAACATGCATGCAGGCAAAACTTTGAAGCATATAAAGAAATCTAAAACAGTTAAAAGAGCTAAATGTTGTAAGTTACTTTCTTTAGAAGTATGTGTTTGTGTGTGTGTGTGTGTGTGTGTGTTTGTGTGTGTGTGTGTGTGTGTGAGAGAGAGAGAGAGAGAGAGAGAGAGAGAGAGAGAGAGAGAGAGAGAGAGAGTGTGTGTGTGTGTGTGTTTTAAAGCTTTACTTTAGGGGTTGGGGATTTAGCTCAGCGGTAGAGCGCTTGCCTAGCGAGCGCAAGGCCCTGGGTTCGGTCCCCAGCTCCGGAAAAAAAAAAAAAGCTTTACTTTAACTAAAAAATATGGTCCCAACCTGAAGTTCAGAGTCCTACTTCAATATTTCCCAAATAAGCCAACAGGCTTACAAGCTACAAATTCTTTTACAATATTTATGTTTATGATTATTTTGCCTGAATGTATGTTTGTGTATCACATACATGCAGTGCCTGAGAAGGTCCAAGGAGGTCTTGAGGCAAGATGAGGGCATCAGACCCTCTAGTCTCTTCCTTATAACACAACACACACATCATAGATCTTGTCTAAATAAGCCATATCCTTAACTCATAGGAAACATTTCCCAAATGTTAAAAATAACCCACAAAGCCAAATTGTGACAGTAAGTGGCTATTCTTCCAATTTTTGCACTTTAGAGACACAAAGTCAAATTTTACTTTTAAAAACATCTACAGAGCCTGGCATGGTAGCACACAACAAACTTTAATCTGGACACTTGGGAGGCAGAGGCTGGTGGATCTCGGAGTTCAAGGCCAATATGGTTTACAGAGTGAGCTCTAGGAGAGTCAGGGCTACACAGAGAAACCCTGTCTGGGGTGGGGTGGTTACAACATTATTTCCTCCACTACAGAAAAGTACTCCATAAAACCGACCAGTTTATGACTTGAAAGGAAAACTATTAGCAAGCTAGGATTAGAATAGCCTTCGTGTAATACATGATGTCAATGCCAGCACTGGGAGGCAGATGCAGGCAGATCTCTGTGCGTTCCAGGCCCTCTGATCTACACAATTCCAGGACAACCCATCCTATCTCAAAAACAAAAGAACGGACCTTCCTTGATGTGATAAGAATCACAGAATCTTAGCCCATACCTGGCTGATAATCCCATTACTACCATGCTGCCCACTGTTCTCTCTGCAGAGCATTAAATAGCCTTGTTTCTTCCCTTCTCAGGTAGTAAGCTGGCTTCAAACTTCTATGTAATGAAGAATGACTGAATTCCTGCTCCTCCTGCATCTCCCAGCAGCTATTCTAGCAAATAGTACAGTTAATGGAAAACTTCAGAATCTAATCTCATCTCCCTCCCCGTTTCATTTATCCCTACCTCTGTGCTGCGTTAGTACGCAGGTTGGCCACAATTCCCAGATCTTTCTCTCAAACTCTTTAGTGTTGGGAATACAGGCATGCAACACCACATACAAGAATCATCATCTTGTGTTTCCTTTCATTTTAATTCTTTTTGGACTTAGTTATTTTCTATGTTTTCTCCACATGTATGTACAGCATATGTGTGCCTCATGCCCATGGAGGTCGGAAGAGGGTATCCCTTCCCTTTGTAAGGATCCGCCTGTAAGTTGAGTTACGAATGGTTGTGAACCACCATGTCAGTGACGGGAACCAAACATGGGTGCTCTTAGCTTTTGAATATCCAGTCCCAGAATCATTTAAGAAATAGAGAGAATCTAATTTATGCATCTTTAATCCAAAATTATGTATTCAAAAGGTTTCAGATACCAGAGAATTTTAGACTTAGCATTAAGGATGCTCATCAGGTAGGGATTTTGTTGTTGTTGTTTTGTTTTTTCCTAATTCAATCTAATGTATTTCCAAGTCAGGCAGTGGTGGCACCCGTGTTAAGTCCCAGCACTCAGGAGACAGAGGCAGACAGATCTCTGAGTTCGAGGACACCTGGTCTACAGGACGAATTCCAGGATAGCCAGGGTTGCACAGAGAAAACCCTGTCTTGAAAACAAAACAAAAATAAAATCCCAAAAAGAATCTAATATAATAAAACATTCAAGCACATGGTTCACATTATAAGCCCAATGCTGAGGGGTGGAAATACAAGGATTTTTGGGCCTCATAAAGTAAGGGCTGACTGGTGAGAGAGAGGGTCAGTGGGTGAAGGTGCTGCCACTGCCAGGCCTGAGTTTAATCCCAGGCCTGGGAAGGTAGACGGAGTGAACTAGTCCCCCACAAATTATCCTCTAACCACAGTTGCTATGCCACACCTAGTCCTGCATATAGAAAGGTTAAAAACATTAAAACAGGGGTTGGGGATTTAGCTCAGTGGTAGAGCGCTTGCCTAGGAAGCGCAAGGCCCTGGGTTCGATCCCCAGCTCCGAAAAAAAGAACCAGGAAAAAAAAAAAAAAAACATTAAAACAAAAACAAAAGGCACCTGGACAGCATCTGAGTAGACCCAAGGAACTTTAACTAACCTCTGACTTCTACAAACTCCCACACATACCACATATGTAATGTGGTACATGTGTGCCCCCCTCCATACACACACATACAAATATAGTTTTGGAAATTGGTAATAGTGATCAAATACCAGTAGCAGTGCATGTAATTATTCAGAGTTTCCTGCTGGTCTGTTTGTTTGGACTTTTGTGTCCTTTCCCTTTTGTCCTTGCAGTCACAATCACCAGGTGTTCTGTCACTGATCTCTCTAGGCTGTTCATTATCAAAACAAACAATTCAAAGAATAAATAGTAGCTTTTGGGTTGCCACAACCTCCTGATCATGCTAGCCTGTCTGTCTCTCCTAAACCAAACTATATTTGTATCTCTATCCATCTTTCGGCAGCTTTCACTACATGGCCTCCACTGCTCTCCATTAATAATCCTCCTACGTCAGCTGCCTCACTGTTAGAATTACTGATGCATCATCATACCCAGCACAAAAGCTTCCTAAAACAAAGCATTTTTAAACAGTTTAATTTAAAAAGATCTAAGCTAGGCATGGTCCCAGAACTAGAAAGAGGGCTGACACAAATCAAGGTCAACCTGGTCTACATCTTAGGTTGTAAGTCAGACTGTACATAGGAAACCTTGTCATAAAAAAACAACAAACCTGACTAATTAGGAAAATATCCATGTCCAGAAGAGATAATAATATATTGAATTTATTATAAGTACTAACCATAAATACAACTTTGTAGAAAAAATAATAATAATTACATTTTAAATTACATTCTTATCAACTAAAAGACGGTAAAGTCAGAATGAAAGAGAAAGGGCCGGGCTGGAGAGATGGCTCAGCGGTTAAGAGCACTGACTGCTCTTCCAGAGGTCCTGAGTTCAAATCCCAGCAACCACATGGTGGCTCACAACTATCTGTAATAGAATCCGATGCCCTCTTCAGGTGTGTCTGAAAACAGCTACAGTATACTCATATAAACAAAACAAATAAAAAAAAAAAAAAAAGAAAGAAAGAAAGAGAAAGGGCCGGGAATGCAGCTCAAAGGTAGAGTGCTTGCCTAGCGTGTACAAGGCCCTGAATTCTATCACAACATTTAAAAAGGGTTTGTCGGGAGGGTAAAGAGGAAAGAGTGTGGGAAGTTAGGGGGGTGCTCAGGCAGGACCAAAAGATGCTAAGAGAAGAGATGTCAATCAGGATCCCCTTAGTTTTCTTACAACCCTTTCAAAGTGTTTAGCATTCCTTCTAGGAAAAAAAAAAATCAACTGCACATAGGTAGACATGGTGGCACAGCCTTTAATCCCAGCACTCAGAGGCAGAAGCATACAGATCTCTGTGAATTTGAAGCCAGCCTGGATTACAAGGAAGCTCCAGAGCTATATAGTAAGCCTGTCTCAAAAATAGAGAGAAGGATGGATAGATGCAACTAGACAAGCATAAATCCTGAGAGAAGTTGTGGTTGGTTGGTTGTTTTTGTTTTCCCAGATAGGGTCTCTTTGTTCCAGGATATCTAGGGTTCTGGGTATCCTGGACTAGCTCTGTGGACCAGTGTAACCTGGAACTCAGATCCTCCTGCCTCTGCCTTCTGAGTGCTTAGGATGAAAGGCCTGGACCACCACTGCCCAGCTTGAGAAATTTTTTAGTCCCATTCAAGACCAACTTATAAACTTAGCAAATAATTAGTTCTTGGAAAGTCAGTTATATTTAAATTGGCTTTGTATAAACCTTTTAGGCAAATGGCTTTCAATAAAGGGAACTAGAAAAGCACTGAAACTCAACTAAGGGGAAGGGAATTCTACTTCTACAGGGAACATTTGGCAATGATGGAAACATTTTTAGTTTAAATTGAGGAGATGCTGTTCCAGGATAACAGGCTGTTCCTACAACACATAGGACTGGGCCAGATGGCTCGGCCAGTCAAGGTGTTTGCTGGCAAGCCTGACAAACCTGAGATGGGTCCCCAGGACTGAATGGTCAAAGGAGAGAAAGAAGGAACTTCAGCAGGTTGTAGTCTGACCTCCACTTAGACACCACAGCACATGCAACAAGCTACCTAAGAAGTAAGTATAACAAAAATATTTAACAAACACAGAACTGCAGGCCAAAGCTTGGTATAGCAGCACATCTGTAATCCTAGCACTGGAGAGGTCAGGTAGGGAAGAGGCCAGCGTGGGTGCCAGAATGAGTCACAAGCAAAAACAAAACGAACTAGACAAAAGCCAACAAACACTAACAACAACAAAGAACGTCAAAATATCAATCATTCCAAGGTTAAAATGATCTGCTGTAGGGAAATGAAATGCCCTAAAACCCCGATCCTAGTTTTTTTTTTTTAGCTGTAAAACATCATTTCTATCATTTTTTAAAAAGATTTATTTATTTTATATATAAGTAGCTGTCGCTGTCTTCAGACACACCAGAAGAGGGCATCAGATCTCACTACAAATGGTTGTGAGCCACCATGTGGTTGCTGGGATTTGAACTCAGGACCTCTGGAAGAGCATTCAGTGCTCTTAACCATTGAGCCATCTCTCCAGTCCCCATCTTGTACAGAGAAATTTATGAATCATCCACTGCTCCTTCCTCTCCATCTCCCCTCACTTTTAAGTCAATCTGGGCTTCATCTTCAGTCTCTCAAACTCATCACTACCCCATTTCTACCATATTGTTCTCATTCTGGTAACAACCAAGTCAGCTCCTCACACACCAAAGCCAGAGAGCAAGGCTCTGGCTCCTTTAATTTGCACGAGTCGTTTCATGTACCACTAATACTGAAAAACAGTTCTAGCTCCCCAACACTTTACAACTGATAGCAGTTTTTACTTCCCCCACCCAGGTTTTTTTTTTTTTTTTTCTTTTTTTCAGAGCTGGGGACCGAACCCAGGGCCTTGCGCTTGCTAGGCAAGCGCTCTACCACTGAGCTAAATCCCCAAACCCACCACCCAGGTTTTTTGAGATAGGGTTGCTATCCACTATAAAACCTTGGCTAGTCTGAGACACCCATCTGCCCCTGCCTCCCCAGTGCTGGGAACTAGAGGCACCACTGCACCTGGCAATAGCAATACCTCCTCTTATTCTTTTCACTAGGCTGTCCTTTCTGCCACACTTGCACTTCTCTCCCCAAGGCTTCACCTGTGAACTCTACTTGATGAGCTCCAAAAAAAAAAGCAGGGTCATCTCAAGAGTCTATGTTATCAAGACATAGAACTTCGCATACAGCCAGCATCCAACTGCTAAATACATGAATGGCCAAGCTGACTTGTCTGGCTGGATATTGTTTATAGAGTTGAACAGTTAGATACACCAAAGAGAAAGTTTGACTGCCTAGCACGTGTAAGGCCCTGGGCTCAATTCTCATCATGACGAAATGAAGTCAATAAATTAGTAAGAAATAATGGTGACAATAACAAAATCAATGATTCTGAATGACACATCTTTTGCACTGAAATACTTTATCCAGAAAAACAGAGTCATCTTCAGGTGGGATAGCAGTTAAAGCAGCCCTACCGTCTGCAGTGACTGGAAAGCACTTCATAGGCACTTTTCTTCCATCACAACAATGAGGATGTTTTTTTTGTAAGTAAGGATTATATAGATTGAGGACCTGCTTAAGCCTCTCACATCAGTTTTGCTGCCCTGAGGCTCCCCTTTAGCCCTTCCTTCCTCAGATGTCCATAGTATTCTCTCCATCACGCCCCGCTTTAAGGAATCAGTCTGGCCTGGCAGTGCTGGCACACATCTTTACTCCCAGTACTCGGAGGCAGGATCTGAGTTTGAGGCCAGTCGGGTCTACAGAGTGAGTTCCAGGGCAGCCAGGACTACACAGAGTAACCCTGTCTCAAAACCACCATCACTGGGGCTGGGGATTTAGCTCAGTGGTAGAGCGCTTACCTAGGAAGCGCAAGGCCCTGGGTTCGGTCCCCAGCTCCAAAAAAAAAGAACCAAAAAAAAAAAAAAAAAAAACCACCATCACCCAGACCCCATCCTACCCCAAAAGAAATCAGTCTGAGAGTAGTGGTGCACATCTTTGATCTTAGCATTTAAGAGACAGAAACAGGTGGATCTCTGTGAGTTTGAAGCCAGCCTGGTCTATGAAGTGCATTCCAAGAAAGCCAGAGCCATGCAGTAAGACCCTGTTTTAAAAGAAGAAAAAAGTAACGAAAAAGAGAAAAACAAACAAACAAACAAAACAACTAAAACAGAAACAAACACAAAAGAAATCTCTCTGAAGGAAATGTGGGGGTCTGGCCCGATAGTAGAAAACTTGCCTTCCATGTTTAGGCGAGGGGTTAATCACCAGCACCACACTCAGGTGATCTCACTGGAGTGGAATCCGGAAGGTACAGTGGCAGAGGTGGGGTGGCCCTAAACCATCAGTGACGACTGACTTACGGACTGACTTACGTATCCTGTCAGACTTAGCCTATTTATTCATCTTATTATAGCTCAGTAATTCAACAAATATTCGTTTATTGGCCATCCATAATAGGTAAATGATTTCTTCCTACATATTTAGAATAGTATTAGTAAGCAAAGCAATCCTGCAGTCAAGGAGTTTTAGTATAACACAGGGACTGAGGAAGCATAATGAATACAGTAGACCTCTGACCAAGATTAAAAGTATCAGCATTACTGTACAGCAGCAGTTCTCAACCTTTGGGCCTCAACCCCTTCAAAGGGGTCGCCTAAGACCATCTGAAAACAAATATTTATATCACAATTCATAACAGTAACAAAATTAGTTATGAAGTAGCAGTAGCACTGAAAATAATTTTATGGTTAGGGTTAATACAGTTAAATTAAACTGCATTAAGAAAGGTGAGAACCACTAGTATTCTAGACAGACTAGCTACAGTGCTGGAGTGTCCTTGGAGTGTCCCTGGAGTGTCCCAAAATTAGCCCGGAATTGCCTGGGACTACCAGTATAGGGAGCAGGAGACAGGTTATATACACACACAAACAAACAGAGGAGAACAGATCATAGTAGGAGGATAGTTATGTCCATTACTACCAATTCAGCTTTATAGATGAGGTGACAGGCATAAGAAGTAATTTACCCAAAGTCAGACAAAGTTTATTTACCCAAGGTCACACAATAAAATATAAGGAAGATTATAAGTCCAAAAAACCATCCCTATAAATGCCTTTAAAATATGACTACAAGCTAGGAGTAGTGTGGCACATGCCTTTGATCCCAGCATTCAGGGGCAGAGGCAGTCAGACCTCTATGACATTGAGGCCAGTCTGGTCTACAGAGTAAGTCACAGGACAGTAAGGGCTACACAAAGAAAACCTGTGTTAAGAAAGCCAAACTAATAAGAAGGGGAAAGAAACTAGAATACATTACCATAGTGTGTAAAAGATACTTTATCATTGAATATCTTCTTTCTTCTGATGATTTAAGAGAAAAATAAACTCCTAAATCTACTCTCCCAGTAAAGTTAGACTAACACAGCAGCAGGCCTAGGATAGGTAAGGGCTGGATAAAGGAAAGGAAGTGTTAGGGACAAAATGTGAAAAGAACACCAAACAGACTCAAAGGCCTCCCACAACAAACAAAGGGCGCTTGCCCAGTTTAAATGACTCTTCTGGTTATGTCTTACAGCAGAAGGCAAAATGAGGAATGGTTCTAGGTCTGCTCCTTTACAGGATTCTCATTCTAGAATGTACGCCTTTTGATAGTACAGTCATAAAGTACTGATTGCATATAAAATGGTTTATACAGAATCCTGGGATCAAAATCTTTGGGCTAAGTTACACAGATTTAGTATTAAATGCTACAAATACAAATTTTCATAAAAATTTTAAGATAAACCCATAGTATTAAGGCTCCATCTAGAAGCAACTACCAAACTATTAACAAGAAATACAGGCAAAACACCTCCTGATTTGAGCCATAAGATTAACCACAGTTGAGTAGTTTTAAGTGATTATAGAGGGTAGGTTCCTAGGTTGGAGGCTCTCTCTGAACATGCTTTTAATCACAGCACTTGGAGGGGGAGGGGAGCTATCTCTATCACTATGAGTTCAAGGCCAGACTGGTCGGTCTGCAAAGGAAACACCAGGACAGCCAAGTGTCCAAAACAAACAAACAAACAAACAAACAAACAAACAGAAAAGAATCCTAAGTTGTCTAGGTGTGGCGGTGCGTGCCTTTAATACTTAAGAGACAGAAGTAGGCCAATTTCTTGAGTTTGAGACTAGCCTAGTAGTCTACAAAACTAGTACCAGGACAACCAGAGCTACACAGAAAAACCCTGTCTCTAAAAACAAAACAAAATAAAATGAAAGACTCCTAGACGAAATAGATGGACCCTTACTTAGTCAGCTTCTGTTACTAAAATAAAACACCTGAGATAACTCAAGAGAAAAGGGTTATTTAGCTCACCGGTATGGCTATTCCAGAAGGCCATGATATAGCTGGCAGGGTAAAACTGTTCACCTCACAAGGAAGAGATACAGGAAAAGGAATGCCCCCGATGATATTAGGACTTTCTAATACTTCCACAATTGAAAACGGTTTTAAAATAGGCCCGTGGGTAACATTCAATGATCAAACCATCACACTTAAAAAACAAAACAAAAAAAAAAACAAAAAAAACAAAAAACCATCTTTCCTTTTTCACCAGGAAAAGCCCTCCTAAGCAAAGTCTGTTCTCTCTACTCCTAAGGAGAGCACATATGGGTCAGCAGAACAGATATAAGCACATTTTTGTCTGCATATCAACTCTAAGAAAAGAGAACACACACAGACAGGACAGAATGTCTCACCATGAAGCCCAGGCTAGCCTCAAACTATGTAGCCTAGGTTGTTCATAAATGCTGGACAAACAGCCCCTCGTGTGCTTCTAGTGTATTCTTTTTAAAAAAAATATTTATTTTACACGTATGGATGTTCTGCCTGCATGTATATCTGTGCACTTTATGTGTGTGTGTGGTGGTGCCCTTGGAGGCCAGAAGAGCGATTCAGATCCCCCAGTTGGAGTTACAGCTATGAGCCATTATGTAGGTGCTGGGAACTAAATCCAAATCCTACAAGAGCAGCAAGTGCCTTTATCCATCCAGCCATCTCCTTCAAGTGTGTGGTTTAACTTCTGTCAAATGTACATGAAAGCATTCCAGGTAGATTTATTCTTCTCCATCCAAATTTAATTTGAAATTTCAAAATAGATGTGGTATCAGGAGGATCTGCACTCCCTGGCTTTTACAAACTCTAGGCTAGACAAACTCTAGGGCTAAAGTTTGGTTCTATTTTAGAATGATAAAATTTAGAAACTTTTAAAAAATTTAATTTTATATATGAGTGTGTTGCCTGTATGTATGTATGTATGTATGTATGTATGTATGTATGTATGTATAGCACTTGTATGCCTGTTGCCTGAGGAAGTCAGAAAAGAGCATCAGATACCCTAGAACTAGAGTTATAGACGGCTGTGAGCCACCATGCGGACTCTAGAAATGAAACCCAGGTCCTCTGGAAGAGCATCAAGTGCTCTTAAAGACAAAGACAAAGACAGAGCGACCGACCGACCGACCGACCGACCAACAGATCAAAGGCACAGAGAGACAGGGTCTTCTTATATAACCAGGTTGGCCCTGACCCCACAGCACCCAACTCCATCCACCCTGGATCCTCTGCCTCTCAAGTGCTGGGCTTAGCCTCCAGCTTGCTTACCAACACAATCCCTTTTGAAATAAAATAACAGGTATAACCAATTCATACAAACTGGGCTTATGTCTCTAAGGCAGTTGTCCTCAACCTTCCTAATGCTGTGGCTCTGTAATACAGTTCCTATGCTGTGGTGACCCCCAGCCATAACATTATATTCACTGCTACTTCATACTGTAATTTTGCCACTGTTATGAATTGTAATGTAAATATTTTTGAAGACAGAGGTCTGACAAAGGGTCTTGACTCACAGGCTAAGAACTGCGGATTTAAAGGCACTGGCCGCTCTTCCAGAGTACTCAGGCTTGAATCCCAGCACCACCAGGACGACACACAATCTCTAACTGCTCCTCGGGGTCCAACGACCGACACATGTAGTACAGTCATCCAGGCAGGCAAAACAATCATATACAAAGGGTAATAAAACAAGGAGCTTATAAAGAGAAGCTGCCTGCTGCCAACCTGCCAACAATCACCAGGGCCCACACAGTAGAAGGTAAAAGTTGACATCTATGATTATGCACATACAAAAAAAAAATTCTAAAGTAAATGAATGCCATTTTAAAAAAATTTTAACTTTAAGGTAAGTTGTCACTAGGTTGCCCAGGCTGAGCTCAAACTAACTGGTCATCATACAATTCAGCCTCCCCAGTCAATGGGGCATATACTATTGTTCCCAGCTCTTACCATGTATTTTAAAAGTTAAAATATTTTATTTTATGTGTATGGGTGTTTTGCCTGTATATGTGAGTGTGAAGCACATATCCACCATTGAATTCCCTGGAACAGGAGTTACAGGTGGTTTAAAGACCATGTAGGAGTGGGAACTGAACCTGGCTCCCTGGAAGAGCAGCAGTGCTCTGACCCAGGGAGATCTCTCCAGCCCGGCATGCCACATATTTAAGTGAGATACTACATAAACTACTTTGTGTTGTTGCCTGAATACAATGAAGTAAGAACAAGTAGTAACTATTCCTATGTTCCAAGGCCACATCTTCTTTTAAAGTTATTTAATGAAAACTCAGAGCATTGAGGTCAGCTGATTTAAGTAGACAGTTCCAGGATCCAAGGCTACATGGTGGACCCTGTTTCAAAAACAACTTAGAGAATCGGAAAACCCTACTGTATCTAGCAAACCTGGCCAATCTAAAAGGAAAGGTAGCATAGTTAGCAAGCTCATCTCAGGGATGATCCCTGGGCGTGCTGACTCACTGTCTTGGACGTGTTAGAATGCAGCTTGCTCTAAGGTGAGACAGGGAGGTAAGCACTTCAGCAACAGCAACCCTCTAGGTGTATCTATCTGCTCAGGTTAGACAGCACAGACTCGCTCCGCAAAGCCCTGAGTGCTTTTCTGCTGCATAAGCAGTCCCAAAGAACAAGAACAATCTGGTTGTCAAGCATACAAAACACCCTCTGTAGCACAGCCTCATACTCAGTAAGCAATCCAAATTGTTCAATTTATTCACTGATTACCCAGTCAACAGACAATACCTCCACTAGTTTATTTCAGGAAAGTTAGCGATCCTGACCACTCTATAAACCACCTGATACAGCGGGGTGTGGTGGCCCACACCTTTAGCTTGAGCCTTTGGGAGGCAGAGGCCAGCCTGGTCTACGTGACAGATTCCGACCAGCTCATGGAGCAGTGGTCCTCAGCCTTCCTGATACTGTGACCCTTTAATACAGTTTCTCATGCTGTGGTAACCCCAACCATAAAATTATTTTTGTTGCTACTTCATAACTGTAACTTTGCTGATGTTATGAATCATAATAATTTTGGTTTCCAAAGGAGTCATGACCCACAGGTTGAGAACTGTCACCACAGAGAAATAAACAGAACAGCAGGTCCATGATGGACACATCCCGAGCTGTTAATTAACAAACCTGTGCTTCCAGTCCTCTAGCAAGTAATCCGGACTCACAAACCGTCAATGCTTTAAAACTTAAGCGAAAATTGCACTTCTGATCTTGTCAAATTACAAACAGGATTTACTAATGGATCCCTTTGCAAGTCAACTATAGAAATACAATGAAAGTAAACTTTGTTTTTAAAAAACCTCCTGCTTTTGGGCTGGAGAGATGGCGAAATGATTAAGGGGTCTGTCTTCCATACCCAGGCTGGGTTCCCACACTGGACTCACCATCTTCTGGCCCCAGAGTTTTAACTGGTTTTTCTGAGCTACGATGAACATTTATATTCCTATCCGTAGAGGAGTAGTGACATGAAAATCAAATGAGAACAGAAGAGTATATGAGGAGGAGACAACTATTATTGCTGCCAATTCTGTTTCCTGATTTATAATTATATTACAGATAAAAGTCAGAGCTTCTTAAGAGCTAGGATGTAGTAGTCCACAAATTTAATCTCAACACTTGGGAGGCAAAGGCAAGAGGATCTGAGTTGAAGCCAGCTTGGTCTACACACATAGTTCCAGGCCAACTAGTTATATAATGAAACCCCATCTCAAAAAGAAGCCCAACTCCCTATCCGCCCACCCTAACACACACACAATGGCTAGGATCATTCTACCAAGGCACAGCCTCAGCCCAATTTATTACACTTGTTTAAATGAGCAGCATTCATAACACAAGTGAATGTAATCACTTAAAATACATAGAATAAATGTCTTAACACACACACACACAATGCACACCCATACATGCACTTGCACAAGCATATGCACACAAAGCAAATCTACTCTAGTTATAATAGCCAAGGACCACCAACTGGTGGAAGAACTTTTTAAAACTCATGATACATCTGATGAGATACTAATTAGCAATAAAAAGAAATGAACTATTAATACACTTTAAAACACAATCTCAAAAGTATTATGCACCTGGTAGCAGTGAAGCGTGCCTTTAATGCTAGCAGTGGAGAGGTAGAAGCAGGCAGATCTCTGAGATTGAGACCAGCCTGGTCTACAGAGTGAGTTTCTGGGTGGCCAGGGCTACACACTGAAACCCTGTCTCAAAAAACAAAAACTAAAAAACCTAAATAAATAAAATAAATTGAAATCGGCTGGACAGTAATGGCAAGCATCCTCTTTTTTTTTTTTTTTTTTTTAAGATTTATTTACTTTATTTACATGAGTACACTGTCGGTGTCTTCAGACACACCAGTAGAGGGCATCAGATCCCATTACAGATGTTGGGAGCCACCATGTGGTTGCTGGGAATTGAACTCAGGAGCTCTGGAAGAGTAGTCAGTGCTCTTAACCACTGAGCCATCTCTCCAGCCCAATGGCAAACACCTTTAATTTCAGCACTTGGGAGGAAGAGGCAGGCAGATCTCTGAATTTCAGGCCAGCCTGGTCTACAGAATGAGTTCCAGGACAGCAGGGTACACAGAGAAATCCTGTCTTCAAAACACAACAAAAGCATTAAGTACAGCCAGGGATATTTAAGTCAAACCTGTTTTTAAAAAGAAAAGAAAAGACAGGCAAGCAGAGCATTCTGTTACATAGAGGAAGTCAGACACTGCTGCATGGTCACCCAACACCAGCAATCACAGTCGTAAGGAGGCTGAGGGAAGGATGAGTTTGAGGCCAACCTCAGCTACATCATAAGACTGCCTTGAATTTTTAAAAAGTTGTATATTTTACGGCTCCACTTCCAAAAAAAAAAGGTAAAGATAAAGAGACAGAAATGAGCCACTGCTTGCCAAAGGCCTAGGAGAGCCCACAGAAGACCTTTGTGGGGATGGAAATGCTCTCTAGCTTGACCGTGGTGGTGACCACATGACTGTGTATCTGGCAAATTCAAATTCATCAGACTGTCCACTTAAAATGTGTTTATTTGTATGTCCACAGCCTTGATTCACAAAAGAACTTCTCACCAGGCAGAGATATCTCATTCATGTTGTACTTTCATGCAACTGGCAAAGTCTAACTTAAGTTGCACAGTAATGGCAGGTAAGGACAGGCCATGCTTAAAGTGAACATGTGTGCCACTGACTCAGGCCCCACACTGTAGCAGAGACACAGCCATTCCCATACCACACATATGCAAGGACTGCAGAACATGTCAAGGTGAATTAGTGCAACCAGCTGGAAGTGGCATAAGCTCTTGATTTTAGCAATATTGAAACCTCAGATTCATTAAGATTAAGGCATCCTTCATATCCTAAGCTTTTCTTGGTCACTCAGTGGTGCTAGGGATTAAATTGGGACATCACATATAGAAGACAATCATCTATCACTGAACCACATCTCCAGTCCTTAGATTGTTTTTAAAAACAAAGGTAGTAATTCTAGCACACAGGAAAATCACAAAACAACTTAACAAGTTGACAAAGGACATGTGAAGAATGAACCACTTCAGTCTAAAATAATCACAAATAACCACCTAAAACCATGCATTCTTGACTAAAAATAGACTCCTCCTTGAGTCCTCCGGCCCCATTGAAATATACTATTAAAGCCAGGCCTGGTGGAGCATGCCTTTAACCTCAGCACATCAGAGGCAGAGGCAGGCAGGTCACTGGTCTACCCAGTATGTTCCAGGATAGCCAGAGCTACACAGCGACATGATAAGATAGATAGATAGATAGATAGATAGATAGAGATAGACAGACAGACAGACAGACAGACAGATGAATGATAGATATCACACAAGTTGAAAGGAAACTAAAATGCTGTCTTTCATTATCATAAACCTTTTGTTTCTTAGTTCAATTTAGAAAGCACATGTTCTGGTTCTACTTAAAGTTTTGATTTTGAATAAAAAAAAAAATCAATGATCAGAGCCAATCAATCGATTTACTTGCTTCATTTTTTTAGAGTGGCCAAAGAACATGAAGATCAATCATGTCAAAGATAAGTTTCTTCAAAAGAACATAAAGAAGAAAAGTTTCAGGATTCCAAGGTTGGTGGATGTGTCTGTATCCTCGGCTATGGGAAATTGAGACCGAAGGCTCCCTTAGACAGTCCAAGCAACACAGCAAGAACTATGGAACAAAAAGGGAGGAAGAGAGAAAAAGAGAAGGAAGGGGAGAGGGTGAGAAAGAAAAAGGAGGGAAGAGGTCTAATCTAAGCTCTCCTAGTTAGGTAATTTTCTAATCTATCTCAGGTGGAAGAACATATACAACTGTATATTAATACACACCACAGAGATGACTTAGACCCAGGTCTACGAAAATAGATTAAATTACCTACTAGCTATCAAGCACAAGTAGCATTTTGAAGATTAAAATGAAGGCATCTGATACCACTAGGTTACCATTTCTAAGGATGGTTTTCAAAGCACAAAAACACCCGGAGCATGGAAGCTTTTCCAGAGACAGCATTCTCTTGCCAGCAGTTACCTCATAGCTCCGTATAATGAAAGGCCAGTGAAGTTTCTTTACAAGTTATTTACTAAATGCTTTACAGAGGACAAAGCTAGACTGGAACACTTTGGAATCCGATGCGGAAGAAGGGTTCAAAAAACACTTGGGCAGGTCAAACATTTCTTCAGTAGAACCTCTACTACTCGTTTGTCACTCCCTAGCCATGCTGCTCCAAACTGATGTTTGGTTTGGTTTGGTTATGCAGGTCCGTTCGAACAAAATCCTTTTATATAGATTTGTTGGGTGTGCACACTGGAATGGGCCTGAGAGCTACTTCAAGCCAACCTTCGCAGCGGAAGGAAAAGGCAACCCAGTGGGTGTCCCTCGGCTGGGCAGCAGAACAGAGCAGAGCTTCACAACTGCCTCTCAAAACACTTAGCCCACTGCTTCCGAACAGACTTAGCTTTGCAAGGACGGGAAGCTACTCCTTGATAAAGGCAGCGGCTCTCAAGCAGAACTACTCTTTGCGTTCGGGAACTACGGGGGCCCAGAAGGATCTCTCCACGGGGCACTTAGTTTTAGCGGTTGTCATTTAACTTAGTCCCCTTTTAAAGGACGGTCCACTCGACCCGACTGGATCCTATTAATCCGCACCAAGGACAGGCAGGCTCTTAACCTGCCCGATGTAAGAGGAGAGTTGTGTTCAAACACGCACTGGCTGCAGCAGCAGCGCACGGACGGGTAATGCTCAGCAGACCGTAAGGACAGCGCGCAGGCCGCACGCGCGCGGCAGGACAGGGCTGCGCCTTGACCCCTGCCGAAGCATCTGGGCTGGGTCCCCCTGCTACCACCCTGAGGGTCTGCCACCCTGCAGCGCAGTCCACTCACGTTTTCAGTGTCTCGTTCATTCACCGTTGGCAAAGGGGTCCTAGTGGACATCTTATTGCGCTTTGATTCTGCACAACGCCAAGGCGAAAACAAAACCGCCCAGCTCTGGGCGGCCGATGAGCAGCGGCCGCGAGCCTTCGGGCCCGGCCCTCCCCGGCCGGAGTCTAGATCTCCGGCCTGGCCCGGGCCGTGCGCCCGCGGGCCCCGGGGCTCATTCTCCCCCAGCGCCGGCGGCCGCAGTGGAAGCGGGCCCGCTGGCCGCCCCAAGCCTCAGGGCGCCTCGCGGGCCCCTCGCCTTCTCGCCGCTCGCAGCCGCAGCGCCGCGGAGCTCAGCCCCGGGGGCTCGACACAGCGCGGCCGGCAGCCCCTTCAGAGGCAGCGGCGCAGGAGGATGGAGCGGAGATGAAGCGCAAGACAGGCCGCCGCGGCCTGCAGGTGCCGACCATGGAGGGGGCCGCGGAAGAGGCGCCCACTCCCGGCTGCTTTCCCTTCTCCCGCTCGCTTCCCGCCCGGCCTCGCCCTGCCGGCTGCCACCGCCGCTCCCCGGCACCTCAGGAGCCTTACAGACTCAAGATGGCCGCGCCTCTGCTTCCTCCGCTGCCTCCGGCTGCCGGAAGTGACGTTACTGCCGCCTGGAGTTCCGCCAATCAGCGCGGTCGGAGCTAGCTGCGGGCTGCTGTTGCTAGGGGCGACTCGTCCTGTTGGGTCTGAGTGGGTGGTGCCGTTGGAAAGGACTTGCTTGGTCTCCTCCAGTTCTAGCAGGCAGAGAGTTGCAATCGTCCAGATCGCTTGGGCATCACTGACCTCTCCGGACCACTGCCCTAGTGGGCGTCCTGTGTCCGACTGCTGGGCTGGCATTTACAGAGTACAGGTCTAGGCTGGCTGGAATGTACTACACACGGAGATCCTACTGTTTGCAAAAGTTGACTTTTCCTTCCCGCGGCCACGCTGCAAAGGATGGAGTTACCGTAGAGAAGCAGCAGTTACAGGTCTATCAGAGGAGGAAGGAGCCAGGCTCCTGCTTCATAACCGAGGCATCTAGCATCCACCCAAAGAACTTTTTTGCCTCTGACTATGGAGCCACTGGTTATTGGACCCGGCCCAACTGAATACCCAGCTGGATGAAAGAGTGAAGCATGAAATAACAAAGGTAGCACAAAAGGATGGGAAGAGGAATTCGATGAGATCGTGTAGACGCCCCCGGGGATCAATTCCTAAATGCCGGTAGGGGCTTATATAATCAATATTTCTCCGTCTCTTCTTCTCCCTTTCCCTCTCTCACTACCTCTACCCCTCACTTTCAGAAACCCTCTATCTCTTTCTCCTTCCTCCTCTCTCCCACTCCCTTTCTTGCTTCCGTCTTTTGAAGAGAGATATTATTGCTATAGGCTTGGTCTAGGCTGAGTGACCTGCAGCTGAAACTCTGACTATGTTGCCTCTTCCAGAAAGCCTTGCTCAACGTGTCACCTCTTTATGTCTTCTGAGGACAGAATCCATTAGTAGAGAAAGGAGGGCTGTGTGACCTGGGGTAAGGCAAACGGCTACTAATAGTCCACCTTGTACTGGTTATTCATTAAGCCCCAGGGTGCCCTTATAAGATGGACAGACACAGCATATGATCTAAAGTCCGGATCAGTTACTTCACCCAAATCGTCAGTGTTGTTGGTTATAGAAGGATCTGAACCCCATTCCTACAGCTTTAGAAATGGCTAAACTTGTGACTAAACTTTGCTTTTCTTCTTACGTTTTTGTTTGTTTGCTTTGGTTCTGGCCCCCCAACACCCGATATCTTGGTGTATCCTGCTTTGTGAAACGACAGAACTTCAAACACCAGCATCCCTTCCAGAGAGGCCAGAGGGTCCCAATACAAACCAACCAGGGGCCAAGATGCATTCAGAACTCCTGTGTTACCCTCTTAGGGGTGTGCTCAGGGGAACCAGATGGGCCTATTTAGAGAGTATTTTCTTTTTCCCTTTTCGGTTAAGCAGAGAGCCACAGTGGCAATCCTCTGAATCAAAGGTTTGCTCCACACTGCTCAGCTGAAATGTGGGCTGTGATAAGCAGACATGTGCTCCGGAGCTCAGAGGCCAACTGTGGGCTCCCTGTCCCACTTGGGGGTCTAAGCAGGGGAAATCTTGCAGAAGGCACACTCACTCTGAAGACAGAATGATAGCTCCCTGGGGCTACTGGGCTCCCAGTTTAGCCCAATACAGAAGCACGGGAGTGAGAAACAACGGGGTGAATTCAAGTAAATTCATCAAGGGCACATGAGGGCGAGAAGGCAGACCGAAAAGGCAGGATCCAAGCAGACTTAGACATAGCTTGGAACCCATTCTCCCCTCCACCCTGACGAGTTCTGGTGCTTCAACACTGGCCCCTGACGAATTGGGGAAACCTCCCAAAAGGTTGTCAGCCTCAGGCAGGAGCTTTGAGAAAGCCTGTGAACACTTCAGAGCATCCCACACTGGCCAGAGAAGTAATCCAGAGAAGTAATCGGTCATGAGGCTTCCCCCCTAGGGGGACTTCCTCATTCAAGCTACACATTAAACCCTGGAGTCAGTGAATGCCAAAGGTTGGGGGTGAAGATGATGGCACGTGACCTCAAGACACTTCCTAGTTTTCTTAGAGTTTGGAATCGAAGCTATTGAAATGTAGACTCACCTTAAAGAGCTGGAAGCGGTAGGTGTGTTTGTGGCGCGTGCAAGGGAAAGGGGGACCAGGAGGACGTGAGCAAGGGGAGGGCACCGTTTTCTCCAGAGGAATTTATGTGATCTATCCAGGAGGAATGGAGCAGTTAAACTTGACAACTATTGTTTTCATAATTCTTTTCTGGCCTGATTCTTGTCCTATTTATTTATTTATTTTAGACTGTCTTGCTGCATAGCTCAGTCTGGCCTTGAATTCCTACCCTGCCTCAGCCTTCCCGATGCCGAAAGTACACTCTCATGCCCAGTTTGTTTCCCGTCTTCCTATTTAAATATTTCCTACCCTGAGCATCATAACAACAAACCCACCTCAATTCAGAAATGCACCCCAGGCTGGTGAGATGGCTCAGTGGTTAGAGGTCTTTTTGCTCAAGCAGAAAGATTAGCTCTCCCAAAAATATCCAGGTAAATTCCAGGTGGGCAGAGCAGCTCACTTGTGTTCCAGTGGTTGAAAGACAGGATCTCTCCTAGGATCTCCCATTGGTCTAGAGCTCCCCACCAATTATCTGGCCATCCAGTGGGCCCCAGAGATATTTCTATCTTTGCCCCTCCAACCCTGGGATGACAAGGATGTACCACCACACCTGTCTTATTTACCTGAGTTCTGAGGATGAGGCTCAGGTCCCTGTTGTTGCACGGCTAGCACTTCTCATTCTGAGCGTCTCTCCAGCACTCGAAAGGCAGACACAGATGAGTTTGAGCACTCGATAGGCAGATCTGTATGAGTTTGAGGCCAATCCAGTGTAGAGAGTTCCAGGCCAACCAAGATGACATAGACACCGTCAAAAAAAAAGGGCAGGGTGATGGAGACATGGTTCATCAGCAACAGTACTGGCTTCTCTTGAGGACCTGTTCCCTGTACCAACGTGACAGCTCAATGGACCCCCAGTTCCAGGGGATCCAATGCCCTCTTCCAGCCCTTAGGTAAAAGGCGCGCTCCCATATACACACATAGTCAAAACACACTTAAAATACTCTTTAAATTCTATTAATTTTTATTTGTTCATTTTATTTTCAAAACAGGATTTCACTAGGTAGCAGCAGCTGTCCTGGAACTCACTCTGTAGACCAGGCTGGCCTTGAACTCAGAGATCTACCTGCCTCTGCCTCCAGAGGGCTGGGACTAAAGGCTTGTACCATGACCACCTGGGCAAAATGACTTTTTAAAAATGACATGTTGGGAGAATTTAGCAATAGCTAGTAACATTAGCAACACCATCAAGTTATGCATGCTCCACAATACCACAATTCCGTGCAAAATGTTTACCTGAACATAGGCTGTCGAGGTAGCTCATCTGATGAGGGAGCTTGCACCAAGCCTGTCAGCATGAGCTCAATCCCTAGGAGCCCAGTGGAGGAGAGCAGTGACTCCTGCAGGTTCTCCCCTGATTGCTACACCTGCCTTGGTGCTCGTATGTGAGTATACACACATCAATAAATAAATTTAAAATTCTTATTGTTTTGAGATAGTTTCTTACTATATAGTCCTAGCTGGCCTCATCCTCAGAGATCTGCCTGCCTCTGCAGTAAGAATTTTGGTTTCTGGGGTTGGGGATTTAGCTCAGTGGTAGAGTGCTTGCCTAGGAAGCGCAAGGCCCTGGGTTCGGTCCCCAGCTCTGAAAAAAAGAACCAAAAAAAAAAAAAAAAGAATTTTGGTTTCTTTAAAAACCAGTTATGATATGTGAATATTTTTTTGCTCTAATCCCAGGTGTGAGATCATCACAGCAGGTGATTATGATTTGCCTCGTGCACCAGCAGGGGCGAGATCCTTGCCAGCTACAGACAGCTGAATTCTGGGGATTCTGGGGAGACGAAGTAAATGGAAAAGCCCCAAGAAGGCCTAGGAGGCTGCCACTCCCCTTGCCAGTCCTGCTTGCTGCTGTGGTGGTTGGTCAAGTGTTTGTGAGCAAAGAGACAAGAAGTTAGAGATATCCTGACAGCAAAGACTGGACAGTCCTAAGGAACCCAAGGCCCCTAGTCATCAGGAAATAGTCTATTTTGCTGAGTGAAAGAAGTCAGGCCCCCTTCCCCTCTAACCTTTCTCTCCTACCTAGTGTTGTGGGGTCAGAAGGGTGATGGGTATGGGAACCCAATAAAAGAGCCACCGAAGAAAATCTGTGCCAGCGTCTGCCTCCCTATTAAAGGTGTTCACTACAGTGTCTGGTTGATTTCCAAAAGCTGTAAGGGAGCTGGAACGAGGGCTCATGGGTTAAATGCGTGTACTGTTCTTCCTGGGACCAGAGTTGGGTTCAGCTGCACATTAGGCAGCTGGTAATCACTTTGAGGAACCTGACACCTTCTTTTAGCCTCTGTAGGCACTTCAGGCACATGCACAGACCCACACAGAGACATACATTCATACACATAATTAAACACCAAAATAAACCTTTAAAGATGTTTGAAAGAAAGATTTGGCTGGATGTTGGTGGTGCACACCTTTAGTTCCAGTGTAAGGGACTGGACTCTGAGGCTGAGGCCAGCCTGATCTACAGAGTGATTTCCAGGATAGCCAGGACTACACAGAGATACTCTGTCTTGAAATAAACAAACAAGCACAAATGGTTTGAAATGTACTGAGAGAACATGTATAAAACAAGACTCCAGGTCCTGTAACAAAAAAAGCCAGAAATGGCATGAATATCCATTATCAGTATGCACAGAGGCATGCTTGCACCAAAACTAATATGTAACAAAGAGAAAAACTTTATTGGCTCGGTCCTTGTACAGCCAAGGGACTGAATCTCAGGAACATAACCTGGAGCTGGAAAATTGGTTCACTAGGTAAAGACACATCCTGCCAAACTCGACCACCTGAGTTCAGGGACCCATACAGTAAAAAGGAGAATTGACTCCTGCAAATTGTCCTGTGACTTGTACACACTCTGATATTTGCTGCCATCGTGGAAAGGGAGAGGGCTGAGAGTGTAGAACCCCAGCGCTCCAGTCTTGCAATGTGCTAAGTCCCTGACCTCACACGGGCAACTCCCGACCCAGGCGGGCAGGCAGGCAGGCAGGCAGGACAAGAGGGAGCCAGAGAAGTTGTCAGGACAGATTCCACTCCTGAAGCTAGCATGGCCTCCCCTCCTGTGGTGTGACCTCAGACATGAGCTGTCTAGGGCTGGCCCTGTGAGTCAGCCCTGAGTCCCACCCCACCTCACGCCTTTCCCGTGGGGCGTCAGGGCTCAAAGCCTTCTTTCAGAATGAGGCCAGGAAAACCAAGGACGTAATGTGACCAAGTACAGCTGAATAACCGGTGTGTCTGAATATTAATGGGAAGTAGCTTTTGTAGCCAAGGAAATCCAAAACAGATTCTCTGAAAACAAGATCTCTAATCTAGACCCAAGTCAAACAAATAGAAAACAAGAAAAACCCCAAATTCCTAAATCTCCCTAATGATAGAAACCTCAGAAGAAATCCTACTTTTATGTAAAAGTGTTGTTTTAAAAAAAAAATTAGTTTCAGTCTGGCCATGGTAGTACACACCTCTAATCCAAGCACTTGGGAGGCAGAGGATGGCAAATCCCTCTGAGGTAGGGAGGTAGGGACTCCCCCACCCCAGTCTACACAGCAAATTCCAGGTCATCCCCATCCAGGTCTACATAGTGAGACCCTGCCTCAAAACAACTTTGTTGGTGGTGGTGGTGGTGGTGGTGGTGGTGGTGGTGGTGGTGGTGGTGGTGGTTAATGCTATAGGCCAACCCCTGAGCTTTGTGCATGAAGATAACTAGCTGCTCTATCACTGAGGTATAGCGTCCTCTTAGGCCAGGGCTTGAGTTACCACTTAGCCGAGGACGCCCTCGATCTCAACCATCTGCTTTAGTGTCATTTCTGTTGTTGACAGAAAATATCCTGGCAAATGCCAGGCAGCACTCGGGAGGCAGAGGTGGGTGGATCTCTGAGTTCTAGTCCAGCCTGGTCTACAAAGTGATTCCAGGACAGCCAGAGCTACCCGGAGAAACTCTTGTCTTGGAAAACAAAACAAAAGAACTCCTGGCAAAAGCATCTTAGAGACGAAAGGGTTTGCTTTCTCTTATAGTTCCAGATTCTAGTCCATCACTGTCAGGGAGTCATAACAGCAGGAGCATGAAGCAGCTAGTTCCTACTGTCCATGCCAAGAACAGAGAAATACATGCCTGCCTGCCTGCCTATACTCAGCTAGCCCTCCATGTTCCCTACTCATACACAATCCTGGGTTCAAACCCAGGGGACGTTGTTGCTTTCGTCCTGGATCTTCCCACATCAGTTAAGGCAACCCAGTCAAGCCCCTACCTGCATCAGGCCAGCCTTCCAGGTGAGTCTAGGCTGTGTAAGTAGCCGGCACAGAGGAGCAGTAACACGGTTAGTTGCCCAGCACATGTGCGGCTCTAAGATGAATCCCTAGCACCACACGACAAAATAAAATTCCTGAGACGTATGGTAAGTCAAAGAACTCAGATGGGTTCGGTGAACCTGCAGAGATGCAGGACACCGGGACAAACCGGGACAAACCTGAGCATTCACATTTCCTGATTCCAAAACTCAGCACAAAACTACAAACACCACTGGGCATGGTGGTTCGCACCTTCAATCCCAGCACTCTGGGGGCAGAGGCAGGTGGATCTCAGAGTTCAAGACCAGCCTGGTCTACAGAGTGAGATCCAGGACATCAGGACGACTACATAGATAAACCCTGCTTTTAAAAAAAGGGGGTGGGGGGAGGTTGGAGAGATGGCTCAGCAGTCAAGAGCACATCTGCTCTCACAGAGGTCCTCAGTTCAATTCCCAGCACCCACATGGTGGCTCACAACCATCTGTAATGAGATCTGGTGCCCTCTTCTGGTCTGCAGGGATATATGCAGACAGAAAGCTATATACATAATAAATCTTTTTTTAAAACAAGTAAAAGAAAAAAACCACAAACAAGGTAACTTACAAAAGAAAACACTGATGTAGGGCCTTGCTTACCCCTTCAGAGGATTAGTTTATAATCGTCACTGTGGGGAGCATGGTGGTGGGCCAGCGTGGTGATGACGTAGTAGCTGAGAGCCAGACTTGATCCTCAAGTTGCAGACAGAGAGTCTGGGGCCTGACCTGCACTATTGAAACCGCAAGCCACTCAGGTGTTGGTGGCACACACCTTGAAATCTCAAAGCCGACCCCGGCCCACTGATGTATTTTCTCTACAAGGCCACACCTTCTAAACCTTCCTAACAGTCCACCAAACTGGGAACCAAGCATTGAAATATAAGAGCTCGGCTGGGGATTTAGCTCAGTGGTAGAGCGCTTGCCTAGGAAGCGCAAGGCCCTGGGTTCGGTCCCCAGCTCCGAAAAAAAAAAAAAAAAAAAAAAAAAAAGAACCGAAATATAAGAGCTCATGGGAGCCAATCTCATCCAAACCACCACACATGCTTATGGGCAAAATGCCTAATACTTCTACTACTACTACTACTACTACTACTAATAATAATAATAATAATAATAATAATAATAATAATAATAATAATTTTAAGGTTACAATGATTAAGACTCCATGGCACTAGCATAATATACACATATAAGGGAACTAGAGATAACCCTGACCTAACATGCTAAATTAACAGAATTGAACCCAGACCCAACCAAACCCTTGTATTACAGTCTATTTTTTAAAATGTATTCTATTCATTTTTATTTTATGTACCTGAGTGTTCGCCTGGATATATGTCTGTATAACACTGTATGTGCCTGGCGCCCACAGAGACCGGAAGAGGGCCTCAGATCTGGAGCAACAGAGGGTCATGAGCCACCTTGTGGGTGCTGGAATCAAGCCCAAGTCCTCTGCAAGAGCACTCCCAAGTCCGCTTAACCACGGAGCCGTCTCGCCAGAGCCATTGCTGTTTTTGTGAGACACTATACTATATACCCTGGCTGACTGGAATGTAAAGGGACCCTCCTGCTTCTGGCCTCTCAAGTGCTGGAGTTAAAAATGCTAGCCGCCACACCCAGCTGCAGCAGCTTTTATGATCACGTGAAGGCAACTGAGTGGGGGAAAGTGTGGCATGGAGATAACCCAGATACATGCGAAAGAATGAAGTTGAGCCAGATGTGGTGGTGCTCACCTTTCCTCCCAGTGCTCAGGACTAAGCAGGTAGGGCTCTGAGTTTGAGGCCAGCCTGTTCCACAGAGAGAGTTCCAGGACAGTCAGGACTACACAGAGATTCCCTGTCTTTTTTTCTTTTCTTTTTTTTTTTTTTTTTTTTTGAGCTGGGGACCGAACCCAGGGCCTTGTGCTTGCTAGGCAAGCGCTCTACCACTGAGCTAAATCCCCAACCCCGAGATTCCCTGTCTTAAAAAGACCACCACCACCACCACCACCCACCACCACACACACACACACACACACACACACACACACACACACACACACAGAGAGAGAGAGAGAGAGAGAGAGAGAGAGAGAGAGAGAGAGAGAGAAACAAAAAAAGAAGTTGAACCCTCTTCTCAAAACAAATACAAAAATGAACCTAAATGCCCAGGTCATGACAGCACATACCTTTAATCCCAGCACTCCTGAGGCAAAGGCAGGCGGATCTCTTTTGAGTTTGAGGCCAGCCTGGTCTCCAGAGTGAGTTCCAGGACAGCTAGGGATACATAGAGAAACCTCTCTGGGGGGTTGAGGTTAGTAAGAGGGGGAGTTAAGAATTACAAAAAGCGGGGCTGGGGATTTAGCTCAGTGGTAGAGCGCTTACCTAGGAAGCGCAAGGCCCTGGGTTCGGTCCCCAGCTCCGAAAAAAAAGAACCAAAAAAAAAAAAAAAAAAAAAAAAAGAATTACAAAAAGCTCTAGAAAGGGGGGTAAGACTAAGAGGTAATGTGAGGCCAGCCACATCCTCACATCTAGCAGAAGCACTGAATGCTTCCGTGTCTGAAGGCCCTGTGGTCAGGTCCCCAGAGGTAGGTTAGGATGAGCTGTGCCTTGGAGCTCTATACCAGACTAATAGGAATTATAGGATGAAAGGAGGGAAGAAAATTAAACAGTAAGAGGAAGGGTTTAACATTTTTTTCTGCCTGTGACCACAAGCGTGGATGTGTCCCCAGAGCGTGTGGAGGTCAGAGGACAACCTGGGACCTGAATTTTCACATTCCACCCTCATTGAGACAAGGTGTCACAGCTCACTGGCCCTTGCACTTCTGATTCTCTTACCCCTGCTTCCCATCTGACCACAGAAGTGCTTGAATCGTAGACCTGTCAGTCGCTGGCAGTATGAACTTGGGTCTTCATGCCTGTGTGGCCAGTGCTTTCCCAAATGAATTATCTCCCCAGACTGGGAAAAGGCTTCCCGAATCTGGAAGACACACCAAGTGCCCCCAACACAGTGAGTGTAATTTCAACACCACACCAAAGACAAAAACTGAACCTTCTGCTCTGGCAGGAGTGGCTTTCTTGGCATCTGAGGCTTAACTTCAAGGTAATTGGGCCCTGGGTAGCACATGGTCTTTGAGTAGCTTCTGGTCTCTGTGTAGTGTCTGCTGTCAGGGGATTTGATCCCTGAATGTAGACCAGGCTGGCCTCTGCCTCCACAACGCTGGGATTAAAGATGCAAGTCACCACCTCTGAGCTTTCCAAAGAGATTCTTTTTTTTTTTTTTTTTTTTGGTTCTTTTTTTTCGGAGCTGGGGACCGAACCCAGGGCCTTGCGCTTCCTAGGTAAGCGCTCTACCACTGAGCTAAATCCCCAGCCCCTCCAAAGAGATTCTAAAAGATGGCGTTGTATTCATGGGAAAGGAAAGGCGAGGTATTCTATGGCTTTTCCTGGGAGACATAAAGAAAACTCAATTCACCTCAGCTAGAGGGGGGCACGTACAGCAGAACTTTACCCAAGGCCAGCCAGGTAAATCAGTTAGTTTTTGGGGTTATTTATGAAGGCATTGGTGACTCTTGGGGTTACTTATGAAGGCATTGGTGACTCTCGGGGTTACTTATGAAGGCATTGGTGACTCGGGCAGCTACACCACCACATCCCACCCCAGGCAACTGTTCACCTCTTATATAGTGGCTATTGGAATTCTGGGGAGGGAAGGGGCTAATGAGCCTCCAGAGTGTCATGACCCTCTCCTGTCCCACCATAAATGACTGTTAGTAGGCCTGACTACAAGGGAGACTTGCAGATCATCACAACTGCTCTGCCCGAAGGCAGTAAAGTCATGGGCAACCTGGAGGACACAGCTGTGCTACAGCTTCACGGTCCTTCGAATTACAGTCTGGTGATACAGGGACTGCCAACTTACTGGATGAAGAAGTACCCAGGAGATTAATATATATCACAGCTCTGAGTATGTTCTTTCCAGGGAGGGCTGGCAGAGGAAGGAAGACTGGCCTTGAAAGGCTGGGACTGAGTAAAAGAGAAAAGCCCTAAACCAGACCTCTCTCTTCCCACCTCCTCTGCCTCTCCCCTTCCCCTTTCTTCCCCACCATTATAGGCTGAGACCTCTGCAACTGGGAGGGTCAAGAGAACTCTTTCCTTACTCGGTTTTCTCTGGGTATTGTGTCACAGTGAGGAAGAGCACTCAGTCCATACGCACCATGAAGACAGGACGTATACACTCCAAACAGAAAGGAGAACTAGAATGAGGACGTGACCATATCCCAGACAACACCCTCTAACCTCCCAACAAGGGCAACTGTGTGTGAGGGGTGGAGAAAGGGCTGTGTGGCCAAGAGCACCTGCTGCCTTTGTAGAGGACCAGGACTCAGATCCCAGCACCCACACGTGGACACCTGACAGTCACATAGTACACATGCATACAGGCAAAACACTCACATACATAAAATAAATGTTAAAAAATAGAATTTTAACAGAAGTATGCCAGGCATGACGGTGCGGCCTTTAATAGCACTCAGGAGGTAGAGGCAGTTCGATCTCTGTGTATTCAAGGTGAACTAATCTGCAAAGGGAGTGCCAGGCAGCTGGGCTGGCCCTGGATGAGGACTACACAGTGAGAACCTGCCTCAAAGAAGAATGTGTGAGCGTGTGTGTGTGTGTGTGTGTGTGTGTGTGTGTGTGTGTGTGTACGTGCTTGTGTGGTTGTGTGTGTGTGGTTTTGTGTGTGTGTGTTTGTGTGTGTTTGTGTGGTTTTGTGTGTGTGTTTGTGTGGTTGTGTGTGTGGTTTTGTGTGTGTGTATGTGTGTGTGTGTGTGTTGGGGGATGGGGAACAGAAATTCAGAAACAGTAAAATAAGTAAGATAGCTGTGATGATTAATCATTAATTGTCAACCTGATTGTACCTGGAATCAGCTAAGAGAAAAGGATTCACTGAGGGAGGAAAAGATGCCCCTGCCTCAGAGTGAACAGCATCTTCCAGGTGTAAAGAGGTCCAATCACAAACAGTGCCTGAATGAGACATTTCTTTTTTTTTTTTTTTAAAGATTTATTTATTTATTATATATAAGTACACTGTAGCTGTCTTCAGATACACCAGAAGAGGGAATCGGATCTCTTTACAGATGGTTGTGAGCCACCATGTGGTTGCTGGGAATTGAACTCATGACCTCTGAAAGAGCAGTCGGGTGCTCTTAACCGCTGAGCCATCTCTCCAGCCCCTGAATGAGACATTTCTAATCCAGAATGGGGCTCCAGCCTTTTTTTTTTTATTATTTAATGTATATGAGTACAGAAGAGGGCATCAGATCCCATTACAGATGGTTGTGAGCCACCATGTCGTTGCTGGGAATTGAACTCAGGACCTTTGGAAGAGCAGTCAGTGCTCTTAACCAGTGAGCCATCTCTCCAGCCCCAAGGGGGCTCCAGCCTTTAATGCCAGGATTTGAGAAGAAGAGTGAGTTGTTCTAGGACAGCCAGAAGTACATAGAGAGATCCTGTAGATGGACAGACAGACAGGCAGGCAGACAGACACTAAGAAACAGTGAGCACGGGGTTGGGGATTTAGCTCAGCGGTAGAGCGCTTGCCTAGCGAGCGCAAGGCCCTGGGTTCAGACCCCAGCTCCGAAAAAAAGAAAAAAGAAGAAGAATAAGAAAAAAAAAGAAAAAAGAAACAGTGAGCACAAATGCAGCACAGTATTCCACTGTGTGTTCACAACAGGCTCTGTTTATCCTGTGCAGCGGGCGTTGGGGCGATTGTGACTAATGCTGCTGTAACATTAGCGGACAAGCTGCTACTTGGAGGTATGCTTCCTCCTCTCCTGGGTGCGCTCCGAGCAGCGGGATTGCTCACTCCCTTGGTATCCCCATGTTTAAGCTCCTGAAGACCCAAAGCCCACGCTCTAAAACTGGAGCGCCCGTCTTACTTTCCCACCAGCAGCGTGCATGCAAGGTGGTCCCGACTGCCCACTGTCTGCCTGGTCTCTTCTGTCTTTGCCACCTGGGTGGATAGATCACAGGCTGGGTAGCCCAACTCAGCAGACTCTCCCTAGCCCATGGCAATATCGCAACCTAACGCAAGCTCTGTTTCATGACTCTTACAAGCTGTCATTCTTTGGCTTGAGGCTATATCACTTTAATTTCTGCCTTCGTTTTATCCCCCACCTGCCGTGTGTGTGTGTGTGTGTGTGTGTGTGTGTGTGTGTGTGTGTGTGTGTGTGTGTATGTGTGTGTGTGTGTGTGTGAATTAGAGGCTGCCTGGCATGGTGATGTACACTTGTAACCATAGCGATTGGAAGGCAGAGAGAGGCAAGATTGCAGGTCTGAGGTCAGCATAGCCAGAGCCTGTCAAAGCTCAAACAAACAAACCGTGTTGCACGTGCTTCTTTCTCATGATGGCACAGGCAATTACATCTGAAGTGCAGCCAGATGATTCAGGATAAGGTTCTGGCCTCTAGCTCCCTACACCTTTTGCCATATAAGGTAACACACAGGTTGTGAGATCTGGTGTGCAGCGGGATCACGCCGTGGTCTTGAATGATGCCGGCACCTTTTCACATGCTCCCATGCCACGTAGTGTGCCCTGGGGAAATGTGTGTGCGTGGCTGCTTTGTCCAATTTTCAAGTCATTTGTTCCTTATTATTGATGTGTGAGTTCCTTATACAGCAGTGGGGTCTGGGAGGAAGACGAAACAGGAAGCAGCAGGAACGAGTCCTCGTCTAAATGACGTCACAGCAGAATCTGTCGGATATGACTGTTGTGAGTCCCTGGAGTCTGTTGGAAAATTCTCAGTTTCCAGACCAAGGCTTGGATCCTCTGATGCACTGCGGTAGGATACTAGGGACCTGGTAATTATGTGAATATGGGTGTATTCACCTGGGTGTGCACTTGTGGAAGGCAGATATTGATGTCCACTGTCTTCCTATATTCAGTATGGTGTATCGATATCCAACGTCTTCCTATATTCAATACAATATATTGATGTCTGATGTCTTCCTATATGTTGACGTCCGATGTCTCCCTGTATGCAATAGGGTATATTAATATCCAATGTCTTCCTATATTGTTGCAGCCATATTGAGGCAGGGTCACTCACCGAAGCTGGAATTCACTGCTTTGGCTAGATTGGCTGGCCAGTGAGCTCCCACGAGCTGTCTCTACTCTCCCGTGCTGGGGATGCACTTGGGCACCAAGTCTGGCTTTGATATGGATGCTGGGGATTCAAACCGAAATGAATTCATGGCTGAACAGCAAGCACCTTACTCACAGAACTATCTAGTCAGCCCCGTGGATAAGAGAATGAGCGGAATGTACTGTGTCACAGGGCTGGAGCCAGTCCATCATTGTGGGTCAGCTTCTGGTAAGGGCCTTCTTGCCTGAAAAGGGAGAAGAAAGAAGGGCAGAAAAAGGGAATAAGAGAGATTATTGCTGTTTCGTTTTTAAACTAAATGAAAAGACATCATGTGAAAAAACAATGGCTGAGAACTTCTTAAATGTGATGAAATAAAAAATAACAATAGTGATAGTAGAAATAGTAATAGTAAAGTAGTAATAGCAATAGTAATAGTAGTAATAGTGATAGTAGTAGTAATAATAGTAATAGTGGTAATAGTAAAGTAGTAATAGCAATAGTAATAGTAATAGTGATAGCAATGTAATAGTAGTAGTAATAGTAATAGTAGTAATAGTGATAGTAGTAGTAATAGTAATAGTAGTAATAGTGATAGTAGTAGTAGTAATAATAGTAATAGTAATAATGGTACTAGTAAAGGAGTAATAGCAATATCAATAGCAATAGTAGTAATAGTAATAGGAATAATAGTAGTAATAATAATAGTAGTAATAGTGATAGTAGTAGTAGTAATAGTAATAATAGTAATAGTAGTAGTAGTAATAATAGTAATAGTAATAGTGGTAATAGTAAAGTAGTAATAGCAATAGTAACAGTAATAGTAATAGTGATAGCAATAGCAATAGTAATAGTAATAGTAGTAGTAGTAGTAATAGTAATAGGAGTAGTAGTAATAATAGTAATAGTAATAATGGTACTAGTAAAGGAGCAATAGCAATAGCAATAGCAATAGTAATAGTAGTAGTAATAGTAATAGTAGTAATAGTGATAGGAGTAGTAGTAATAATAGTAATAGTAATAATGGTACTAGTAAAGGAGCAATAGCAATAGCAATAGTAATAGTAATAATAGTAGTAATAATAATAGTAATAGTGATAGGAGTAGTAGCAATAGTAATGATAGTAGTAATAGTGATAGTAGTAATAGTAATAATAGTAGTAATAATAGTAATAGTAATAATGGTACTAGTAAAGGAGCAATAGCAATAGCAATAGTAATAGTAATAATAGTAGTAATAATAATAGTAATAGTGATAGGAGTAGTAGCAATAGTAATGATAGTAGTAATAGTGATAGTAGTAATAGTAATAGTAGTAGTAATAATAGTAATACTAATAGTGGTAATAGTAAAGTAGTAATAGCAATAGTAATAGTGATAGTAGTAGTAGCAATAGTAATGATAGTAGTAATAATGATAGTAGTAATAGCAATAGTAGTAGTAGTAATAATAGTAATACTAATAGTGGTAATAGTAAAGTAGTAATAGCAATAGTAATAATAGTAGTAATAGTAATAGCAGTAACAGTAATAGTAGTAAAGCAATAGTAATAAAAGAGAGAGTCTATTGAGACCCAGATGGCCAGGAACTGCTCCTCAAGAACGCCCTGGGAAGGGACATGGCAGCTGCTCATTTCACTGCTATAAATCCTCCCTCCCTTGCCCCTATCCAAGAGCTACCACAATCAACCAGACCACATCCTACAACTTCACAGTATCCATGGGGGATAACAGGAACCTGACAGATGTACCCAGCCACGCCCAGACCCTTCAGGACCCAAGCCCAGAGTGTCTGGAGAGCTGCAAATGCTCCCACTGATGGAAGAGGTCCCTTTCCCTGTGACCCACCCCCAACCCGCAATAAAAATATAAAAACCAATCCTACCCTAAAAGGAGATTCTAGCTCTTGGGAGGCTGAGGTGAGAGGATGGAAAACTTATGGCCAACCTGAGCTACATAGCAAGTTTGAGTCTACCCTGGTCTACATAAAAACTCTCTCTCTCTCTCTCTCTCTCTCTCTCTCTCTCTCTCTCTCTCTCACACACACACACACACATACACACACACACACACACACACATACACACACACAAAGGAGGGAGGAATAAGAAATTCCCAGATAGGGGGTTGGAGATTTAGCTCAGTGGTAGAGCACTTGCCTAGCAAGCACAAGGCCCTGGGTTCGGTCCCCAGCTCCGAAAAAAAAAAAAAAAAAAAAAAAAAAAGAAAAAGAAAAAGGAAAAAAGAAAAAGAAATTCCCAGATAAATGAAAGCCAAAAGAGTTCATTTTTACTAGATGTGCCCCTCCCCAAACATACTAACTCCTAGGCATAGTGCCTAGGAATAATGCCTGTAACCTAGCTGTTTTCAGAGACTGAGGCAGGAGGATTACTGAGTTTGAAACCAGCCTGTGCTAGAACAAAGCCTGAATTAACTACAGAATGAGAATCTGAAAACACAACACAACAAAACAAACAAATCTCCAAATAATAAACAAGTTAAAAAGAAAAATAAAGCAAAATAAAAAGAGACTGCATATTCATCCCTAAATAGGAAGTCATTGTGTTCTATAAAGTAAATCAGATTCAAAAAGCCAAACACTGCATGTTTTCTTCAACATGCAGAGATCAGATTTGTTCCCATGGTGGTAACAAAACTAGAGAGGGGCTGGCTACAAAAGAGGAGGAGAAGTCCTTGTGGGAAGTAGGACAGCGAAGGCAACAGAAGTGACAGTAACAAAAAAGCAGAAGCTGAGGTTCTGGGGGAAGGAAGAGGTCATAGTGGCGGTGGCGGCTGGGAAGATGGTTCATTTGGCTAAGAGCACTTATTTCCGGCACCCAGGTGGGGGCTTACAACTGTTAACGTCATAACTTCATAACAGGGGGGCCAAGCACACATATAGTATACATACGTACATGCAGGTAGAATATTCATAAACATAAAATAAATGATAAGTTTTAAAAAGATTATGTATTATGCATGGTGGTCTGCCTGCGTGTACACTTGCACACCAGAAGAGGGCATCGGATCCCATTACAGATGGTTGTGAGCCACCATGTGGTTGCTGGGATTTGAACTCAGGATCTCTAGAAGAGCAGTGAGTGCTCTTAAACACTGAGCCATCTCTCCAGCCCCCATAAACATAAAATAAATGATAATTTTTAAAAAGAGGCCACGGGAACTGAGGAGAGCAATACACTCTCTCCTCAGAATACAAAACTAAACCAGGGGACTGGAGAGATGGCTCAGTGGTTAAGAGTAAGCTAGTAGGGGTTGGGGATTTAGCTCAGTGGTAGAGCGCTTGCCTAGGAAGCGCAAGGCCCTGGGTTCGGTCCCCAGCTCCGAAAAAAAGAACCAAAAAAAAAAAAAAAAGAGTAAGCTAGTAAACCATCTACAGCCAACAGAGGCTCACAGGCCACTCCCCAGGGAAGATGGTAAACATCTCACAAGGACACAGAGACTTTCTCCAGGACAGGCCATAGGGAGGTGTGCACAAATCCAGGCACGATGGATTTTGAAAGCTGTGCCAACCGTCTCTTCGCCCACAACAGGATGCTGTGAGGACTCGCAAAGAGAGAGCCAGGAACAATTCTAGCACAAGGAGGCTGAGGCTGGGGAATCCTGCCTGAATTCCTGGCCTCCCTGGTGTGTGAAAGAGCTCCTCTCCAAAGGAGTAAAAACCATCTATGAAAAATTGTTCATTTTAATTTTGATTTATGGTTCATTGCGTATTACATATGTATCCTCTTTTTTTTTAAAGATTTATTCATTTATTATATATAAGTACACTGTAGTTGTCTTCAGACACACCAGAAGAGGGCATCAGATCTCTTTACAGATGGTTGTGAGCCACCATGTGGTTGCTGGGATTTGAACTCATGACCTCTGGAAGAGCAGTAGGGTGCTCTTAACCGCTGAGCCATCTCTCCAGCCCCATATGTATCCTCTTGTATGTACCAAATATATTACAAAAAAAGAGAAAAAAATTAAATTTACATGCCTTTAACCTCAGCACTTGGGAAGCAGAGGCAGATGGATATCTGTTAGTTTGAGGCCAACCTGGTTTACAGTGTGAGTTCCAGGACAGCCAGGGCTACACAGTGAAACCCTGTCTTTGAAAAACCAAAAAAAAAAAAAAAAAAAAAAAAAGGAAAACATATATATATATATCCTCTAAGGGGCGGAGCAAGCAAGATAAAGGGGAATGGGAATGTGGTCACATCTGGCAGCCCTGAGTACTTTCATATCTGAAGACCCAAGGTCTTCAGTGTTAGGGAAATGAGCGGTGCCTTGGGATTCTATACCCAGCTAACTTACCCATAAAATGAAGAGCAGAATAAAGGTATCTCAAGTCTATCCACCGTGGAAGATTAGATCATTGTCCCAAAATACTTATTCCCTTACCTTGATTTCCAAGAAGGAGCAGGCTTTTTTTTTTTTTTTTTTTTTGCCCCATCAGGGAGGGGCTTAGCCATGTGACTTGTTTTGATCAACAAAATGTAAGAGATATAATTCAGACAGAGGCCTGAACTATGCCCCTCATGGATTTGGGCTTGACTTTTACCCCCAGAAACATTCCTCGTGTGGAAATAAAATGAAGACAAGTCTAGGGTCAAGTCCAGCCAAGTTCTGGGAGATCAGTTGAACCAAAGATGAGCTGTAGGTTTGTAGAAAGGAAGCAACAGTATTTTGTCATTGAAGTTTATGGTGGTTTGCTGTGCAACAAGAACAAAGTAATGGCTTGGCAAAGGGGTACAAGCCTTTAAACACACACACACACACACACACACACACACACACACACACACACACCCCTAAACATAGAGATTTTCTAATTTGTTAAACTACTTGTCAGAGTAAGGTATGGTGGTGCACACCTTTAATCCCAGCACTCAGGAGGAGGCAAAGGTGTGTGTGTGTGTGTGTGTGTGTGTGTGTGTGTGTGTGTGTGTGTGTGTGTGCACGCGTGTGAATTAGAGGCCAGTCTGGACTACATAGAGGGTTTCCTGATACCCAGGGCTATGTAGAGAGAACCTCTTTCCAAAATAACAATGACAACAAACAAACCAAGTTACACAGTGTGAGAAAATGTCACTCCTCTGGCCTTTCTTTGGAAGCTATTTGGAGGTATGAGAGGACAGAGAGGGGAACATGTGGGACTTTAGAACCAGGACTAAACTCTTCAGAGTGAGAAGAAAGATCCAAGCAATAGCACTGAGCCACAGACAGGAGCTGGGAAGTGATGTTGCTGAGAGAAAGGCATTCGGATAGAACTCCCCAGGGTCTGCTATATCCCTGAGACTTGGGAAGAGCATTCGGTAAGAAAGGGAACACAAGGAGGGAAGGAAAGTAGTTAAAACACAAGAGGAGGGCTGGAGAGATGGCTCAGCGGTTAAGAGCACTGACTGCTCTTCCAGAGATCTTGAGTTCAAATCCCAGGAACCACATGGTGGTTCACAACCATCTCTAATGGGATCAGATGACATCTTCTGGTGTGTCTGAAGATATCAACAGTGTACATCATACATAAAATAAATAAATAAATCTTTACAAAAAACAAAAATAAAAACACAGGAGGATGCTGGTGGAACTCAGACGAGAAAAATGTGATGGCCCATGCCCATAAACCCGACACTGGAGGGAAGGTAGTTCAAGGCTAGCCTGGTTTTCAAGGGGCGACATTTCAAAAAGGAGGGAAATGGGTTTATACATTTGTTAAAAAGCCAACAGACAGGGCTGGAGAGATGGCTCAGTCAGTGGTTAAGTGCACTGGCTGCTCTTCTAGAGGTCTTGAGTTCAATTCCCAGCAACCACATGGTGGCTCACAGCCATCTGTAATGAGATCTGGTGCCCTCTTCTGGTGTGTCTGAAGACAGCTATAGTGTTCTTTTTTTTTTCTATTCTTTTTTTTCCGGAGCTGGGGACCGAACCCAGGGCCTTGCGCTTGCTAGGCAAGCGCTCTACCACTGAGCTAAATCCCCAACCCCTATAGTGTTCTTATATAAGTAAAAATTAATACGATTTTTTTTAAATTATGAAAACAAACAAACAAACAAATGGCCCACCAAAGCTGGAGCTAGGAAGATGGCTCAGTTGATAAAGTGCCTGCCCTGCAAACTGAGGATCCAAATTCAGGTTCCAAACACCTGTGCAAAAAGCCTACTGTGGTCACATGTGTCTACAACTCAGCTCCAGGTTCATTAAGAGAACCTGTCTCAAAAACATAAGAAATAAAGTTGGCAGTTATTATGGGATGGAGGGAGTGGAGAGAGAGAGACAGAGAGAGACAGAGAGAGACAGAGAGAGACAGAGACAGAGAGACAGAGAGAGACAGAGACAGAGAGACAGAGAGAGACAGAGAGAGACAGAGACAGAGAGACAGAGAGACAGAGACAGAGAGAGGCCTACATATATACACACAGAGAGAAACATCCACGGACACAACACACACAGAGACATACACCACACACAAACACATACACAGAAACATATAAGTACATATACTACAGACAAACATGTACATACTCCATACAGGGAAAGAGAAACACTCATATGCTCATATACATCACACACACACACACACACACACACACACACACACACACACAGGGCTGACAGATCTTCACCTTTTGATTCAGTCTCTAAAACTCAACGTTTTATTGTAATTGTAGATGGATTAGGGTTAACTTCAGTGTTGACAATGTAACAGGAGCCATCAGATGACTTGAGCTGGAAGCCAAGTTAGTGAAATAGACACATTCATCTCCCCTCCGGGCAGTTAAGGGTGTTCTTAGGGACAGAAGCATGATTAATGAAATTGCAAACACTATGTTTAAGCCTGTGAAAGTAACCAATAGATGGGCTGAGAATAATAACCATGTTGAGAGAAAAGTGTGGGGTTTGGAGTTAGGTCCTCACGTGTCCCTGTGAGACATGAGTGAATAATGTCCCCTACTGAGGGCAGCACATATCAGGGGTCATGTACACTTGGTACCATGATGCACTACTTAAAGGGGTTCACATCAGCACACCTCACGCATAGTCCAAGTCTCCTATGATCTTCATGAAGCTGGATCCTCCTCACCCCCATCCACACTCTGAGATAGGGTTTCTCTATGTAGCCTTGGGTGTCCTGGAACTCTCTCTGGACACCAGGCTGACCTCAAATGCAGTCTCCTGCCTTTCTGTCTCCTAGGTGCTGGGATTCCAGGTGTGTGTTACCATTCCTGGCTTTAAGGAAAAATTTGAAACGGGGTCTTTCTACATAGCCCTGACTGTCCTGGACCTCACTAACCATGACCAGCTAAAGAATTTTTTAAGGGGGCTGGAGAGATGGCTCAGTGGTTAAGAGCACCCGACTGCTCTTCCAGAGGTCCTGAGTTCAATTCCCAGCAACCACATGGTGGCTCACAACCATCTGTAATGGGATCTGATGTCCTCTTCTGGTATGGATGAAGACAGCTACAGTGTACTTATATATAATAAATAAATAAATAAATAAATAAATAAATAAATAAATAAATAAATCTTTAAAAAATAACTTTTTAAGATTTCTTTTTATTTTAGTTACGTGTGTGTGTGTGTGTGTGTGTGTGTGTGTGTGTGTGTGTGTGTGAGTGTGGAGGTTAGGTGCACAGTCAGGGTGGGCCCTTCCTCCACAATTAATGCCTGCATAGACATGTTTAGAGACGTGTGTCTCAGGTGCTTCTCAATCTGGGTTACAGAGACTAACCACCAGAGAAGGACACTCCTAACTGTGTAATGCTTTTAAAAACCACTTCCTGCCAGACAGAGATGGCTCACACCTTTAATCCTAGCACTCATGAGGCAGAGACAGGGGATCTCTGTGACTCCAAGGCCAGCCTGGTCTACAGAATGAGTCCCAAGACAGCCAGGGCTCCACAGAGAGAAACCTTGTCTTGAAAAACCAACCAACTAACCAAACAAACAAATAAGTTATCACTTCCCTTTCAGTCCACACCCTGGCATTATTTTCTTAATATTCTTCGATTCCCCAAACAAAACAAAGCAAATGAAAAATAAAACAGAGGGCTGGAGAGATGGCTCAGTGGTTAAGAGCACTGGCTGCTCTCCCAGAGGTCCTGAGTTCAATTCCCAGCAACCACATGGTGGCTCACAACCATCTGTAATGGGATCTGATGCCCTCTTCTGGTGTGTCTGAAGACAGCTGCAGTGTACTTACAGATATGAAATAAATAATTATGAAATAAATAATTCTTAAAAATAAAATAAGACAGATGATTAAACACAAAGCAGGGAAGAGATCCTTCTGTGCAGTACCCCTAAATCTCCTGGAGAAGGCCTTCTCTCTTCCAGCCCCTGACTACTCTTGGCACTCACTCACCAACCAGATAGGGGCACTCACAAACCAGGTTCTTCCCCCCAACCCCCATCCTGGAATCAGCTATCCCCATCCTGCTTGGCTCACAGATGCCCCGAGCGGAAGCTTGGACCTTGACACTTGCCATTCCCAACTGTTTTCCACTGGGGACACACGGACTGAGGACCCCCATTATGGACTGTGTTCTGCCTTTCCTGAGCAGCTTGCCAACAGTGCTTGGGCACCCCAGCAGCCAGGAAGTCAGGCAGGAACTCACTATGAGGTTAGTCTGGCCCTGAACTCAGAGATCTGCCTGCTTTTACCTTCTATTTCGGGAACTAAAATGTGTAGGTTGATGTCATTACTCAGGTGAGGGCTGTCACAAGTTAGACCAAGACCATGATTGGACAGTAAAAGAATAAGGCAGAGACGAAGTTTTTTTTTTTTTTTTTTTTTAAAGATTTTATTTATTTTATCTATGTGAGTAGCTGTCTTCAGATACACCAGAAGAGGGCATCAGATCTCTTTACAGATGGTTGTGAGCCACCATGTGGTTGCTGGGAATTGAACTCATGACCTCTGGAAGAGCAGTCGGGTGCTCTTAACCGCTGAGCCATCTCTCCAGCCCGAGACGAAGTTTTTGTAGGGAGGGAGAGGAGAAGGAGGGAGACTCAAGATGGAGACTAAGAAGGATGACCCAGATCCGGGTGGTCCTGAATCGACAACGTAGCTGGGATGGATTTATCTTATCTAGGTGGGCGGTTTATATCCTTATCAATTGGTTATAAGTTTATTGTGTGGTTGTATTGTACATCAAGTATTTGACATATAAGTCTGGTTGGGTTACAGTTTATTGAGCCTTTATATTACCGAGTAGCTGGGACCAGAGTTCCCGGCTGGCCAGGGCTGGCCAAGGTGACTAGAAATGGGAGTGGAGAGACCACTGGGGCCAGAAGATAGCAAGGCTAACCTGGCATGGTGCCTCACTGAAGCCAGTCACCACTGAGATAAATTAAGGTTAGTTCTATATGGCCCTACGGTGTCAGAACAAACGCCAGGGAGCAACCACCCGGGGCCGAGAGTACCAGGGGCCTAGCATGGAGCAGTGATACATGGGAACTGGTCAAGCCCTTTTTAAATTATACTGCAACAAAAATGGATGTGAGCATGCCTCACTCGGCTTTTACATTTTCATGGGGTTTGCTTGTGTTTGTTTGTTTGAGACAGAGTAGAGTCTTACTATGTAACTCTAACTGTCCTGGATCTTACTACATAGACCAGGCTGGTCTCAAAGACACAAAAATCCACCTGCCTCAGCCTCCCAGGTGCTGGGATTAAATGTATATATGCCACCACCATCCTGCTCAGTTTGTTCTTCATTTTAGCTTTTATTTTATTTCTATGAAAGTCACACTATGGTACCCATGACAGTACCAAGTTCCTGGGCTCCTTCAGCACATTCAAGTTATAGGCACAGAGTTTTAATCACTCCAGCCCGTCATATTACTGTTAGTATACCATTTTAGGTAAGGCACTTGCTACTAAGCTTTACAGCTTGAGTTCAGCTCCTCAGACCCATGTACTAGAAGAACACTGTACTGACTGGTTTTGTGTGTCAACTTGACACAACCTGGAGTTATCACAGAGGAAGGAGCCTCAGTTGAGGAAATGCCTCCATGAGATTCAGCTATAAGGCAACTAGTGCTCAAGGTGGGAGGGTCCAGCCCCTTGTGGGTGGTGCCATCCTGGGCTGGTGGTCTTGGGTTCTATAAGAGAGCAAGCCGAGCAAGCCAGGGGAAGCAAGCCAGTAAGTAACATCCCTCCATGGCCTCTGCATCAGCTCCTGCTTCCTGACCTGCTTGAGTTCCAGTCCTGACTTCCTTTGGTGATGAACAGCAATGTGGAAGTGTGAGCTGAATAAACCCTTTCCCCCCCAACTTGCTTCTTGGTCATGATGTCTGTGCAGGAATAGAAACCCTGACTAAGACAAATTAGTACTAGCATAGTGGGGTATTCATGTGACAACCTGACCATGTTTTGGGGAGGGCTGTGGAAGCAACTTTGGGCTAAAGAGCCATTGGGTGTTAAGAGCTCTGTGGGATGTTCTGTAGGAGCTTGGAGGATAGTGTTGAGAACAGTGCAGAAGATGGAGACCTGGCTGGTGAAATTTCAGAGGGAAGATTAAAGACTCTTTTGGGGGCTGTTGCTGTTTTGATTGTGAAGATTCTGCGGTTTTGGTTAGCTGGGGCTGAAGAATCAGCTGTGATTAACAAGATACCAGAACTACTAAAGTGAAACCTCTGTACTACTGGGACTGTTGATGCTGTCAGCTGGAGCTAAGAAATTAGCAGTGATTAAGAAGAGACCAGCATCACTGAGGTGAAATCTTCTGGGAAGTGTTTTCTGAGAGCACAAAGAGGCAGTGTTCCAGAGATAGCCAAGGTTGTAACTCATGTTGTGGCTAGACTTGGTAATGTATGAGTCACTCAGGTGGTACTGTTTTTTGAAGGCATGACCAATTTGTCTTAGTCAGGGTTTCTATTCCTGCACAAAACCCCAGGACCAAGAAGCAAGTTGGGGAGGAAAGGGTTTATTTAGCAGCTGAGGCTCAGCACTGTGAGGGGCCATGGAAGGCCATTGGTGAAGGTGCAGCCTCAGTTGTAGCTGATGGCCTAAGACTGAAGGACTCATGCAAAGAAGCTGAGGCCTGACACCATGAAGAGAGCCTGTGAGAAGCCTTGTTGCAGCGGAAGACAGCAGCGTTTGGAAATGCCAGTGCCATGAGATGACCACAAGAGCAGCAGCAGCAGCAGTGGAGAACAGGCAGCTGGAGCCTAGAAGACAAAGTGTGTGCTACAAAGGGCAGAGCTGGGAAGTGACCCAAGTCCTTGGAGGAGCCCAGAAGACTGTGGGTGGATCTCACACAGGATGGTTAGTTTGATTTTGCTCTGATTGTGACTGAACCCTGATATTTTTCCCTCTTGAAGGAAGAAAGTATTTTAGTGGAGTCCACAGTTAAGAGACTTTGAATTGAAAAAAGACTTTGAATTTTAAAAGATATTCGATATTTTAAAGGGATTGAAAATTTAGTATGTAAGAATTTGTAAAGACGGGCTGGAGAGATGGCTCACTGGTTAAGAGCAATGACTGCTCTTCCAGAGGTCCTGAGTTCAATTCCCAGCAACCACATGGTGGCTCACAACCATCTCTGATGGGATCTGATGCCCTCTGAAGACAGCTACAGTGTCCTTATATACATGAAATAAATAAATCTTAAAAAAAAAAAAGAATTTGTAAAGACTATGGGACTTTTAAAGTTATTTAGATCTTGGGGATGAATAAGGAAGGGTTGAGGCTTCATAGTGATGTTTGTGTGTCAACTTGACACAAGCTAAGTTATCACAGAGGAAGGAGCCTCAGTTGAAGAAATGCCTCCATGAGACCCAGTTGTAAAGCATTTTCTCAACTAGGGATTAAGAGGGTAGGGTCCAGTCCATTATGGGTGGCGCCATCCCTGGGCTGGTGGTCTTGGGTTCTATAAGAGAGCAAGCTGAGCAGCAGGGGAGCAAGCTAGTAAGTAACATCCTTCCATGGCCTCTGCATCAGCTCCTGCTTCCTGACCTGCCTGAGTTCCAGTCTTGACTTCCTTTGGTGATGAACAGCAATGTGGAAGTGTGAGCTGAATAAACCCTTTCCTCCCCACCTTGCTTCTGGGGTTTTGTGCAGGAATAGAAACCCTGACCAAGACAAACACTCTCACAAGTTATTTCCCCCACATGAAAAAAAATAGAACGCAGGTGCTGGAGAGATAGCTCAGTGGTTAAGAACTTTTCCAGAGGACCTGGGTTCAAATCCCAGCACCCGCATGGCGGCTCCAACTCTCTAACTCCAAGACCCGACACCCTCCCTAGACACACATCTAACTCCCCTAGACACACATCTAACTCCCCTAGACACACATCTAACTGCCCAGACACACATCTAACTCCCCTAGACAAACATCTAACTCCCCTAGACATACATGCAGGCAAAACCAATGCACATAGAAAGAAGAAAGAAAAAATAGAATCTTCAGCTAGGCATGGTGATGCAGTCTCCAGCACTTGTGGAGAGGAGGAAACCTCATAGCTCATGGTCCTGGAGGCTGGGTAGTCCAAATGCCTACTCAAGATAAAGGGCCTTTTGGGATGGCACAGGGCATCACAAGGACAGCAGATGGAGGAGCTGCTGAGTCTCTCCCTCTTCTTATGAAGCAGTTTATACCACCAAGAGGAACCTTCATGAACCTCTCAAAAGACCCCACCTCTAGACACCACTGACATAGGAGCTTCAGGATCTTTCCCTTAGCATGAGAGCGGCACATCCTCAGCTGTGTTGTCTGCTGCAAGCAGCTGGACTCTGCTGCCTGCACTGCTGTCCAGCCCTTCTTTTACTCCTGCCCCAGTTTATAAGAGTCTTCCCGTGCCCATAGAGTGTAAGGACTGGATACCCATTCCAAGTGCTAAATCTGCTGCCTCCAAACACTAATCTGGCCCAGGAAGCAGTGCTGGACTACTTCCTCCTGTGGAAGGCGCCAGGTACAATAATGTACCTTTTACTTCAGCAGGCCTCACTCAGAAGGTCAGATCCATAAGAAGATGGCTCCTGATGGTTCTCGCTGTCCTCTGGAGCAAGAGCATCTTATCCCATCTGCTCATCAGCTCTGTCCAACAGGACACCATGGTACAGTGTAGCAGTGTGCTGTCTTAGATAGGTCAGGTACCTTAGAGATTCGTGACGGAGAACAGAAGCATAGCTCTGCAGAAGCTGGATGAATACTGGTGCCTTCTCCCAGGGACCTATGGGTGAGCAGTGGGGCAGAGGCCTCATGGATTGGCAACGAGTCCACCTGCCAGTGCTTCATTGGACCCCTTCTGGACCCAACTGCCTTCACTCAAGTTCCTAGTAGTGCTTACAATCAAGACTCATTATATATTGCTGTCACGAGAAGGTATATAAGGAAGCAGGATGAGGTCAAGGAAAGTTCTAAGCAGAGCAGCTGTGAGGGAGGAGGGCCATACTAGTCAGAGTTCTATAAGGGAACAGTGCTTACAGTATGTATGTATGTATGTATGTATGTATGTATGTATGTATGTATGTATGTATGTATGACTTACAGAATGGCTTCAAGCTGTGGTCCAGCTAGTCTAACAATTGCTGTCTCCCAACAGAAGCTCCAAGAATCCAGTTTTTCAAGACCAGTTTTCAGCTGGTCTTCAATATATGCTGAAATCCCAAAGAAGTAGGTTCTAATGCCAGTGATAGGAAGCAGACAAAAGGCAACAAGCTTTATTTCTTCCATGTACTTTTTATAGGCTGCTAGTAAAAAATGTGGCCCAGCTACGTAGATTTTCCACCTCAAAAGATCTGGATGAAAAGTGGATCTTCCCACTTCAAGTCATTTAATTAAAAAGTCTCTCACAGATATACACAGCCACTTGGGTTTTCGTTAATTCCAGGTGCAGTTAAGTTGACAACCAAGAATCGTCACCACAAGGGCCACAGACTTAATTCTGTAGGGGAGTGCAGCTTGAAGCCAAAGAAGGGGCTGGAGTGTGTTCTGAGACCACCGTGACCAATGGTGGAAAGAAAAGTTCCTTTGAAGGAAATCCCAGGGAACCTTCAAGCGACCATTTCCCAGATGTATTTCCTCAGATTCAAGCTGTGCTGGTTCATGTTGTTTTGCCAACTGGGGTATCTTGGAAGAGGACGTTTCAGTTAAGGAACTACCTCTATCAGACTGGTTTGTGAGCAAGTCTGTGGGGCATTTCTTTGAATTGTGATCGAGAAGGCCCAGCCTGAGGACAATTAAGATCCTCAGTCTTTGGGAGTAAGCCAGAGAGCAGCAGTTCTCCATGGTCTGTTTTAGTTCCCACCTCCAGGTTCCTGCTTTGAATTCCTTACATGTTGAACTGCAATTGGAACAAACTGAGACACACCCTTTTCTCTCCAAGTTGCTTTTGGTAATGATGTTCTGTTCTGTTCTGTTTTTAGATCTCAATTCTTGTTAAAAAAAAAAAAATGATGGCATTGAGTTATTGTAACTAAGAGGACGAGAATGCTTTATTTCATTTCTGACCATGTTGTTCATCCATTGATAGCAGCTGGTGTCCTGTTTTTTTGTTTTTTTTCTCTATTGCTGTGATAATGTTCTACCAAAGGACCAGAGTCCAGTCTCCAGAACTTGTAACAATTGTTTCACAGCTGAGTGTAACTCTAGGCCTGACACCTTCTGCTCTCTGCAGCCACCTGCACGTATTAACACACATGCATACATACAAAATTTTACGAACTTTTTAAAGACAGGATCTATGTATGTAGTCTTGATGTCCCCGAACTCATTCTGTAGCCTAGGCTGGTCTTGAACTCAGAGGCCTATCAGCCTCCTGAGTGCTGGGATTTAAAGTATGTCACCATGGTTAGCTGAAATTAAATTTAAAAAAATTTTGTATTTGTGTCTTTCTGCACATGAGTATGGTACCTATGGAGGTCAGAGGCCAGTGGCCAGCAAATCCCTTGGAACTAGAGTTACAGGTGGCTCTGAGCCATATGATATGGGTGCTGGGAACTGAACTCTGGCCTGCTACAGTCTGCTCTTGATTTTTGAAGACAGGGGTCCTTCTATGTGGTTGACTTATGTCATCCTATGTTACACCTATGCAGACCTGGCTGCTCTCAAATCCACAAAGACCTCCTGCCTCCATCCTGGCCAAGATTTATTTAGGGGTGTTTTGCTGCATTTACGTGTGTACATAAAATGCATGAGGACAGAGGTGGTTGAAACCCCCTGAAGTTATGGACGCTTGTGCACTATCACAGGTACTGGGTGCTTGTTTCAGTTTTGGTTCACCAGGTGAACACTTCTACACAGAACTCACACATAGTAAACCCTCACATCTTCACTGTATTTAACGGTTGTTAACTTTTTAGCGGGTTTGTAGTGGCATTATTACTGGGCATGCTCCTGGCCCCTTATAAGGTTTGTACAGTCAACGCTATCAATGATTTCTAGGAAAAACATTCCCCTCCCCACCACTCCTGACATAAGGCACATAGCACCTTTTCTGATCAGTGAAAGTGAAGCAGGGGACTATAGTGGGAGCTCTTCCATGGTTGTCTGCTCCAGTACTTGGTCTTATGGCATTCCAGCTGAGCTTCAAAAGGTTGCACATGGGTTACTACCCCCATAAGGTACATGGAGGTCACATTCCAGGTTAGGTTTTAGGTTCAATTATTGTTCAGGCCCAGCCAGCTCCTTGCTGGTTATTACAAGAACTACCACTGCACCTTTAATCCCAGGGCTATAGTCTTGAACATTCAGCACTTTTTACTTACAATAAAATCAAAACATACCTTTTTAATATTAAAGCAGACAGAAATTTAATTTTATAACATTGTTTTAATCAAGTAATGTAGCTGTTTGAAACAGGAAACTTTTTAAGACACCTCAATAGAGCCATGAAGGATTACTCTTACCAGGTTAACCTCCATGAATAAAAACCCAGATTGTGTGAAATTTGAATCCCACTGGTTTGGCACCAGAATGAACAGAAGCCCAAGACCTTCCTAAGTGTCTAAGACCTGACCATTTCCCTTTAAAGCAACAGCTCTAAGACAAAATCTTGCCAACCTGAGGCCGAAATGTGCTGATCTACTTGAGAATCTCAAAAAGTAATGACATATGGATGGGCTGCCCATGCAACAAAGAGTCTGAAACCCAGGAGACAAGTGACTTTCCAAGTCCCACTTCTTTGGTGTGACATAGCACATTCCCCTGTTACCATTCCAGGTATATGGCTCCTGTTCCACGCCCAGCCTCCTATCAAGGTTTTAATTTTACCAAATGTTTGGTATGATTTTAACGCATACTTTTTACATTAATCAAAGTCTTATAATCTGTGAGATGGATGACACAAAGAATAAGATCCAAATAATGTATGAGCTAGCACGCCACACACAAATCAACCACATGGGTTCTTAACTCCAGAATGTACTTTTGTAGAAAGAAAAATGTGCTATGTTTTTTAATATTGAAGACAAGTATTCAAATATAGTCAGGACCCCAGATAGAGTTTACACCAGCAAGTGGGTAAGAAACTCACTTTTGTGTCTGAAGTCCAAGGCTCTGAATGGGCTGGTCAGGCCTTAGCTAGCTGCACCCACCCAGTGGCCATCACCAGACTTCTCAGGTATCCAGCTATATTCAATGTGAAGTAAAAAATATCCCAAGTCTTAACCAAAATACAGGCTCTGACTCAGAAGTATGAGTTTAACTTTCTCTTTAAATAAGACAATCAGGGAAGGGGATCAAGCTTGAAAAACAGTAACACTTATTTTGGCAAGATAGCAACCAAAATCTAAAGTACAAGCTATTATATCCAAATTAAAAGGCATTAAAGAATAAACCATAATATTAGGGAGGGGGAACACATCAAACACAAGATACAGTATGTCTAAACATCTTGAAATTATAATTTAAGGGTAAAAGTTGAAAACTTATGCTGTTTTAGATTAAGTGCACCTTTTTCCTGTTTCTCCCAAATAGAATCAGAGTTTACGATTTAATCACACCTCAAAGCTTTTCTCTCAGTACAAAGCAACCACTAAATACACACAAAATACTTATTTGTCATTTCCCTGGCTTATCCAACGTGCAATGCACATGACTCAATAGACTACAATTTGGGGTGAGTGTACACAAACTGAAAAACCACAACTCCAAGTTTCAAAATTTGCTCTTAAACCATAGGACACACAGGTCATTTTTACTTCTCATGAGGATGTCACACTGTCATTAAATCATCAAATTTCCTTAGAATGACAAGAATTGTCAGTTGCCAATCTCAATGGACTGGAGACACAACTTTCAAAATACTTCATTTCTTAATGGCTGAGTAAGGTCATTATAATTGTTTGCATTCTTCAAGTCTTCAGTACCTAACAATCTACCAAACTTAAGAAGTCTAAGTTATTAAATGGTGTAACATCCTAAAAGTAGCCAATTACTTCAGCATAAGCCATTCATAGCCCAAAGTCTGAAGAATGACCAAAATCAAATCTTTATTTTTTATAACTGTATAAATGTGATCCAAATGTGTCCACCACTAGTTTTTCCGAAAGAAACATGCTATAAATAAGCAAACTACAACTGCTCACTGATATGTATGGACTCCCTAGATGTCTCATTGGGCTTAATTATAGACCACTCACAGTAATAGCTTTTTAGTATCAAGTGTAGCATGATGTTAAGCCACTTTAGCTCTTGCACATACATGTTGCACTTCTGGCTGATAATGGAGAAAAATTTGCAGCATTACACTGTTAAGCTAAGTTGCATCCATCCTTTTAAATGGCATCAATATCAATGTCGTCATCCTTGTTGTCAGACTTCACAGTTTCAACTTTTGGTACACTGGCAGTCTTCGAATATACCACCTGGCAATACAAATACAGGATTATATTATTTCCATTACAATTTTTTCACCTGAGACAATTACAGTATTTTCATTTCCCTTTATTCCCTTTCCAAGCCTTTTGATGACCTTCAGATTCATTTTTTTTCTTTTTTTTCGGAGCTGGGGACCAAACCCAGGGCCTTGCGCTTGCTAGGCAAAGGGCTCTACCACTGAGCTAAATCCCCAACCCCCAGATTCATTATTTAAAGAAAAAAATTTTTTTTTGATTTTTTAAGACAGTGTTTCTTTGCATAACACCTTGATTATCCTGAAAATCAGGAGATCCTCTGCCCGAGTGCCAGGATAAAGGTATATGCCATCATATCCGGCTTTATTTACTTTATGTGTAGGGAGAAAATGTCATCATTGAAATTGAATTAGTATTTCCAGGGCTCAAAAGGGCTCAAGGTCAGATAATGCTTGTTTACCTAGTATGCTCACTTTCCAGAACTACATGCAAAAACTGTCTCCCCCACTCACAGAAAGATTGCATTTTGTTGTATCCTTAAACTGAAATTTGGAACCATCCCAATTGTCTAGTCATAACTACCCTTCAATCTCTACTCCCTCTCCCCAGAGCAGCGCACACCTTTAGCTAGCACTAAGAGCAGCAGGCAGCTGAGTTCCAGACCAGCCAGGGACACACACACAAAACCCTATTCATGTGTGGCAGACCTGCAATACCCATTGACAACCAAGTACTCAATAACATTTTTTAGCATTTACCTCAATATTTTCATCTTCGTCTTCTTCCTCACCACCAGAAGATTCCTCCTCCGCTTCCTTCAACCATTTAATAAATGGCTCTGCTTTGACACGAATCTCTTTGGCAAGTTCTTTTGAGACATATTTCTTAGAGGCCTAAAAAAAGCCCAGAATTTTCTTGGTGAAGATTTGAAAAATGTAATTTAAGTCACATGTACAATGAATTAGCTATTTAAAGGGCTTGGTTCACACCCTAACCTTCAGTAGACAGAACACACATACACATTACCCAAGTATAGAATTCAACATCATAGAGAAAACTGCGTCTATTAGACACAACTTCCTCATAACATATGCCCCAATAGCCATTCTGATGCTTCTGAAGCATTTTAACATAACTTATGTGGTTCCTTACCTTTTCTGACCAGCTGATAATGACCTCTTCCTCTAAAAGGTCTGCATCATACATCTCCTTCAAGATATGTGGAATCTTGGAGATCAACTGAGCTTGATGCATTGCTACCACACATTCCAAACCATGAAGAAGGTACCGCTGGGCCTTTTTGTTGTTATGACAAAACTGCAGGTAGACAACATCAGCAATTATCTGCCTGTTCTATAATTCTTACCTATGTACATTCATTTTCTTAAAGCATAGAGTATGAAAGAGTAGCCCAAAAAAGTCAATGTACCCTTACCCTTTGCAGGTGCTCCCAGACTTGGTAAAGTGGGGATTATCTATTTTCAGGATAACAATAGTTGTCTGAAGCAATTTAAAGCCACAGTCCTAAGGTGACAATCAAGAATAATAAACCAAAATCTCTTACTCTTAAAAAATGGCGCCTGTATTTCTTGATTTGCTCTCTTATCTTCTCATCAAAGAGAACTTCTGTCAAAACGAGAGGGCCCATGGCTTTTACATCCAGTCTTTCTGCCTCAGCCACAATGTCTTTATCAGATGAATCAATAATGCCCTCTTCTTTCTTTTTCTGGAAATAAAGGATTATTTCAATATAAAATACAGGCATATTTTGCTATGTGTGAGAACAGTCCTTCTCCAGAATTTATACCCAATTTATCACAGTTCAACACCCATTGTACTACTTCTAGTACATTTCTTGCATAATCAAGGAAGTAAATACAAGCATTCCATTAATATTCAAAGAATGGTGTGGTGGGACATGCCTTTAATCTCAGCAGGCTCAGGTCTCTGAGAGCTTGAGGCTAGCCTGGTCTATCAAGTCCATGAAAGTCAGGGCTAGAGACCCTGAAAAAATGAATTCAAAGATACCAGAGAAAATGTTAACTATAAAAAGTTACCTTGGGGGGTTGGGGATTTAGCACAGTGGTAGAGCGCTTGCCTAGGAAGCGCAAGGCCCTGGGTTCGGTCCCCAGCTCCGAAAAAAAGAAAAAAAAAAAAAAAAAAAAAAGTTACCTTAACAAAATCAAACAGGATGTTAACACGCTCTTCTACAGTTCTTTCCAAATCATCGCTAAGTGTCAGACCTTTTGCATGGTCACTGATTTCATCCATTCTGCGCCTTTGAGCTTCCTCAGTTGTATCCTCCCCCCAATCATCATCTTCCTCTTCTTCCTATTCACACAAAAGATCACAAAGGAATTAGTCATCTTGACAAGATCAAGCAAGCACCTTTGCCCACAAACCAGAAAATATTTATCTTTCACATCAGAGCAAACAAAAACAAAACAAAATGGCAAACAGGGAAAAAGGATCCTAAAAATAGTTTAGTTTAATTCAGTTTATCCACCAGCCAATAGCACAATGCTACAACTATATTAATACATTTAAAAATTTAACCAAATATCAGGGTTTTCAACACTATTTGAAGAACACTAAACTCACCACAGCATGTGGAGGACTAATTTCATTTGGTGGTGGAGGTGGTGGTGTCTCACTGGTGGATACAGAGCCATTTTCCTTGTCCTTGCCCTTTCTATTTTTCTTTTCTTTCTCTTTCTTTCCTGTACCAATGTCACTATTCTCTACAAGGAAGTAAGAGTTAGCTTAGTCTCATGGTTTATGTATTACTATCAGACTTAAATTCCACCCTCTCACCATCGTAGTTCTCTGCAGAAAAAGCCAACATGATAAAACACAACTTCGAATTCTGGAGGGAGTGGCTGGTAAACAATTAAGAGGACTTGTTCCTGCATAAGAAGGAAGTTCAGGGGTTGGGGATTTCGCTCAGTGGTAGAGCGCTTGCCTAGGAAGCACAAGGCCCTGGGTTCGGTCCCCAGTTCCAAAAAAAAAAAAAAAAAAAGGAAGTTCAGATTCTCAGCACTCATATGGTAGCTCACAACCATCCATAACTCCAGTCAGTTCCAGGGGATTCATGCATGTGGTACAGACATACCCACACACAGAACACCCACACAAAAAAATACACTTCAATAAAACAACCCTGCATGCCTTTCATCCCAGCACTTGGGAGGCGGCAGCAAGCAGGTTATCTCTGAGTTAGAGGCCAACCTGGTCTACAGAGTAAGGTTCAGGACACCCAGAGATATTACAGAAAAACCCTGTCTTGCTTGAAAAAAACAAAAAAGAATTCTGAAGGTATTCAGACATCAAATAAATTCACTAACTACATTGTGCAGGCTATAAAATAAGGTGAAGCAGTACTGATACAGTATTGGAGCTATTAAAGATTAGGAGGTTTATATTCTGTAGTTTTCCCCATGAATTTAAACAAAACCACATCTAAAACCAAATCAGCAATTAAGAGTTTGTTTGAGCCTATATAACGGCTTGTCTCACAGAGAAGAGAACACCGGAATAGGTTAGACTTATTTGCTATAGCAAGCTCAAATTGTGTCAGACAGTTTTGTTCATCTGCCACAGAGTGTTGCTTGCAATGCTTTAAGGTCACTGTAGTGTAATATACAAGCCTTGACTCTCAATAACAGACCTCTAGTTTAGCACCCCCCTTTCACTTTTATAAGAGGACAGACATTTTTTAATGTCTTATAGTCAGTTAAAAGTCAATAGAACAAGGGATGGTGGTGAATGTTTTTAATCCCAAGATGTAAAATATGCAGAGACAAAATATGTAGACAGCCTGATCTACAGAGTTCCAGGAGAGCCAGAGCTATATAGAAAAACCTTGTTTTGAAGAACATACACGTGTGCGCACACACACACACAATAAAACTCACTTAGGACTAAGAGCTCATACTGTGTACTGTACAGTAACCAAAATCTTAATTTTTTAAAATTCTACTAGTCAATTTATTAAAAAGACTTACCAGGTGGGTTTTTGAGAATGAATGTACAGAGTTTATGATGTGTGTCAAGCATGCCTCGGTACCCACAGGCTTTACAAGAATTACCTATTGTTTGCTTCTTTGGATTGACATGCTGTCAAGAAAAGTAAAAACAAGAGTCATCTCTAGTTAAAGATGGAAATTGTACCTAAGTTTTGGTTACATTATAAAAGTGCCAGACGGCATCTAACACTAACTAGTTTTAACATAAATTTTCTTCATGGTAGTCTTGAAAAAAACCTTGAAGGAACTCACCAGATCTGTTTCAGGATTCTCACACTCAGGACAGAGAACAAATTTTTTAATGAATCCATCCAACATGTCTTGCAGCTTATTCGCCTCATGAGATCCATTGACAATGTAACGGTCATTCTTAACATCAAACTGGGTCTGTGCTCCCAGCTCACAACCAAAATATTTGGTGGGATCTATATAAAGATGAGAAATTTCATTATAGTTAACTAAAGCACTGGCTGCACACGAACATTTATACAAACTCACCGTGTGTTAAAATTACAGGGCAACTGAAACACAGCCACGGCGGTTTAATGACACCCAATCAATAGGTCCACGCAGTGTTCCACACTTGCTAATTAACATGACTGAAGAAAGATGTATAGCTTAAAGACTGTGAAAACTATATCCATAAGATACCTTTTCAGGCTTCTCCAAGCTTTACTTACACGTTGGAGGCCGATTAAGCGCCTTTGCAACGTCAACCATGTTGACTATAACTGTCTTGATTCCATTTCCTTTGCCCTCAACCTAAAGGAAATAAGAATTTCAATTTTGCACTGTCTTCCCTGTAAAATGCATTCTTTCAAAACCTATGAAGAGTGTGTGGGACCAACAGACTACTAAAATTGAAAAAAAAAAAACAAAAAAAAAACCAGCATTACCTTAGCAATCAAACGGGGCATCTTGTAGCGATAGAACTGGTCTGACACGCTGCGGTTGACGTTGACAGACATTTTGGCTTATTAGTGACTTTATCAATAAGATGAACAGATCTTTGATTGCAACTTTTTGGTATCTTCTGTCTGGAGAAGAAGGGATGACATAAACGACTGCAAGAGTTCTCGGTCTCTGACATGAAAAATTTTTCGCCACTGAGGCTGTAAGCTTCTTGCTTGTATGCTATGTTTCCCCAATACAGGTACCAATGGCTGCGCAACAGCTCTGAAAGAGAAAAGCAGAGAACACACAACAACCCTACGGGTTTAGTATCATTCCTACCTGGAATAACTTCCTACCCCCCGAGTAGCTCACAGATTAACACCCCTAGCTCTAAAAGTCCGAGTTCCTGTGAGAAAAAAAGCTGACATTCCCATGTAAAGAAGCACAACTCCGGGAACCCAGGAGGCCACCATTTTGACAAGAGTTGTGACTGTGGCAGGGAACTGAGAACAACACGAAACACAAACCCTGCTCCCTCAGCGGCTGTGAGTTTGTCAGCTCAAAGACCACCGGCGAGTCATGGGCTGCCCCTGCCGAGCGACCACGTTGTAACTGCCGAAAAGAGGATCCGGACCCTTCTCTCCCTCAGTTCAAGCCTGTGGGTCACCAACTTCTCCAATGGCGCCTTCCCTGGCTGCCATCGTTGGAAAACGGGAAACGTCGAGCCGGACCTGCCAACCGCGAAGTTGCGGCTTCGGCGACTCCAGTGGCTTCAGGGCGGCACGTCCAGGCCAGGAGCCATTGGCTCCGTCGGAGCACGAGGAACGCGGCCGAAGCCGCGCCCGGGCTCCCTTCGCTCGCTCCCTCAGCGCACGGCCGACCTTCGCCCTCGTCCCCATGGCTACGCGACAGTCAAGAGCCTATCGCCTGGCCTCCCTCTTCCGGCGGCCGGCGGGGCAGAGGTGCGGCCTCCCTGAGTCACAAACGCGCCCCGGGCCTGACTCAGCCCGGCCACAGCGCGCGCGCGCGCGCGTCCCCGCAGAGACCGGCCCCCCCAAACTGCGCCACACGCGCGGCAGGTCACGCGGCCGCGCCGCCATCTTGCCGCCGCCATGGCCCGCCGCCCGCGACTCACCGTTTTCGTCAAATAAAGACATAAACCCAACGCGGCTCGCCCGGGACTGGGAGGAAGAGGCGCTGGAAACCGGGTCCGGAGCGACGGGGCCGGCGGCGAGCGGAGGGGCGGCTGGGCAGGTGCCGCCGCCTAGCAGCGGGAGGGACTGTCCCAGCGACGTCCGCGTCCACACCAGCAGCGCCGAACCTGGCGACCTGGCGGGGACACAGCTGTGAGCCGCGGGCGGCGCCTGCCCCCGCCGGCGGCCCGCGGGGTGGAGGGGCGGGAGCGCTGGGCAGGGGCACGGGCCACCGCCCCCCGCGGACTCACCTCTGGAATGTTCTCGCTCTGACTGAACAACGCCGCCGCCGCGCTCAAGCTACCCTCGGCCCCGGGTCCCGCCCCCTGCAGCGGGCCGCAACTGGTTATTGGCCACAGACCCTCCCTACTTGTCTTGTTATTGGATTGGAGGCACGTCAATCTCACAGTTCCCCGCCCTCCACTTCCTGGGGCTCCACTCCTGGTCTCGGCCCGCCTCCCGCCTGTCCTAGCTTCCTTCCTTTCCCTTCCCCCTCTGTCCCTCCCAGAGGTCTTTGCGGTCTCGCGATAGCCCGGCTCGCTGTAAGTTTAGGTATTCAGGCAATATGGCGCTTGCTCATTCCCCCGGCGGGGCGGAGCCGATCATATCCACAGTGTGTTCCTGTCGACCACGCTGGACCTAACTGCGCTTCCAGACCTCGCCAGGAGCTCCCGAAAGTGCCGCTCCCCCTGCCTCTTCCCTTCCACCCTTTCCACTCTCTGTCCGGTGTCTGTCATTCCATATGGTGCCTCTCTTCCTGAGCTCGGGAAGCAAGGCCACCGACTAGCCGAGACTCAGTGTTTGAGGTTTCCCACGATGGAAGCGCCACTTTTTGTGTGTAACTTGGGCCCTCGTGCATCGTGGTGTGGTCTCGACCCCAGTAAAGTCCGGCTGTGCCTCGGAGTTTGGCTCGGTGTTCAGCCGCCACGTAGGGCCACTCTGTCCAGCACAGCCCAATCTGTAAAGTCCAGGCTAGTGACTGTGGCTCCTGGCAGGTGTACCCGATGAGGAAACAATGTTGTATTTACCAACAATTATGTTCTGAAGAAGAGCCCCGACTTTTTGGTCTGTAGACACTCTCCCATTGTTTTAAAAAAAAATACTTAGGTTGGTTTTTTTTTTTTTTTTTTTTTGTACAAGTTTCAACTGAGACTTGAAATCATACCAGAGTCCAACTAAAATAATATAGAAATACCTGTTCCACCTTCCTAAGGCTTCTGAGAGCAGCAGCCTGGTGTAGTCAGCAGCTGCGTGGTTTTCTGGATGGGGAGAAAGCAGTGTTATGGAAGAGGGACTGACTGCCCTTTGTTCTGAGCCAGTCGAATTCCTAAGAAGGTTAAAATGGAAAGATCAATTTTTGTTTTGCCCAAATCCAAGGTTATTTCCCCATGACTTATAAGCCCAATAAAGCTAATTGACTGTGTCCGTGGGGCAGAAAAAAGACCCAATGCAGAATTGAAAGATTTGTGTCACTTCTGTAGTTTAATTTCACAGGACATGGTTGTACAGCTTTTAAGCTAAATGCATACTGCTCTGTGCTTATCCTGGTTCCCCCTCAAAGTGGAAAGATAGATCTCAGGCAGTACTTCCGTGAACCATGATCATGACTTAGCAGTATTGGAACAGATTGAATTTTTGCTTGGTTGAACTCAAATGGCAATGTTTTAGAAACTCTCAGAAAATAAGGATGTGAAACTAGTCTGAGGTAAGGGTCTTGTCTCAGAAAAGTATTTTGGGCAACGTTATACAAAGTGGTCTTTTCGGTATGTTCGTTGGCCTGGTGTTTCAATTTAAAATTTCAATGTAAAAGCTTGTAGTAGCCAGATGTGCTGACACCTTTAATCTTAGCACTTGGGAGGCAGAGGCAGGCAGATTTCTGTTAAAGGCTAGCCTAGTTTATATGAGTTTCAGGATAGCCACAAGTTAAACGAAAATATAAAAGCTTGTATGAGTTTTGACTTTAAGTTTTAAGTGTATGCTACACTGCTATATTTTTATGGACAATTTCTAAGAACAACTCTAACGCTCTCTCACTATGTAGCCCAACTTGGCCCCAGACACATAGCTATCTTCATGACTCATCTTCCCTAGTGGGGAAATTATAGACAGGCTCTACTACACCTAGCTAAGTACTTTAAACATTTTTTAAAATTAATTTTATTTATTTACATTAAGAAATACTCAAGTCAGGGGTTGGGGATTTAGCTCAGTGGTAGAGCGCTTGCCTAGCAAGCGCAAGGCCCTGGGTTCGGTCCCCAGCTCTGAAAAAAAAGAAAAAAAAAAAAAAAAAAAAAAGAAATACTCAGTCATGGGTTCGGTCCCCAGGTCCGAAAAAAAGAAAAAGGAAAAAAAAAAAAAAAAAAAAAAAAAAGAAATACTCAGTCACTCCCCAGCTCTGGAAAAAAAAGAAAGAAAAGAAAAGAAATACTCAGTCACATCATGTATCAGATTCTTAAATCCTACAACTTTGATAAGATTTTGAACATTGAGGACTTTTTAATCCCCATTTTACAAACAAGAAAGTTGAAGACCGAGGAGTGGGGGGCATGAAGCTGCTTTTCCAAGGTGGCTTTCTCTGTAACTCACAGAACTAGCATGTGTGCTCAGTTCTCTTGTCTCTCAGAGGTTCCCTGGGTCAGCCCGTGGCATAGTCCTCCCTAGTAAATACAAAAGGTACAACTAGGCAGTTTACATGTAACCGACTAATCGTCTGGTAAGGGTGTTGTCACACCTATACTTTACAGGTGATGACAACCCTTTAATATTTGGTAGACAGCTTTTGAACGCCAGCTTGTTTGACGCCAAGCGTATTGCGTCATTCCCCCCTGCTATTTCTGTCCCTGTCTCATTTGCATGCTACTTCCTTCAGTCAGGTACTTACAGTTTGTTAAGTAGTGGACACTTGGTGCTTATGAAATCCTTGTCCATAGGCTGTGCATTTTGACCCTGGATAGCTGGCATGAATACCTGTAAACGAGTGAATTGGCCGGCTGGTTGTTTAGACATTGGTGTCTCTGAGTCTGTTCAGTTTGAATTAGTCCCCTGAGTTTTAAAATCAACTCTTCGTGGACTAGAACTGTGTTTCTGAGTAGTAGGCCATTGAGGGGACTAAGGTAGAGCCACTTTGAGGAGTCACTTGGTCAGCTGCTCTTCCCCCTTTATGACATCTGTCTCTCAGTTTTTAAGGCTGCACATGGTGGGCTGGAGAGATGGCTCAGCGGTTAAGAGCACCCGACTGCTCTTCCAGAGGTCATGAGTTCAATTCCCAGCAACCACATGGTGGCTCACAACCATCTGTAAAGAGATCTGATGCCCTCTTCTGGTGTGTCTGAAGACAGCTACAGTGTACTTATATATAATAAATAAATAAATCTTTAAAAAAAAAATAAAAAAAAAAAGGCTGCACATGGTTAATTCAGTCACCAACTCTTGCTGGAGGAGGAGCTAGAGAACAGGAACATATTTTTTCCTCTGGCACACTAGCCTATACCTCGGTGTGCACCGAGAAGACAAGGTGTCAAAGATGCTGGAAGGGAGTGAACATTATCTGGTGAGTACAGAAGTCTTGGCTGCCTTAAGGGCTGGTACCCTAAATCACAGCTTCTTAAACGGAGGGTTGCAATGCCATATGGGATTGCATAACCGTACAGAGATATGGCAACAGTAAAAGGCACCGACCCCTAAAGGTCCAAAATTAATTCAAAATCAAATGTAACTGAGGTGTTGGTACAGCATTGCTCAGTTTCACTGCAGCCTAGGCTCTGAGCACGTGACACGTGCAGTGTCAACAAAAGCTGCCCGAGTCACCGCTGCTCAGATGAGAGGACAGTGAGTTATGAAGGGCAGCGTTTTTCACTGTAAACACAAAGTTACTGCTCTTATAGAAACAGTTACTTATAGAAACACAAAGTTACTGCTCTTATAGAAACAGTTACTTATAGAAACACAAAGTTACTGCTCTTATAGAAACAGTTACTTATAGAAACACAAAGTTACTGCTCTTATAGAAACAGTTACTTATAGAAACACAAAGTTACTGCTCTTATAGAAACAGTTACTTATAGAAACACAAAGTTACTGCTCTTATAGAAACAGTTACTTATAGAAACACAAAGTTACTGCTCTTATATAGAAACAATGGCTTCTTTCTGGCACAGTAAGGTCATTCTTCATCATGTGTCAAATCAGTATATATTGTGCTAGAATGGGTTTTTTTTTTACATATTTATTTGAGAAAATGTCTCTGTATAAAGTCCCGCTCAGCCTGGAACTGACTCCTAGACTAGTCTGGAACTCACAGAGATTTGACTGCCTCTTTGATTTCCGAGTGCTGAGATTAAATGCGTAGACAGGCACACCTGTCTAGAATGCTTCATTCATTTATTCTAACTGCTCTCTGGGAGCTACTGAGATGGCTTAGGAGGTGCTTCCTGCAAAGACTGATACCTAAGAGCTCATTCCTGCACAGCGGCACATGAGGGTCACCTCCATAAACTACATAAATACATACACACATAGATAGATAGATAGATAGATAGATAGATAGATAGATAGATAGATAGATAGATAAATGTGATACTAAACTTGAAAATTGCCGTTTGACTACGAGTGAGTCTGTCTTTAAACAGATTGAGGCTGGGTGAGGTAATGTCACCACTGGGAGTGTGTGGTTGGGGAAGGCAGGCAGAGCTCTGTGAGTTCAAGCCCAGCCTGGTCTATAGAGTGAGTTGCAGGGCACCCAGGGCTACCCAGAGAAACCTTGTCTCAAAACAAAACAAAACAAAACAAAACAAGACAAAACAACACAAAACTACACAACTCCAAACCTAATTGAGTTGCTTGTCTTTCCTAAAGCACTGTACAGTGAGCTGCTGGCGCACACCTTTAATTCTAGTGCTCAGGAGGCAGAGGCAGGCAGCTCTGAGTTTGAGGTCAGCCTGGTCTACAGATCTGGTCCCAGGACAGCCAGGGCTACACAGAGAGACCTTGTCTTAACCCCCCTCCCCCATTGGCTTGGGATTAGGACGAAATTTCCAAGTTTAGCAATTGCCGTAAATGTATTTCTGCCATTTTGTACTACGAATGTATGTAAAGTAACATTGTTAGCAGTTATGGTTATCAAAATATTGGTCATCCAGGGGTTGGGGATTTAGCTCAGTGTTAGAGCGCTTGCCTAGCAACCGCAAGACCCTGGGTTCGGTCCCCAGCTCCGAAAAAAAGAAAAAAAAATATTGGTCATCCAAATAAATGCAGAGGCTTTATGCCTACGACGTCAAATATTTAGCTGAGATTTAGCTCTTTAAGCAAAAGTAAACAAGCATATCCACTTCCTTAAAATGCAAATTTGCTTTTCATTTTATGTATTTGGTGTGTGTGTGTGTGTGTGTGTGTGTGTGTGTGTGTGTGTGCTTGATTGGTGAACACCCCACTGAAGCTAGTCCACTCTAGCACAGTGGTTCTCACCTTCCTAATGATGCGACCATTTAATACAGTTCCTCATACTGTGATGACCCCAACCATGTTGCTGCTTCTTAAGTATGAGACCCCAAGGGGACCACAATTCACCGGTTGAGCACCGCCGCCCTAGCAGAATGCCTTCTGCCTTTGTGACCCACCTACTCCACCCTCCCCATCCCACAACTGCTGGGGTGCACATGGATTCCCTGAGGGTTCTGCTCACTTGTCCCTGCCACTCATCAGTCCTCACAGTTTCAAGTCAGGGACCTTGCTCTGGAGAAGAACAGAAGAATCTGGTTTTGTGGAGACCTAGAACAGACGCAGGAGTGTCTGGGGAAATGTGAGCATCCAGGTGAAGGAGTACCCTTCTTCAAAGCAGCCCTGACAGCAGAGGAGCCTTGTCTGCCACTCCTGGACAGAGGAAGAAGAGCTGAGTGGTGTGAGTCAGCCCGCACCTTCTCTGCCACACAGATGCTGGGACATCAGGGGTGAGAATGTTGTCTCTGTTCTCGCATCGGCTGTCTCAGAACAGGGAAGGTTGCTGGCTTGATAGTTGCTCACTGGGCCGGGTACTGCTGCCAGTATATGGTCCCTGGACTGAATCCCCACCCCCACACTGTGAGTGGCCATGAGGATGCTTGGTGTGAGCACTGCAAGTGCTTGTGGAGGTGTTGCACAACGCTTGCTCCTCCTGTCTGAGTCCCTGGGATTGCTACTTTAACCCGGATTAAAGGCGCCACCACCGCCTGACTGAGAGGAAGTTTTTGACTGAACTGGAATCTTACTTGTTTCTGCCAGGCTGACCAGCTGTCAGTATCTGCCCATCTCTGCCCTTTAATGCTGGGGTTACAGGCAGATACAGCCATGCCTGGATTTTACGTGGGTGCCTGAGACCAAATTCTGGCCCTCGTGCTCACATAGCAAGCACCATTATTCCCTGCACACTTCTCCAGCCTCTTGGATTCATTCATTTCTTAAAAGAAAGCTCTCCTGTTTATCTTTGTGGGACTTGGTTTCCTCGGGGCAGAAGCTTATGGAACCACAGACTGGGAGGCTAGCGAGATGGCTCAGCGGCAAAGCGTCTTGGGCTTACTGCGGCTTAGTTCCATCCCAGTGTCCAAATGCTTGGAGGAGAGAACTGAATCGCTTAAGTTGTCACCCGGGGTGGTGTGTCCTTCCCAGGCACACTGTAACATGTACACGCCCATACATACTACTAAACAAATATAATTAAAAAATACTTTCGGTTATTTTTTTTTTTTTTTCGGAGCTGGGGACCGAACCCAGGGCCTTGTGCTTCCTAGGTAAGCGCTCTACCACTGAGCTAAATCCCCAGCCCCTAAAAAATACTTTCAAATCAACGAATTGGGCCTTGCAGAGGCTGTTTCTCCAGGGCAGGATGGGAAACTGAGATCTCTGGCAATTTCCCAGAGGCCGCAGGTGTCGTGCATCCCGGGACAGCCCTCTGCATAAAGCTCACATTCTTTAACTTTGGATCCCCAAAGACCACAGCCTCAGGAGCTTGCTTCTAGGTATCTCAGGGCAGTCAGCGTGCAAAGGAAAGCAAGAGCAGGCCCATGACCCAGTATGTTCTGGAAGCAAGCCCGGGTTCAGCAGTTTGTTAGAATCAGGGTGACCTTGTGCTCTGGTCACCGTGCCCGGAGAGGTCCATGCGCACATCTCCCTTCTGTTGCTCAGTGTGCTTAGCACACCCCTGTGTGGGAACTGCAGCGCTCTACCACCCATTTCCGGGTTCTCGTTACTGCTAGGGACAGGGCGTTTGGGGCTCAGTGGTTAAGGGACGTATTGTTCTTGCAAGGTCCTGGGTTTGGTTCCTAGCACCACACAGTGGCTCACAACTACCCTTAAACTCCAGTTCAGGGCGTCTAATGTCTCCTCCAGCCCCTGAGGCAGTGCTTCTTGTTCACCATTCATAACAGTAGTAGAATTACAGTTAGAAAGTAGCAACAAAAATGATTTTATGTTCGGGAGTCACCACAGCAGGAGGAAGGTATTACAGGGCTGTAGTGTAGGAAAGTGAGAACCACTGCTCTAAAGACAAGCATGTGGTACACTCACATGCAGGTAAAACACTAACACACATAAAATAAAAAAATAGTGTTAAAAATGGGGGATTTTGGGGTTGGGGATTTAGCTCAGTGGTAGAGTGCTTGCCTAGCAAGCTCAAGGCCCTGGCTTCGGTCCCCAGCTCCAAAAAAAAAAAGAAAAAAGAAGAAAAAAATGGGGGATTTTACACATATATATATTTATCTATATTTCTGGCATTTGGAAAATTCGGACCCTCAGCACAATGGACATTCTCAAAAGACAACGTGTGTAGTCTTGTCTTAGCCAGATGATCAGAGCCCTAGTTTAGGTCCTTAGTGCCCATGAGTAAGCACCACTGTCCCCATCCAGGTGTGTATGAGCTCTGCCCAAATATGTACACTGTCCCCGTCCAGATGTGCATGAACCCACACCTGTGTTCTGTTTTTGTCCAGATGTGCGTGGACCCACAGCTGTGCACTGTCCCCATCCAGGTGTGCATGGACCCACACCTGTGCACTGTCCCCGTCCAGGTGTGCATGGACCCACACCTGTGCACTGTCCCCATCTAGGTGTTCATGGACCCACACCTGTGCACTGTCCCCATCCAGGTGTGCATGGGCCACCTGTGTACTGACCCCATCCAGGTGTGCATGGATCCACACCTGCCTCATCATTCACTGTTGCTTGCTTTACCTCTGCTCATCTTTATTCATTTTATTCAAACATTTACATGTCCTCTGTGTTCCAACTTTACAGAATCTGAACATTCAACATACTATTTCAGTCTGTGAGATAGTATACTATATTCTTGCAATATAGTATACTATATTCTTACTATATAGCATACATATTCTTACTATAAAGACATAGCTGAGGAGGGCTAGCTTTTTTTTTTAAGAGTGAAGAGATCTATTTATTGTGCAGTGTTGGAAACTGAAAACACAAGTAGTTCCACCAGTTCAGCGTCAGGAAGGCAACGTGTAATTTAAGTGATCCCCACACGTGGTGGGATTAGCAGGCTGCACCTCGGGACAGGAAACCAGAGAGCCAGGGGCACTGCATTAATTTCCTTTCCTGTTGCTGTGATGGACTCTCCTCCCAGAAGCAATATAGGAGAGGAAGGGTGGGCTTTGGCTCGAGGTTCAGAGTACAGTTTATCTTGGTCGAGCGGGCGCGATCACAGGAGCGTCAGTGGTAGAGCGCTTGCCTAGGGAGCGCAAGGCCCTGGGTTCGGTCCCCAGCTGGGGGTGGGGGGGGGAGCGTGGTAAGTCTGCAGTGGGCGGGGCTTCTCATTGTATCAACCTCGTGAAGATGCTGGTCAGAGGCTTGCTTCCCCTGTGATTCTGTTTCTCATCAGCACGTTGGCAGTTGAACTTAAGCAGCACAGGTGACAAAGCACCACGTAGTGCTGGAATTAAGGCACCAGAAATGGACTTTCTCAGGCCAGAGTTACTGTAAATAAGTGGTAAGTGGGTCCTAGCTCTCAAGGCCATGCTGTCTGTCCTGCTTCCAGTGGATGCTGGCAGTTTTCGGTGTCCATTGCTTGTATTTACAAAGCTCCTTTTTTCAAGTTATATTTTATTTATTTACTTGTTATATGCACACACACACCACACACACACACACACACACACACACACACACACACACACACCACAGCATCAAGTAGAAGCCAGAGGACAACTTGAGAGAGTTATTTCTCTCCTACTTTGGGGGTCCTGGGAATCAAACTCAGGTCTTAGATTTGGTGGCAAGTACCTTTAACTGATAAGCCATCTTGCTGACCTATGCAAGCTCTATCATATTATTGTTGTTGTTGTTGTTTTTGTTATTGATAGAATTTAACTATGTAGCCCTGGCTGACCTGGAATCCACAGAACCACCTCCCTCTGCTCCCCATGTGCTGGGGTTAGTGGCATCCACCGCCACGCCCAGCTAAAGTTCTAATCTTGATGGTACATACCTGTGATCCCGGCACCAGGGAGGAAGAAGAGGGACTGAGACTAGAAGGCTAGCCTGTGCTACAAAGCAAGACTGTTTTGGAAAACAGATCAAAATTATTAAAAAAAACCCCCACCTGCGATGGGCACATAGGCTGTCTCGATGTTTGTGTATCCTCACATATTCTCTCTGAGTGAACCTGTCTGTACCTCATCTTCTTAAAGAATGCCACAGCCACTGGGGCAAAGGCTGACCCCATGAAGGCTGCCCTTGTCTATATCAAGTTAAAAACTCGAGTAACCTCCAGTGGGCTAGTGCTTCAGGGGGTGGCTCATACTTGTCAAGCTTTCGTGTCAAGTCTGGGCTCGGTGCTTCATGTGTTACCTCATATACTCCCTGCAACAGTCCTCCCAGGTGTAGATTCTCTTAAGGAAACTGAAGCACAGAGATGTTAGGAGGTTTGACCAAGGTCGCTTGGTGTGAACAAAACAGGTGGCCGAGTCTGAAGGTGAAACCTGGCGAAATGCGTTCTTTCCCATCAATCATGCTTGTCTGTTGTCATAGTGACAGCAGGAAACCACCCTCAGGTCTGGTGCTCACAGTGGGATCGGAACCTCATTTCCAAGCACCCCTGTGAGGTAGAGCAAACCTCTTCTGGGCGAGCAGCCTCCCAGGGTCCTGCTGAAGGTATGGTGCACAGGCCATAGCTGACTCCCGACCTGGCCAGGGGGCTGCCTTTAAATGTCCTCTTAGAGCCCACTTCCGTGTGTCTGTGATAGTCGCCAGTAGATGCAAGGAGCTTCGAGAAGCTCTAACAACATGCTCTAAATAGCCTTTAGTTTTTGGTACCGCTCTGAGTAAATATAGCAAGTACCAGATGGGACTGCAGATTTCTTAAGGAAAGAGTGGGCTCACTTTGAGTTTTCTTGAATTAGGTGAGCTCCCACGTCCAGCTCTCCCAACGTGACTTTCTTGTGCTATTAAAGGGTGAGTGGAGCTTTAGGCACTCAGAGCACTTCTTCGGGTCAGTTCAAAAGGCTGAGTGTGTACTGGATGTTTTGTGCAGAAGGAAGTCTCTCTTGCTAGGGATTCACAAAGTTCATGGCTGCTTTGTCATTGTTCATGTATTAGTATTCTTCCCTTAACATACAGAGTCAGGCCCTTTAAAACATTTTTTTTAACGTTTACTAGTTTGTATATGCGTGGGTGTGTAGGTGCCACGGTGCATGTGTGGAAGTCACAGGATGACTTCTGAGTCTACTCTCTCCCACCACGTAGGGCCCAGGGGTGGAACTTAGGTCACCAGACCTGGTGGCAGGTGTCTTTACCCACTGAGTCACCTCGGTGGTGGTCCATCCTTACTGTTTTTAACACGTGCTTTGGCTGCCTTAAGATCCCAGTTGGTTGTGAAGCTATGGCAGGCTCCTTAGCAGGCTCTCTGAAGCTCACCCTTCATGCCAAGGAATAGGGATTATGAAAGGACCCAGAGAAATCTGCCTGAAAAAAACCAAAAGCCTGTCTCGTTCAGATGAGACAGCAAACTTGTGCAGTGGCCAGGGTGATGGCCAGGGTCTGGGCTGTCCTAACTGTCTCAGAGCGTTGGTTTACAAGATGAAAAACGGTTCAGGAAAGGAAATGGTGGTTGGCACATAGCAGCGCTAAAAAGGTAAACTTGGTAAGTACAGGAGGGCGTTCTGCATCTGTATCTCTGTGTATACCCATCACAGACCCTGTCACCGCTTTACAACAGTGGCCAGAGTGATGATAGTCACATTTGCTCAAAGGCCAGGAGTGAAGCTCATCTTCCTACACTGTGCACGTGTACAATCACACTCCACACATGTACAGTTATACTCCACACATGTACAGTTACACTCCACACATGTACAGTTATACTCCACACATGTACAGTCATACTCCACACATGTACAGCCACACTCCACATATGTACAGTCACACTCCACACATGTACAGTTACACTCCACACATGTATAGTTATACTCCACACATGTACAGTTACACTCCACACATGTACAGTCACACTCCACACATGTACAATCACACTCCACACATGTACAGTCACACTCCACATATGTACAGTTATACTCCACACATGTACAGTCACACTCCACACATGTACAGTTACACTCCACACATGTACAGTTATACTCCACACATGTACAGTCACACTCCACACATGTACCATCACACTCTACACATGTACAGTCATACTCCACACATGTACAGTCACACTCCACACATGTACAGTCATACTCCACACATGTACAGCCACACTCCACATATGTACAGTCACACTCCACACATGTACAGTTACACTCCACACATGTACAGTTATACTCCACACATGTACAGCCACACTCCACACATGTACAGTCACACTCCACACATGTACAGTCATACTCCATACATGTACAGTCATACTCCACACATGTACAGTCACACTCCACACATGTACAGTTATACTCCACACATGTACAGTCATACTCCACACATGTACAGTCATACTCCACACATGTACAGTCACACTCCACACATGTACAGTCATGCTCCACATATGTACAGCTACACTCCACATATGTACAGTCACACTCCACACATGTACAGTCTTACTCCACACATGTACAGTCACACTCCACACATGTACAGTTACACTCCACACATGTACAGTTATACTCCACACATGTACAGTCACACTCCACACATGTACAATCACACTCCACACATGTACAGTCATACTCCACACATGTACAGTCACACTCCACACATGTACAGTCATATTCCACACATGTACAGCCACACTCCACATATGTACAGTCACACTCCACACATGTACAGTTACACTCCACACATGTACAGTCATACTCCACACATGTACAGTCACACTCCACACATGTACAGTCATACTCCACACATGTACAGTCATACTCCACACATGTACAGTCATACTCCACACATGTACAGCCACACTCCACATATGTACAGTCATACTCCACATATGTACAGCTACACTCCACATATGTACAGTCACACTCCACACATGTACAGTCACACTCCACACATGTACAATCACACTCCACAGTGTACAGTCACACTCCACACATGTATAGTTATACTCCACACATGTACAGTTATACTCCACACATGTACAATCACACTTCACAGTGTACAGTATACTCCATACATGTACAGCCACACTCCACATGTGTACAATCACACTCTACAGTGTACAGTTACACTCCACACATGTATAGTTATACTCCACATGTGTACAATCACACTTCACACATGTACAGCTATACTCCACACATGTACAGCTATACTCCACACGTGTACAGCTATACTCCACACGTGTACAGCTATACTCCACACGTGTACAGCTATACTCCACACGTGTACAGCTATACTCCACATGTGTACAGCTATACTCCACACGTGTACAGCTATACTCCACACGTGTACAATCACACTTCACACATGTACAGCTATACTCCACACGTGTACAGCTATACTCCACGCATGTACAGCTATACTCCACACGTGTACAGCTATACTCCACACGTGTACAGCTATACTCCACATGTGTACAGCTATACTCCACACGTGTACAGCTATACTCCACACGTGTACAGCTATACTCCACACGTGTACAATCACACTCCACAGTGTACAGTCACACTCCACACGTGTACAATCACACTTCACAGTGTACAGTACACTCCATACATGTACAGTCACACTCTACACGTGTATAGCCACACTCCCCATGTGTACAGTGTACAGTACTTTGCATGTGTACAGTGCAAAGATAATTTGTACAAAATTTGCTTTGTCTTGGCTTTTTTTTTAAGATCAAATAACTGTTCTTTGGCAAACAGCAAAAATACCTCTGACTCAACTGTGTTTGTGAAGGGCCATGTTAGCGCCCTGTTTGTGAAGAGCTATGCTAGTGCTCTGAGCTACTGTTAGCCAGCGCATGCCGATGCTAATACTCCAAAACCTTTTTTGTTTTTCAAGACAGAATTTCTCTGTGTAGCTCTGGCTGTCCCGGAAATTGCTTTGTAGACCAGGTTATCCTTGAACTCATAGAGATCTGCCTGCCTCTGCCTTCTGAGTGCTGGGATTAAAGGTGTGCACCACCATGCCCACCTCAAAAATCTTTAAAGAATGTATGCATGTATGTATGTATGCATGCATGTATGTATATATATGAGTGTTCTAATTGCACGAATGCCTGCATTGCAGAAAAGTGCATCAGATCCCTTTATAGATGGCTGTAAGTCACCATGTAGTTGCTGCAACCTTTGGAAGAATGACCAGTGTTCTTAACTGCTGAGCCGTCTTTTCAGCCCCTCAAAAATGGTTTTTAAAGCCATGAAATTTGGTCCGGAGAGATGGCTCTGTGGTTAAGATTATTCGTTACTCTTGTAGAGGACCAGGGTTCAATTCCCAGCACCCACTTAGTGGCTCACAACCATCTGTAATCCCAGTTCAAGGGGATCCAACAGACACACACATGGCGCTCATACATGCATACAGGCAAACCATTCATACACAGAAAGTAAAATAAACAAATCTAAAATAAAGCCGGGAAATTTACTCAGCAACACAAGTAAAACACAAGTAAGTTAAGATCAGTTGTAGTGGTATAGATGAGACATGTCTCCCAAATGCTGAAGAAGTTCAACACTTAGTGTCACCCCCACACTAGTGAGGGTGTTTGGGGGAGGTCATGGAAGCTTTAGGTGGTAGAGTCTTGCTCACTAGAGGTGAACTTTTAGTGTTTATAGCTTGGCCCCACTATCCGGTTGTCACTTTGCTTCTAATGTGTGTGTGAGATGTGATCGCTCAGCCTCCTGTTCCCACTGCCACACCTCTGTCATCATTACAGACATCTAGCCTTCTGGAACTGAACGTAAAAATAAAGTCCCTTAAGTTGTCTCTGGTCTTCGTGTTTTATTGCAGCGATAGAAGGCTGCTGGTACATCATTCTCCAGCAAGGTTTAAGTGAAGCTAGAAGAGGCTGACCAGGTCTTACCACAGCCTGTGGTTACCTCACAAACATTCACTTGCTTTCTACACAAACCAAGTAAAACCGGTCTTTCCTTAGCCCGAGTTTGGCCTCGGGGAGAGGGCCTTGGTTAGTGGCCTCCTAACCTGTCCATTGTGTAATATGTCAGGAACAGCTTGTGGGCAAACTATTTCATGATGAGAACAGCCCAGAAAAAGAATGGTCTTTACTCCTGAGAAGTGCAGAGCTCAGAAACATTTTGTGCCTGGGCCATCAGGATCAGATGTGCATGATTGGCTACGAGAAGGCACCGTTCTGGAGGTGTAAATTTTTCTCAACCTACTTTAATAAGGGTTCAACCTCTCCTCTAGCCCATCACCCACCAGAGGCAGTGGAAGAGGAAAGTTATTAGGACACAGGGGAAGTAGACTGGTTTAGAAATAGTTCTTTGAGGGTGAGTCCAATCTTTGTGGTCAGGATGTCATCGGTTCAGCCGGGTAGCAAACACTAAATACAAATCGGCAGCTCTAGTCCAGTCCACTCAGCCATCACTGCACACCAGCCAGCAAGGGCAGTTCCATCCAGAAGAAACCGCAAGGCTCACCAACCTGCCTGAGTCCGCAGAAGCAGGAAGACACCACAGAAGCCTTAGGTGGCGAGTTTCTAAGTCATCGCCACAAGCAGAGCTCAGCAGCGCACTGTAAGCTGAACCAATGCACGAGTGTCACTAGCGAAGGACAACAAGGCAGAGCAAACCAGTGCTCCAGCTCCCGTCGCGTGCGGGGTCATATCTATATTCCTTCTGAACGTCACGCGTCCTTTCACGGGTTTGCTACAGCAAAACATCTGTGTCTGCTCTAGCATGACATCCTTTCTCCTGTGTGCCCCAGCAAAACATCGTTTGACATAACCGACTTTCCAAAGAAGCCAGAAGTTTCCACTTCACCCCTCTGTCAGTGATTACTCAGAAAACATCTGCAGATCAGCTTCCTGGCAAGATGACTCTTTGGGGGGGGGGAGGATCCCTGCCATCATTGTCAGCTAGTTCATTGCAAGATAAAGCTCTCTGTCAGATGCTGCTGCTGGCTTCTGTCAGACCTTGCTGCTGCTAACTGGCTTTCATCAGACCCTGCTGCTGCCTTCCATCAGACCCTGCTGCTGCTAACTGGTTTCCATGGTGAGCAACAACAGCTCCTTAGAGGGCAGGTGCTAGAAACTCAAGTCCTTCCAGGTTTGGGCAGGTGGTGTCAGAGTGAGACAGATTGGGCATAATGGTAAGAATGGCAGGGACAGCAGCAAGCTGGAGGACTGATTTAAAGGCCTCGCACTTGCCAGGACAAGGCAGCACATACCAGTAACCTCGGCACTCGGAGGCTGGTACAGGAGGATTGTGAGTCCAGGGGCTAGCTGAGCTGTTAAAACTAAAAACCTCTAACTTGGTAAGACATCACGTTCAGTCACTGAAGATAAACCCTAGATTAAAGAAACACAGACCAGGGCTGGAGAGATGGCTCAGTGGTTAAGAGCACTGACTGCTCTTCCAGAGGTCCTGAGTTCAATTCCCAGCAACCACATGGTGGCTCACAACCATCTGTAAATAAAATAAATAAATCTTAAAAAAAAAAAAAAAGAAACAGACCAAACGATGTGGGCAGTCTCTAGCTAGTGGGTACCAGTTTGCAATTTCTGCTGTGAAATGGGAAAGGGGAACAGGAGCCTTCAGTCCCAGCTCCTACCTTTCAGAAGAGAAACTTGACTAAGACAGCCCGTTGAGCCAGGGTGGGGAATTTCAATTTTAGAGACAGTGGGTGAGCCATGGCTGGTAGGGAATCTCAATTCAGACAATTTAAGGACCCTCTTTCTACCTCACCACTAGCTAGCAATATTTCCCTGCTCAATTAAAAAAAATGCCTTCCAAGTTTGAATTTAAATCTTTAAAAAACAGATAAATTTATTTTATTTCATCTCACTGCCTATCATAAGCCCGATACTTTTCTATTTTAGTAATAACTGCCACTTCACAACTAAACCCCAAACTATGTTTGGCAGACGCTTTGATCTGTGTCTTGCTAACTTCTTAGAACTGCACTCCTTCCTTCCTTCCTTCCTTCCTTCCTTCCTTCCTTCCTTCCTTCCTTCCTTCTTTCCTTCCTTCTTCTTCTTCTTGTTTCTCAAGACGTTTCTCTGTGTAGCCCAGGCTGGCCTTGAACTCAGAGTTCTGCCTGCCTCTGCCTCCTGAGTGCTGGGATTAAAGGCGTGCTCAGCCGTGCGTTTATTTTCCTTTGTTCTTTGGGTTAAAATGCCAAAGGGATTTGTTTGTCAGCATTATGTCGAAATCATGACCCTGTGACCTTTTGTGAAATTTAACATGTCTTAAAGAAGCCAAAAGTTTCTTTGGCTCTCAGCATAACATCTACCACGAGTCTTGGAGTAACATGCTAGCGACTGCGCACGAGCCTACCCACACTCTGTAACTTACCTTAGGACTCAGTTTAGTTTTATATATTCTGTGCAGAAGAGCACTTTTTAAATTGTTGCTTTTTCTTTTTCCAAGACAGGGTTTCTCTTTGTAGCCCTGGTTGACCTAGAACTTACTCTGTAGGCCAAGCTGGCCTCAAACTCAGGGATTCTCCTGCCTTTACCTCCCAAGTGCTGGGCTTAAAGGTGTGCACCACCACCATCTGGTTCAGAAGAGCATTTTAAAAAGATGTATGTAGGGGTTGGGGATTTAGCTCAGTGGTAAGGCCCTGGGTTCAGTCCCCAGCTCCGAAAAAAAGAAAAGAAAAAAAAAAAAAAGATGTATGTGAGTACACTGTTACTTTCTTCAGACACCAGAAGAGAGCATCAGATCTCATTACAGATGGTTGTGAGCCACCATGTGGTTGCTGGGAATTGAACTCAGGACCTCTGGAAGAGCAGCCAGTGCTTTTAATCACTGAGCCATCTCTCCAGCCCCCAGAAGAGCATTTTTTTTAAAGCAAGTGAAATAGGCATAGTCAGTGTGTGCTTTGCATGTGGTTACAGTATTGTCCTGTAAAACCTTTGATTTAGACTGCCCACAAGACTCGGTGACAAGGAAGACTTCCTTCACTGTGGGTAGGGGTGTGTGACATAACATTTATAGACAGCATGGCAGTCCGAGGGTTGGTGTGGGAGCTCAGGAATTCTCTGGCAACCTAGGAAGACAGAAGAAGGAGGGAGGAAGCCAGGGAAGGCCCAAGAGTATGGGGTAGGGGTTGTAGGACAGCAGGGGTATGAAAGGCATAGGAAGGATGGACAATGGGCATGGGTGGAGGATGGGTGGCCAGTTCTTAGATTTCATTCTGTGGCGTGATGGTTCATGTGTACTGTCAGTTTGTTTGGATTGAGGGCTGAAGAGAAGATTGCTAGGCACCTTTTGGGTGTGTTTCAGTGCTTCCAGGGTTTAACTCATGGATGGATTAAAGTTTAAGTGAACCTTTGGGAGGTAGTAGAACTGTGGCAGGGGCGTCTAGTTAGAGGGAGAGGGCTGTTGGAAAGGCCCTCACTCCTCCCTCTTTCCTCTCTGCTCTCTGACTGTGTGTGGTAAGCAGTCTCTGCCCTTTACACCTGCTTCCGTGATGATCCCTGCTTCACCACTGGAACCCGAAACGGTAGTTCCGGATGACCTTGAACTGAACCCGGAGCCCTAGGGATGGAAAGTCTCAGCATGCATGTGGGGTGCTGTGGAACCACAGGTCGGTTTGGAGGGGTGGCCTTTCTCTGATCCCAGTGTATTACTAAAGTCCAGTAGAGAGGTGGGACACCAGGAACCTACCAGGGCAAGCTGGTTTGAGCATCAGCCGAGTGAATTTCTGAAACCCTCAACACAGTGCCTGAAGGGGAAGAGGACACTGCAACTCTGCTCTTATTATGGTCTGGCTTAAGAGTGACAGCCATCTATAGCCTAGCTTTGGGAGGGCAGAGATGGGGTTCACTCAGAAGGATGGCTAGCCTGGGGTAGTAAGTGGAAGATGTTGGATAGCTTTTCTTTCTTTCTTTTTTTTTTTTTTCTTTACAGTGTTCCCTGCAAAGGGACAGCATCAACTGTTGCACAAGACAATCTTTGAAGTCAGACAGACACCATCTTCAGGAGGGCGGCTGGGCCTGTGTGCAAAAGATCATCACAACTGGGCTCGTTGACTTTTGGGGTTCCCTCATTAGAGTATCCCAGCTGGCTGTATGCAGTTCTGCCCTGGTTGCACATGGTTGAGGTTCAGGGAAAGGAAGGGCTGAAGTGTAGGGAGGGAGGGACTAGAGTGGGAAGCGCTGTCTATGATTTTGTGGGGGAGACATCATCCACACTGGCCACACTTTCCAGTGCGGCCTCTTTAAAGCTTCCCTTCTCCTGCCTGCAATCTGCCCCCACCCCCTGACCTTTATGTAAGTCTAATAAAGTCGCTCGGCCCAAGGGTGAACTTATTGGAACTGAACTTTGGTTTGTCACTGGGACCTTATAAAGAAAGCGGTAGATGTTTTGTGTCTCCGCCAATCCCCTGCCCCTGGAGAAAGTTCCAGAACCCACAGCACCCCTGTGCTTACTGTGCTGACACCCTTCACCCTGTGGGGAGGTTTGCATGAATCTGTCACTGGTGAGGGAAGAAAGGGAGGGGCTGTGAATGCTTGTGGCCAGCAGGAAGACTCACCCTCCAGCTCCCTGGGTCTCCTGCCTGGCTGCAGACACTAACTGTGCCCTGTTGGGTTCTCAGGACCCACTACTGTCAGAGTACTGTCAGAAGCTGGACCATCTTCATGGTTTCAGAGAGCTCCCCACCATGTACCTGACAGCGTCCTGATTCTCCCTTTGAAAACACAGACACTGAAGTGCTCTCCCAACTGACCCATGAGAATGCAACATTTTAGAGACCCAGACCTGTGGAACAGAAAAGTCAGTATCATACGCCTACCCTGTCTAGGACAAGACAGGGACTCCATGAACACTTTTCTCTGCCTTGTGTATGTGTGCCTCTGACTTGGGACGCATTGTTGGTCCTTTTTGACTAGACACTGTATAAGCAGTGTACTCAGGGCAGGGGTTTTACCCCCCAGCTACCCGGGCGTGAGGTGGAGTATAATGGAGACCAGGGCTCATGGGAGACTCCCTGCTCACACTGTGCAATCCCACTAGCTGCTTTTGGGCATTTGGGGGAGTTCGTGTCTTGGGATTAGCTATGATGAGGGATCTGTGGATGAGGAATGGTATCTCGGGAACCCTCTCTGGGGAGACATAGGCAAGTATCTACACCTTCCTTACGTGGCATCAGTGACAAGCCAATGTATGGTTCCACAAAGTCTTACTTGGCAACTAGTGGGTTTACTGGATTTACTTACAAAGCATGGGGGGACCCCAAGGCGGTCATCTGAAAGTCTCACTCAGCAGGACATAGCTGTGTGAATAGAGTTGTCATCTGTCCCCATCTGTTAACTGCCGACAGCCTGAACCTCCTAAGAGCACGAGGCTGCAGCAATTAGGGAGGGGTTTATGCACAACTGATGTGTGCCTTTACTCTCCTGACTTGGGAGGCAGAGACAGGCAGATCTCTGTGAGTTCGAGGCCATCCTGGTCTACTTAGTGAGCTCAAACTCATAGATATTGGCCTGCCTCTGCCTCCCAAGATTAAAGGCATGTGTCACCATGCCCAGCCTGCATAATGTTATTAAATAAAAAAGTTTAAAAGAAGCTGCACGGTGGGGTTGGGGATTTAGCTTAGTGGTAGAGCACTTGCCTAGGAAGCGCAAGGCCCTGGGTTCGGTCCCCAGCTCAAAAAAAAAAAAAAAAAAAAAAAAAAAGAAGCTGCACGGTGTCTGGAGTCTGGGGGTGGGGGTGGGGGTAGTTGCCGGGCATCAAGATGCATTACTGAGGCCTGAGTTGGGAAGGTTTCTGGAGTGCGTTTGCCTATTGTGGATTCAGGAATTACCCCTCACCAAGACTAGGGTTTTTAATGTGATTATGAAACCCAAAGAGAGTTCTAGGCATATGGGAGGCATCACCACATTCTGTCTGGGTGCAAACCAAACAGAGGGGAGAGTCTTCTGGCACAGAGACCTGGTGGTCTGTGATTACCCCAGGAGCTCACCTGGGCACAGAGAAGTCTCACGGTCACTTGTAGAGGCCTGTGCGTCCTGTACTGGATGATAGGAGTTTAGCTTGGTAGAGCAGGAAGGAAGGTTGGTTTCTGTCCCTGGAACAAACTGAGAGCCGGAGTCCAGAGCCAGTGGCTGTACTCTGGAAAGAGTAGTGGGAGCCCACGGACCTCCACCAAGGTCTGAGTTTGTGGGCAGTGATGGGGCAGCTCTCGTGTTGGGACACGTTCATCCAGTGCTGTAAGTGGCATTGCCATCCAAGGCCTCATTTTCACACCACACTCAGCATCTAATTGCTGTCTGTTCTGGGTAAGGAGGAGGGGCTTGATCAACTCCCCTTGCTTGGAAAGAGGCTGGTTTGTTTATCCGAGCTGCGTCCAGCGATGCGCTGAGCTGGGTCTTTGAAGGAGCTGGTGATTTTCTTCTGGGGTTGGAGCCTTGCTGGGCTGTGAGTTCCACGTACCTTGGGAGAGCCTCCGGTGCGGACCACTTATCTTTCCATGACAAACATGTCAGATACTGTTACCAACCCCCTAAACCACTCATATCAAAGCCACACATGCCAGAGAAGGCATTGGCGGGAGGAGGTGGCTTTTCTGGTGCTAAGTATGCGTAATAAACATTTTATCTGTATGCCACCAGGATGATCCCAGTGAACTCTCTCTTCCTAAGAACAGGACAAGCATTTCCGGCCGTACCGGAACACAGTCTCTGTCCATTGGTAGAGTGGAACACAGGGGATTAAAGGCATGGTCCAGCTCTGCAGAGAGGGTTTAAAGTTCGCCGTTGTATTGGGAACAGCTCATCTAGTGGCACACGATCTGAGCTCATGTTTCCCCGTCAGATCTGCTCTTTGCAATGTGAGATTTGGTTTTTGCGACATGTCAAGGTCCAGGAGGCTCAGGGCAGGGTTTTGAAAGCACCTACTGTGTGTGTTTCTTTGTGGGTTTTGAGATTCCCTAGTGGCAGGCACACTGTCCTGTGCATTTCAGATATAGTTTCTTGATTATAAAGTGTTCCGAGACAGGGTCTCACTACATAGACCAACTAGGCCAGACTGGAACTCACTGAGATCCTTCTTTCTCTGCTTCCCAAGATCTAGGATTAATGTGGTATTATACACCTTTAATATTAGAATTGGTGTGATGTTTGAATGACTGATGTTTAAATGTTACAGAATGTTCGGGTTTGACCCATCACACTACAGTAGAAATAATGAAGGCATTGTGGTATGAAGTGTTGACATCTAAACCAGGTGGAGTGGCTCACCCCCATAAGGCTGACATTTCAGAGGCTGAGGTAGGAAGATCCTCAAGTTCAAGGCCACCCTGTGGCCACATTGTGACTTCCGAGCCAGCCAGAACTGTATAACTACTGTATAACAGCATTGGAAACCAAATAACAAAACCAACAACCTCCCACTAAGTGATGGCCGTGTCCGCCGGGCCCTCTTGCTATCCATGTAATCGTGAGGCTGCGTCGCTGGCTACATACTGATTCTAAGCTACCTCGTCGTCTCATCAAACTCCGCCAAGGTCTCTTCGAGCTGGCATTGCTTCCTGTGCTTAGCGCCGACTTCTTGCTGATTCAGAACTGTTCATTCCCCGTACGCATTCGTCACTGCTCTTCGTGTGTGTCTGTAGCTAATAGCATAACTGCATCCGGAGATTACAACACGCAGTGTGTCTGTCTGGGTCTGTGGCTTAGTCTCCTGTAATCATTACAGCATTTCCACTTCTCTACCACATTGGCTGTTGGAGCCGTTCGCTCTTACCTTTTCTGTATTTCTTTCTGGTTTTTGGTTTGTTTTTGTTTTGAGACAGGGTCTCCCGACATAGCCCTGACTGTTCTAGAGCTCGCTCACTGTAGAGACTAGGCTAACCACCAACTCAGAGAGATTCGCCTGCCTCTGCTTCTTGGGGTGCTGGCACTAAAGGCCTGTGTCACCACAGTGGGCTCCTTTTTGTTTGTTTTGAGGGTAATGTAGCCCAGGCTGGCCTTGAATTCAGAGATCCACCTGTCTCAGTCCCCCAAGTGCTGGCATGGCCAATGTGAACCATCACATCCAACTCTTTTCTGTCACTCTTTCTGGTCTTCTGGTGTCTAACCTGTGGGATAACCCATGCAGAGCAAGAGAGACAGCTGCCCACAGACTTCCTGTTTGCTCAGTGCCTCAGCTTCTCAATAACATCCAGATGTTTCTCCTTTTGGCCTTGGCTAGGGTTTTTCTGTGTCTTCAGTTTAGTCTGTGGGTATGATGGTTGTTCTGTCAGCTTGACCTACAGACACCTAGCATTAGTGAAACTCCCCTGTATGTCTAAGGGGGACAGATTCCAGAGGATCGACACAAGGGACAGTGGCCGAGAAGGACGGTCCCATACTGAATATGAGTGGCACCTTCCAGCCAGTGGCCCAGATAAAGAGTTCTAGGAAAAGGCAGTGCTACGGGTACCCACCTTTACTGCTTCCTGATTGGCTGGGGTTGTAGGTACCCGCCTTTGATGCTTCCTGATTGGCTGGAGTGACTGACTATTTGCTGACATCAGACTCTAGCTTCTTCAGAGGTCTAGTGTGGACTCAAAACCGCTGGCTCTCCAGGGAGTAGCTAGACTTTCGGTACCTCAGCGGGAGCGCTGAGGCTTCCAACTTCCCAGGATGAGAAGCTTCTGGGTTCTCTGCGTCTTCAGTGCACAGACAGCCATTGCTGGATTCTTCAACCCTACTATATAAGTCAACCTAATAAATCCATTTACTTACTTCTTTATTTATTTTAAGATCACGTCTTAACCTAGCCCAGGCTGCGCAGTGTAAACTCATTTGTATGACTTTAAAAGGTTTTGCAATTTGCAATTGCTGGCTGTGGTGGCTCACACCTTTTATCCCAGCACTTGGGACATCGAATTTCAGGCCAGCCTGGTCTACTTTGTGAGCTCTTGTCTCAAAAAAAAAAAAAAAAAGCGACAACAAAAAATTACAACATAAGGGCTGGAGAGATGGCTCAGTGGTTAAGAGCACTGATTGCTCTGCCAGAGGTCCTGAGTTCAAATCCCAGGAACCGCATGGTGGCTTACAACCATCTGTAATGGGATCTGATGCCTTCTTCTGGTGTGTCTAAAGACAGCTATGAACGGTGTACTTATATATAATAAATAAATAAATCTTTAAAAAAATTACAACATAAAGTCTTTACCTAAGGATTGGTAGAGGGTTGGAGCAATGGCTCAGAGGTTAAGCATTTGTTGCTCTTTCAGAGGACTGAGTTCGGGTCCCAGAACCCACATTAGGTTCACAGCTGCCTCTTAAGTCTCTCTCCAAAGGATGCACTTGCACTGCCCTCTTCTGGCTTTGGTGGGAACTTTCACATTTATCACACACACACACACACACACACACACACACACACACACACACACACACACAGACACACACACAGACACACACACAGACACACACACAGACACACACAGACACACACACAGACACACACACAGACACACACACACAGACACACACACAGACACACACACAGACACACACACAGACACACACAGACACACACACACAGACACACACACACAGACACACACACACAGACACACACACAGACACACACACACAGACACACACACAGACACACACACAGACACACACACACACACACACACACACACACATACACACACCCCTTAAAAAGGATTGAGAAAAAAAAAATTCAAAATAACGTCCCTAATGGAGCTAGACTGGCCTGGAACTTTCGATCACCTGTTCCTGCCTCCCAAGTGTGGGGATTAGAGGTGCACTCCCCAATGCCTGGCTGGGACATGTGTTCCTTCTCTACCACCTTTCTCAGCACTCCCCCTGTTTTGGTGTTGTCTTGAGATGGGGCCACTCATAGGCCAAGCTGGCCTCAAGCTCTACTGTCACACCATGTGTGAGGACAGCCTGGGTCACTTGGTGGGCTCTACTGCCCTTCTCTCTCCATCTCTCGCTTGGCGCTTTCAGTTTCTGCTTTTGACTTAGTCCTCCTTCTAGAAAGCTTCCTCCATGAGATCGTCCCTCCATCTGCTGATGCGTGCCTCTGCTGTGTTCAGTCGGTCCTGTATTTACTATGTCCTGAATTCTCACGGCTGAGCTTTCTTGCTTGGTCCTTTTTCAGGCAAGGCTTTCCTGTTGTTATTTGTGGGTCGCTAACATCCCCCTTACCCTGCCTGCTCTGTTTAGCAGTCTGGTCCTGACATTCCACTGCAGCGGGTAGAGTGTGGAACACGGTCTGTCTCCTTCAGATTAGTCCTGCCCTGTGTGGGCTGGGTACTTGGCTTTGCACACACTCAGAGACATCAGCTACTCTGCTAGGCTTGTTCAATGGGGTGGGCGGTTGAGCCCAGACTATGCCTGCAGGGTAAAGCCTGCTTTCCCTAGGGAGGAAGAGTAGGTCAGCCTCTAAGGAAGGATAAAAGGTTGGCAGTATCCTCAGGGGTCAAGCAGCCTAAGCAAGGCCACTGAGGAATTATGGGACCAGGATTGACCATCGTGACTCCTCACGGCTGCTAGACTTAGTATTCTTGCCACACTAGGTCACTGGCTGTGGGAAGTGGGAATTTCCTGGGCCATTTACATTTCCTGGAGCTTGGGAGGAGGGAGGTGAATCTCATGCCAATGCACACCCTTAGATTGGACAGGCCTGGGCCTGTCTCTGTCCCCATACCCCATTTCCACGGTGGTAGATGAAAGGCCAAGGGGACAGAAGCCTTGCCGGCTGTGTCTGTCACAGTCTCCTTCCTACTTCCCGACATGCCTGTCTTTTGCTTAAGGGTCAGGACCTCATTTGATGAGTGCTATGATTAAAACAGAAACTTCTACTTCTACCTCGTAAGTCTCTGAGGATAGAAAAAGAATCAGGTCACGGGGACTGGATAGAATGCAGGATAATTAAGGTTTAAAGCGTCCATCCTTCTGCAGATGGCCTGGAGCTGGAGGGAGAGGCCATGAGCAGACTGGGTACTGCCAGCTTGGGGCTGTGGCCTTTGGAGAATGCTGGCACCGATATCCTCACCCAACCCCCGCCCTTGGGAAAAGCAGCCTGACCTTGCTATCATGCCTTTCTGCTTCTGAGAGTAACATTTAAATTCATCCCAGCACTTCCTCAACTGCCTGGGAGACATCCTCTGTCAAGTCAGGAATTTGGGTCAGCTGTTCATAAACGTGCTATTTGCTCAAAGGCGCTTGTAGCTCCGGCAGCAGGCAGGCTGATATTTGAGGAGGGTGTCAGGGGTGCGTTTGGTGGCAGGGGTGGGCCTGGAGAGGATTTGGCCACAAATTTAGGATCCCCCCCCCCCAAGACAGGGCTCTCTGTGTAGTCCTGGCTATCCCAGAACTTGCTCTGTAGACCAGGCTGGCCTTGAACTCAAGAGCTCCACCTGCCTCTGACTTTTGAGTGCTGGGATTAAAGGTGTGTGGTGACACTGCTGTTAGCAGGAGTTTAGGCTTTTGGTATTTGCCTTTTAATCTTACTTTATGGTGAGTTATACTGTTTATTTATTTTTTCGTTTTTGAGATGGAGTCTCATGTAGCCCAGGCTGGCCACAAATTCACTATGTAGCCGGGGATGATTTTGAACTTCCTGATCTTCCTCTCACTCTCTCTGGTGTTAGGATTACATACAGTGCAAACACACCTAGTTTATGTGAAATGCTAGAGACCAAACCCAGGGACTTGTACGTGCTTGGTGAACACTATATCCGCAGCCCATTTTTTTCTTAATGGGGGGGGGCAGCTAAGACAGGGTCTTTCTATGTAAGCCAAGTTGTCCTCAAACTCATGGTGACTCTGCTCCTGAGTGCTCAAATCACAAGTATGCAGCATTACACCTAGCTTGTTCCAGCCTCAGCCTCAGGCGAGCACCTACCACTGAGCTCCAAACCCAGCTCTTGGTGTTCTGGTATGTGGTTGCTGTGCTATGTTGCCCAGGCTGGCCTTGAACTCTTGACTCCCCTTCCTCCACCTCCCAAGTGTTGGGTCTTTAGCTATATGCAACCCTAAGAGGCTTGGTATCTGCTCTCTCTGTGTTATCTGAGCTCTCAGAGTGGCATGTTCTAAGCACTACCATCGCCAAAGGCCATGGGAAGAAAGCCACAGTAAGGTCTGGCATGTAGGAGGACTTCTGTGACAGTTACATGTCACACAGGTTACTTGGCCAGCATGTACAGCTCTGTGGTCTGTCTGCACCCCTTAAACTCGTTCATGAGTCCAGGCCTTCATCCCCTGCAGACGTATCTTCAGCCCAGTGTGTCTGCCTTCCTGGATAAGGAATAGAGGCTGAGCTGGGTCCCGGATTTCCACATTTCCAACTGACCTGGAAGAGGGGACCCCCATAGCTCTAGGTGGGAGGTTGCTTGGGTCCCAATGTTTTCCTTCCAGAAAATTGGCCCCTATTCATAGAATGTCACTGTGCTGTTGGCCCTGGTAAGAGACCCAGTTGCATGACCTCAGACCCCTGTCTGCTGCTGTCCTCATGGCCTCAGTGGGGATGTGTATACACAGTTCTTGATCAATACTGTATAGTACACATCTTACAGTGGGTCATAAGTCTTTGAGAAAGCATTAGAGGGACTCTGCCGTGACCCTTCTGTGTGCATGGCGAGGTGTGTGGATGCAGCCACATCTGTCTTCCAGCAGAGAGCTTCTCAGGGGGGAAGAATCCCTTGGGGCTGTTGCTCCTTGCTTATAGGACATTGCTCTTAGCTGGGTGCAGAGCTAGCTGGCCCCTCTAAAGATTTATTTATTTATTTATTTATTTATTTATTTATTTATTTATTTATCAGTACACTGCAGCTGTCTTCAGACACACCAGAAGAGGGCATCAGATCTCATTACAGATGGTTGTGAGCCACCATGTGGTTGCTGGGATTTGAACTCAGGACCTCTGGAAGAGCAGTCAGTGCTCTTAACTGCTGAGCCATCTCTCCAACCCTAGCTGGCCCCTCTAGAAGGGCCTGAGGGCCAGGTCCATCTGAAGGGAGAAGCAAAGCCAGTTCCCGCTGTACTGCTTGCTGTCTTAGGTCGGAGCCTTAATGTCAGGACTCCTGGAAGATGCTCTCTTCTCATGAGGTTGAAGTCAAGGAAGGGGCTTAGAGCAAGAAAGATTTAGCTCATTGGCGCCATCTCTGGGCACCTGTTTTTCCTTTCCCCTGGTGTGAGGCAGTACAGAAGGCTGTGAGGAGCCGAGGCTGGTGAGCAATGTAAACTCGTCCTGTGTGGGAATTGGGGTTTGGGGGTGCCGTGTGTGGGGAGATGCACATTTCACATTCCTAGGTGTGTGTGGACTCAGTCTTTTGTTTGCCTTGTGTGTGTGTGTGGAGGATAGAGGTTGATGCCGGGTGTCCTCCTCCGTTGCACACCACCATCTTTTTTTGATACAGTATCTCTCACAGAACTTACTGATTTGGTGATGTTATCTAGCTAGCAGGCCCCTAAGATCCTCCTGGCTCCATCTGGCAGCCCTGGGGTTAGAAGTGTCCGCTGCCACATAAGACTTTTTATGTGGGTGCCAGAAGGTCCTCACACACAGCCATTCTCCCCAGCCCCCTGTTTATTTTTTGAAGGAAAACTGTTTGTTATGGAATCGGGTTGGACATTCACAGGAGTCTAGCAAACAGACGTACCGAGTCCTTTGGTTGTCATGGTCACCTTCTCTTGGCCTGGCTTGTCATTGAGTCATGGAGTACCTGTAGTTCCAACTATTCTTAAAACTGAGACAGGAGACTCAAATCCAGTCCGCAGTGGGAGACTTGCTCAGAAACACAGTGCTACCATACAACACGTTTTAAAAAGCAAGAAAAATAAAAAGGTGCACTTCAAGGAAAGTCACTCTTTTGGCAATGCTGCAGTTGTACCTGGAACTCACTCTGTAGACCAGGCCGGTCCCAGACCCTGAGATCCTCCTGCCCCTGCCTCCCGAGTGCAGGGATTAAAGGCGTGGAACACCACCACCCAGCCACACTCTTCCTCCTTAGCATCCCCCTGCTAAGGATCTGAAGGGTCCTTCATGTTTCTCATGGTTCAGCCATTTTAGAAACAATTTGCATGGACTGTGGAGACAGCTCAGCAGTTAAGAACACTTATTGTGGGTTGGGGATTTAGCTCAGTGGTAGAGCGCTTGCCTAGCAAGCGCAAGGCCCTGGGTTCAGTCCCCAGCTCCGAAAAAACGAAAAGGAAAAAAAAAAAAAAGAACACTTATTGCTCTTGCAGACAGCTGGGGTTGGGGTCCCACCTCCAACATGGGAGCTCACACCTCCTTGAACTTCTGTTGGAGGCATTCTTCTGTCCTCCTGGCCTCCATGAGCATTGTACCTATGTGGTACACCTATAGATATTCAGGTGACACATACATACGTACGTACATACATATACATCATACATATACATACATATACACATAAATACCTACATACACATACATGCGCACACACACTCCATATATCAAGAGAAGGGTTTTTTTGTGTCTCTCTAGCTGTCCTGGATCTCACTTTGTTGACCAGGCTGGCTTTGAACTCACAGAGATCCATCAGCTTCTGCCTCCTGAGTGCTGGGATTAAAGACATGTGCTACCACTGCATAGCTACATATATATATATTTTTAAAATCTGTAAAACACACACACACACACACACACACACACACACAAGAAAAACATTAAGGAAGTAAAATGAAGGGAGAGTGACAACCAGGGTCACCAGGGTCACTGATGTCTTAATAAGAATGTGAACATTTCATGGGCTGGAGAGATGGCTCAGAAGGTAAAGTCCTGACTATTCCCCCAGAGGTCCTATTCCCAGCACCCACATCAGGCAGATCAATCACAAGAAATGTGATATATTCCACACCTGCACTGACACACACATATTCACATACATCTACGTCTAATTAAAAATAAAAATTTTAAAGCAATTAAATAAAAAAAATTAAACAATGAAAGAACATCTCAAGCCTAGTGTTGCATTCCCCGTCTGGATTTGACAGCCGTGACCTTCGGACGCCACTCTCTGCTCATCACTTGTACGAACCTGCAGCCCTCCATCCTGTGAGTGCCCATCCCAGGCCTCCACACGCTTCTCTCCACTCTAGCCCTGCATTAGCGCTGTCAAGATGTGACATCCGGGAGAAGCCTTTGCAGTCTTCGGCCTATACTTCTGTTGCAGGCGCTACTTTTCCTGCTTCACAATCAGACATTTTCCCTTTAAGGTTGTTTGTGCTATGGTGTGTTAATGGTCACATATTAATTATTCTTTTTTTTTCTTTTCTTTTTTTCGGAGCTGGGGACCGAACCCAGGGCCTTGTGCTTCCTAGGCAAGCGCTCTACCACTGAGCTAAATCCCCAACCCCTTAATTATTCTTAATAATGGGTTGACTATGAGATGCTAGCAGACCTATGTGATGTTTGTTATCGTATCCGCACTCTTCATTACCCTTTATTATCCCTGCTCACTCCCACCAGCCCCCTGTTTCACACAAGCCAAGTCCTCTGGGAAGAGAGAGCTTCACCTGAGAAAACGCCTCCAGCAGACTGGCTGGAGAGCCCAGTCTACAGGGCATTCTCTTGGTTAATGACGGATGGGAGGACCAGCCCATTGTAAGCAGTGCCGCCCTGGGTGGGTGGTCCTGGGTTTTGTAAGAAGCAAGCTGAACAAGCCGAAAGAAGCGAGCAGGTGAGCAGCTTGGCTCCAACGTTCTGCTTTAGTTCCTGTCTCCAGGTGGCTGTCTCAGATTCCCGCCTTGACTCCCTCTTATAATGGAAGTGAGATGCCGGGTAGAACAAACCCTTTCCCCCCAAGTTGCTTTTGTTACAAACTAAAACAGAACTGGTACATGCCCCGAGACACACACACACACACACACACACACACACACACACACACACTAATTGGGATATTGCTGTGAAGGCCCTGGCTGTGTGTTCTGGGAGAGGCTTGTAGAAGGATTTCAGAGCTTAGGGCTGGAAAAGCCCTTGAGCAGCTGAGGTTAAATGACCGCTCTGTGGAAGCCAGGAGATGCTCCGTGGAGAGCAGCACAGATGGAGGCAGGGCTTGCGGTGTTTCGGAGGGAGGCTTGAGAGTCCCTAAATGACTTTCGTCAAGGTCGTTCCTATGATTATCTTTGAGTTAAGAATCAGTGGTCTCTAGTCAGCTTGGGCAGAAAAATCAGCTGCGATTAACCTGAGACCAGCACCACTGAAGTGAAACCTTCGCCTCTTGTAGACGTGAAGCCCATCCTCGGAAGGTGGAGGAAAAATGATTAATTGGGTCTCGTGTGTTTGTGATTTGAGGGATATAGGAGGATTTGGCCAGTGTTTGAGGACTTAAGATCTATCCCGGAATCTAGAAAGATGGCTCAGAAGCTAAGAGTATGATCAAGCCAGCTCAGTCAGTCAACCGGGTCTCAGGGAGAGAGTGAGGATTGAAAAAAAAACAAAACACAATTAGACAAAATTATGACTCCAGCCAACGCTGAGGCTGAAGCAGGCTTGTTTTTCTCCAGCCTGCTTTTATATCATTCCAGGTACATCTAAAAAACCATGGTCAGCTCTTAGACGAAAGACAAAGTAATCGAGCAAAGTAGTAAGCAGAGAGACCACACCAGGGAGTAGTTAAGCGAAACCCCGCGGCGGCCACTGTTTCTAATATTCTTACCTGAGCCTGCTTCCTTGTCCGAGCCCAGTGCCAAATTCCTGGAAGCAGCACCGAAAGCTCTCGGAAGAGTGCTGAGTGTTCCTGCAGGGGACCTGAGTTTGGTTCTCGGCACCAATGTAACTGAGTTTGGTTCTCGGCACCAACCCCACCACCTGTAACTCAACCCGTAGGGAGAGCTGATGCCTCTGGCCTCGAGGGCACTTGCACTCAGGTGTACACCCCTCCTCTCAACACGCATGTGAAAACTAATATAAACGAACCTTCCAAATGTATTCTTCTTTCATTTTTATACGAGTGAGTGTCCCCCCCACCCCCATGTGTGTTTGTGTACCATATGCATGCAGTGCCGACAGAGGCCAGAAGAGGGCGGGAGATCCCCTAGCACTGCCGCTACAGATGGTTGTGAGCTCATAGGTGGATGCTGGGAATTAAGCCCAGGTCCTATAGAAGAGAATCCAGTGCTTTTTTTTTTTTTTTTTTTTTTTTTGGTTCTTTTTTTTTCCGGAGCTGGGGACCGAACCCAGGGCCTTGCGCTTCCTAGGTAAGCGCTCTACCACTGAGCTAAATCCCCAGCCGAATCCAGTGCTCTTAACCATTGAGCCAAACTCCCAGCCGTAACGATAAATACTTTTGTTTTTTCAAGATAGTTTCTCTTGGTTGCCCTGGTTGTCCTGGAACCTGAACTGTAGGCTGGCTGGCCTCAAACTCGGAGATCTGCCTACCTCTGCCTATCACCTGGTTAAAATACATTTTAAACACAATAGAGAATATTTTGTCAGCTGTGTTCAATTGTATTTAAAGCAATTACATATACAAAAAGATTTTAGAACAGCTGGCAAAAGGAGACTGAACCCCCTCATAAAAATCAACTGGACTTATTTTTTAAAATGTATTTACACGAGTGCTCTGTCTGCATGTACACCTGCACACCAGAAGAGGGCATCAGATCCCATTACAGATGGTTGTGAACCACCAAATGGTTGCTGGGAATTGAACTCAGGACCTCTGGAAGAGCACACAGTGCTCTTAACCACTGAGCCATCTCTCCAGCCCCTCACACTGAACTTATAAACAGAATAACAAATGTATTTTTTGAGACAGGGGTTTAAAACATGAAATCCTCCTGCCTCAGCTTCTGAGAGCTTGTGTTACAGGTTTGTATCACCTCATCAGCATAAATTATTTATTTGTATGTGCGTGACATAGTTGTGTGTGTGTGTGTGTGTGTGTGTGTGTGAGTGTGAATAACTGTATGTTAATGTTTCTCAACCTGTGGGTGGAGACCCCCTTGGGAATCACATACATATTTGTATAACATTAATCACATCAGATTGATAACAGTAGCCAAATTATGGTTATGAAGTAGCAATAAAACAATTTATGGTTGGGGTCAGCACAACACGTATGGTAGCTGTATTAAAGGGTCGCAGCATCGGGAAGGTTGAGAACCGTACTCTCACTGAATCCAGAAGAGGGATGATATCCTCCAGCCCCCTTCACTAATTCTTTGTGGCAGAGTCTCTTCCTGAACGTGGGCTCTGAGTTTTCTTGGGTAGGCTGGAAGTCGTTAAACCCCACCAATCCTCCTGCCGCCTTCCATCTTGCAGATGGGGTTGCGGGCTTTCAAGGGATGCTCAGCTTATGTGGGTGCTGGAGGCTGAACTCTGGTCTTCACGGCTGCTCAGCAAAGCTCTCAAACGCTGACCCCCTGTATAATTTGTATTTTTGAGACAGGGTCTCCATACATAGCCCTGGCTGCGCTGGAACTCACTATGTAGGCCAGGTTTGCCTTGAACTCAGAAAATTGCCTCCCTCTGGCTCCTGAGTACTGGGATTAAAGTAGTGAGCCACCCCTGCCCCCCCACACCTAGCAGTTATTTTTAAATGATTAATATAGCTGTTTGGTGTGATACACACTTAAACACCTTCAGAGGATCCGTAAGGGTGGGGGTCTCATTGAAATTTGTGGGTATGTATTGAATCACAGTTGATAAATGTGTACCTGGCTAAAGGTTGGAGTAGGTGGTGAGAAGCCACTGTACTAGTTGTCTGTGAGGGTTCTCGTGAGACTATGGTTTTCTGAAGCCTCCCAGTGCCAGGGAGTGTCATTTCTGTCTTTGTTCTTTCCCAGAGGGTTCTTCTGGAAAGAATTTCAAGTCTTTTAATGTCCACTGTCCTGTTTCTTTAAAAATGTTCCCTGCTACTCCCGTTCCCTCCAAGCCCAAGACATAGCCCTGGTTTCCCTGCTTCAAGTCCTGACCAGGTTGTGAGTGAGCCAAACCCCACAGATGCTGCAACCCATCGCCACTAGGTGGCGAACGTGGCTGCGATCTCTGTGATCTCTGAATGCCGGTGGTTTCTAGCTACTGCCGCCTAAGCAGCCAGGGGACGAAGGCTCTTCCCTGGGTTTATCTTCCAGGAGTCGCGTCCCAATTCCGAGGGTAGGTGTAAGAAGTCCTTCTGGGCTGGAGTGTGAGACCAGGGAATGAATTCCACTTCATAGTCCCTCTGACAAAGTCAATGCTGCGTTCTTGAGACCCGGTCAGTGCTAACTAGGGGTGCTGTTACCGGGCGCTTGACTCCAGGACCCACGGAATGAACTTCAGGAGCTTTGGTTGATCGTGACCCCAGCCGTGACTGTGGGAGGCTCAGGGATCCTTAGAGGATGTGAACATTGCTTACCTACCTACACCCACCGGAACTAGAGTGTGAGCTTGTGATCCGACTTGTGATAACCTGTCAACGGTGGCCCAAAGGGCGACTACAGGGAGAGCGCCGCGGTACTTTTCTGTTTTAGATCTTTAAACTTCATTTTATGTGAGTGTTTGCATGTATGCTTGTGTACTACGTCCGTGAGCCACCCCTCAAGCTCCCAAGGCCATTATTACTAATTACACCGGAGTACTAGACCTTGCTGTGACTGTCCCAGGTGACCAGGTTGGGAGTCACAGGTCCCTGCCTCACCTCTGTCTCAGAGATGCTACGCTGAACTTTCTTGGGAAGCGTTGGTCCTGAGGATTCTCATGTGAGTTCTGGGTGGTTGTGGGGAGAGAGGCACTAACCTCAGCCAATCTGAGGCCCTGGCAGCCGTTTCCTCCCCACCAGGTAATTTCCAGATAAACCATCTTCTGCAAGGCTGCTTCTGTTGCCTGCTTCTGAGCATGCTGACAGGTCAGAGCATACATCGCTCACTGTCTCAGTGGTGTGTGTGTGTGTGTGTGTGTGTGTGTGTGTGTGTGTGTGTGAGAGAGAGAGAGAGAGAGATGGCTTCCCTTCATTCCACACATGGGGAACTTGGGCATGCACTGTAGAGAAAGGATGGTTGGCAGCTGAGGGACCTGGCAAAGCAGCTGACTTTGTGAATGTCAGGCAAAGGTCTGGACGGTCAATGGGGAGACCGTAACCTGTGGGAGGGACCCTGAGTGTGGAGGATCTTAAGACCAAGCAGAACTCAGTGTGCTTCCAACTTGCTGTATAGCTGAGAATGACCTTGAACTCCTGACCTTCCTGCCTCTCGCTCTTTAGTACTGGGATTACGATGTACCTGGCTCTGTTCCTTTTGTTTTGTTTCCTTCCTTTCCTTCCTTCCTCCTTTCCTTCCTTCCTCTTTTTTTTTTTAAACCAAACCCAGGAAGTACAAAGAAATTGAAACGACCTCGTCTTTCCCTGTTAGCAGCATATTGGCACCTAAGGGAACTTAATTAACCCACATGGTAGAGTTCAATAGTGCAGAAAAGTCTAGAATGAAAAGCTCGGCTTTCCTTCTTGTCTTTTACCCCAGAGCTAAGCTCTGTTCATGAGTGAATATTTCCAGAAGGGCTTGCCGCAGACCACAGTGTGTGCACGGCTAGCTGGTCACTGTAACTTGCTTAGGACAGCTTTGCTCACAGCTGTGGGCCATGCAGACTCAGCGCTTGGTGGCTGTTTCATCAAGGCATCTGTGCTGGGGACACACCCCATTGTGTGCAGAGGCTGTGCTTGCACTGTCTTCAATGCTGTAAACAATTCACTAGAGTCGTTTCCTCCTGATGTATTTTGGGCTTCAGCTTTTGTGAGCCTGGCTGGCAGAATTAGATCTCTGAGCTTTGAAACTTCTCACCCCCCTACTTCCTGCTTCCAGTTCTGCTGTGACCAAACCATGGTCCAAAACAACGCCTTTGGTAACTACTGCCCTGTCTTTCAGTTGTCCATTTAACTCAGGCCATTGAAAACCACTTAATGCAGCATTCTCAATGCTTCCAGGGGGTCCAATTGTCAAGTCTATCCCCATAGCCCCAGAACCACCCCGACTCACGTGTCCACATCAGCCTCCTGCTCCCACAGCCAGTTCTCACTGACTATTGAAATTGGGTGTGGGCTGGAGAGATGGCTCAGTGGTTAAGAGCACTGACTGCTCTTCCAGAGGTCCTGAGTTCAATTCCCAGCCACCACATGGTGGCTCACAACCATCTGTAATGGGATCTGATGCCCTCTTCTAGTGTGTCTGAAGACAGCTACAGTGTTCTCATACATAAAATAAATAAAATAAAAAAAAAAGAAATTGGATGTAAGAAAGGTCTTGAGCCAAGTAGTACTCATCAGTAACCAGCATGTGGGAAGGTGAGGCAGGAGAGTTGCCACAACTTCAAAGTCAGCCCGGTCTACACGGAGCGTTATAGAACAAGGGATCTCAAAAGACAGCAGACACATAAATGGAAGGTGGAGCCTAGCTGGGTGTGGTAGGTATCCCTTATAATCCCAGAGCTTAAGACGCTGAAGCAGGTTCTGTCTGTTTGTTCTCGACGTAGCTGCCAAGAATTCCCTCTGTAGACCAGGCTAGCCTTGAACTCAGTGATATGTCTGCTTCTGCCTCCTGAGTAGTAGGATTAAAGGCATGTGCCACCATGCCTGGCTTTGAGGTAGTTTGAGGCCAGCCTGGGCTACCTAGTATGTGTGAGGCAATCCTGTGTAACAGCAAGGCATGTCTCAAGAATACCAAACCAAAGGCAAACAAAAGATGTAAAGTCCAAATTAACGTCTCACTGACGAGGCCACTGGAACCTGCACAGGCTGTTCCTAGATGAAATTCTACTCACCTCCAGGCTGGCAGATACACAGAGTAAAAGGTGAGGGCCTCAGGCCCAGCTCTCCTAGTACACGGGAAGGCTTTCTAGGGTCCATGACCACAGGCTGGTCTCTGGCTCAATGTGCTAGGTGCATACTGTCAGGCAAGGCTCTGAGCCTTGGGCATCCTGAGTGGGTCCTGGGAAAACTGAGTTACCAGCACTGTGAGGAGCAGGCCCTGCAGTCCAGCAGAGTGGGAGGTGTTAGAAGGTACCGTGCAGACCTTCTGGGCCCTGGTGACTCTGGAGTCTGGGATAGGAAGCTACGGTTAGTATCTGACCTGTGGATATGCTAGGAAAAGGGGACCACGATCAGCTTGAATGTTTTCACTAGATCCTGAAATTGCTACCCTGGGTCGTGATTTGTCAGGAACTGATCCGTTATTATTTTATATTTTAGAAAATTCTAAAAATTTATTTTATGTGTTCGAGTATTTTTTCTGTGCATGTATGTGTGCGAGTGTGTGTGCATGTGTGCATGTGCCTATGAGTGTGTGCCTGTGTGTGTGTGTGTGTGCGTGTGTGCGTGTGTGTGTGTGTGTACCTTTAATTTTTTCCAAAATCCATTTTTTTTAGGTATATGAGTACACTGTCACTGTCTTCATGCACACCAGAAGAGGGCATCAGATCCCATTACAGATGGTTGTGAGCCACCATGTGGTTGCTGGGATTTGAACTCAGGAGCTCTGGAAGAGTATTCAGTACTTCTGAGCCATCTCTCTGGCTCCCAAAACCCATTTTTAGTGGTAGTTTTTAAATGCTTTAACCTCCCTTGTAGCCCACCACCCACCAGAGGTAGTGAAAAGAAAGGGTGCAGGGGAAGTGGACCTGTTTAAAAAGATCCTTTGGAACAACTCCCATCTGTGTGGTCTGGAAATCGGCAGTTCAGTTCACAGGGCAGCAGCAGCTTGATCACTGGCAAGCACTTCATGGATGCCCCCGCAGTCAGTCCAGTTGGGTAGAGTCAGGAGACCAAATACAAATCAGCAGCCATGGTGCTACCCAGCAGAGACAGCCAGGCCTCAGGCTTGATACAAGTCAGCAAGAGGGGCCAGGGCCAACAGGAGCACCAGGAGAAGTTCTCAGCTGTGCCTCTCTCAGTGAAGACTTGAGAGCCACAAGCTCTATAAGCAAGTCAGGCTCAGCCACTGTCACTATCCTTCAAGCCCTATTTATGCTCCCTGTAAACATCATGTGTCTTCCATGTGTCTTGCCTCAGCATGTGCGTCTGTCTCAGCTGACATCACTCTGCCAATCAACCGCAGTACGAGGAAGCAGCAACAAGCTGCAGCACGCCACCAGAATTTTTCTGGCAAGTTTCTCTCTATGGAGTCCTGACAAATGCAGTTCAACTACAGCAATGTAAGGAGGACCAATACATGTGTGTTATTAGCGAAGAATCCTTTTATCACGTGTCCTGTTACGTGCTTGCTTTAGCAGAACATCCTCTCTCCTGTGTCTGCTTCAGCGAAACGTTCCTTCACGAGTCTGCCTTAGCCTTTCCCCTGTGTCCATTTCAGAAAAACACACCTTCATGTTTTGCCCCAGCAAAACACCATCCAACACAACTAACTTTCCAAAGCACCCTTAAGTTTTCACTTTGTGTGTGTGTGTGTGTGTGTGTGTGTGTGCGTGTGTGCGTGTGTGCGTGTGTGTACCATGTGCACACCTGATGCCTAAGGAAGTCAGAAGAGGGCATCAAATCCCTTGATGGCTGGGAGCTATGTGGGTGCTGGTAATAGAACCAGGTGGTCTGAAACAGTAGCAAATGCTCTTATCCCCTGAATCACCTTTTTAGCCTCACTGATCCACTGCTCAGAAGCTGAAAGAAACAGCAGAGCCCCTGTTGGTCTCCTCTTGCTGCTGCTGCTGCTTTTCCCATTTCTATGTGTGTATTCAAAGAGTCAGAAGTCATTAAACGAAAGTGCGCGGTCCCCTGGGTTTTAGCACAATGTCATTGGATATTATTTGTTGGATAAAAAGGGAGCTGGGTGGTGGTGGTGCATGCCTTTAATCCCAACACTGAGTTCAAGGCTAGCCTGGTCTACAGAGCAAGTTCCAGGACAGCCAAGGTTGTACAGAGAAATCCTGTCTTGGGGTGTGTGTATGTGTGTGTGGCAGAATAAAAGAAAGGGAGCCAGTGCTTGTGGGGGTCATTCTGGCATGCCGGGTTCTACTCCCTTTGCAGTCTATTGTTGGGGGGTCTCTAGGGTCCCCTTGGTGGCTCATGGTAGTGCTGTTTGAATACCTTAGTCACACGGGTGTGAGGAGAGGAGGGCCTACCTGTAGGGGCATTTGAGGTGTGTGCCCTGCGACTTACCTGTGACTTTTTTAAAAGGCAGGTTCTTGGGCTGGAGAGATGGCTCAGTGGTTAAGAGCACTGACTGCTCTTCCAGAGATCCTGAGTTCAATTCCCAGCAACCACATGGTGGCTCACAACCATGTGTAATGAGATCTGGTGCCCTCTTCTGCTGTGTCTGAAGACAGCTACAGTGTATTTATATATAAATAAATAAATCTTAAAAAAAAAAAAGGCAGGTTCTTACTTTGTAGCCCTGAATGGCCTGGAACTCACTATGTAGACCAGGCTGGCCTCAAACTCACAGAGATCTACCTGCCTCTGACTCCTAAGTGCTGGGATTAGTGACATGGGCTACCATACCTGGCTACCTGTGCCTTTAAAAAAAAGTCTGCGGCAGGAGAGATGGCTTAGAGGTTAAGTGGGAGGTACTGCTCTTCCAGGGGACCCCAGTTTAGTTCTCTGCAATACTTCTGTTCTGCCCCGTCTGCTTTTACTCAGGGACTAGGCCCATTCTGCAACCAGCTGGGCCAGGGGGAGGGTGCAGGTGAGTACAGTGCAGGATGTGGGTTGGGCAGTGAACGAGTTTGGGAACAACTTCAGAGAAATGGTTCCATTTATTGAGGAGGGGTATTTTTTTTTTTACAGGAGGACAACACATTCAGTTTTATTTCAATCGAGTCACAATACTTGTCCAGCTGTTTGCAAAGTGCACCCACAGCCTCCCATTACAGACGCACTGTACAGGGTTCCTGGGACGGTACAGCAAGCCTGTGTTCAAATAGGACCAGCCCCAAATTTCCCTCAAAAAACAAACTCCATTCCAGTAAAGGGTAAATACATGAAATTACAGCAAACAGACACTTAAAAGGACAGCCAAGAAATCTTCCAACAGTTTATTAGAAAGAATGTAGACATTAAAAAAAATCCCCACTGTCATGAACATAAATTGAGGTTTTCCAGCCAGGGCATAAGCTGAAATCAAAACAGGAAATAAAAAATCCAATAGTGTATTAACATTTTCCACTGGGGAGGTGGCAAGGGTCTCTGGGGCAAGATTTATGTGGCTATGTATGTACCTTTGGCCAGGGCAGGGCAGGGGTGTTGGAAGAAGCTTTATCTAATACTCAGGGGCTTTTATTGTGTGTGTGAGAGAGCGAGTGTGTTGTCTATGCGTGAAGCTTGATAACCGTCAGGGTAATAAATTCTTACCAGGGTTGGGGGTGGGGACTGGCTTTATGGAATCAGGTTGGGAGGCTGGAGGGAGCCAACTCCTGCTGTCCTCAAATCTGAGGCATCTGAAGTTGAAGCCCCCTTGACCCTTCCTCTGTAACCCTGGGCCACTAAGGTCCCTCAGCTCCTCCCTTTTGAGGGAGCCAACTCCTGCTGTCCTCAAATCTGAGGCATCTGAAGTTAAAGCCCCCTTGACCCTTCCTCTGTAACCCTGGGCCACTAAGGTCCCGCAGCTCCTCCCTTTTGAGGGAGCCAACTCCTGCTGTCCTCAAATCCGAGGCATCTGAAGTTGAAGCCCCCTTGACCCTTCCTCTGTAACCCTGGGCCACTAAGGTCCCGCAGCTCCTCCCTTTTGTTTTATAAAGGGGCAGTAACGTCATAGTCAGCGTCCATGTTGGGGGTGGTTCCATATTGAACCAGACCCTGACTGACAGTGGGTTTTGCAGTGCTACTTCTCTATTGTTTAGAAAGTGGATGAGGCAAGGTGCCTGGCGGAGAAGCATCCCAAGAACCGATGCAGGGCTAAGGAAGGGGAGGAGCCAAGCCATCAAGGGATTTGAGTGCCATGGGGTAGGGGTGCTGGGTGCATAACATGCCCAGAGATCTTCCTGGAGATCTTTGAGCGTGTTTGTTTTGTTCTACCAGCCCAGCTCATCAACGTAAGAGTCATATTCTTCCCTCAGCACAATGCAGGCCACATTCCTCCCTGCTCAGCAGTCAGTAAGTCCAGAGTTCTCCAGTTCTGTAGCACAACCTCTGCTAGGGAGGAGCTCTGTCGATGGAAGGACTCGAGACTGTCCAAGGTGGAAGGCACAGCCTGGTGCAGCTCATCCTGGCAATCGCTAGCCAGACGGTGTGTTTGCACGGACACTGCTCCAACGGTTCCCATGGCACCCAGTGAAATGGTGAGAGCCAGTCCAGTGAGCAGATGGACGAAGACCTCCCTTTTTTTTCCGGTCCCCTCCCAGCTGTAAAGTGTGTTCTTTGGTCTCATAGAGAAAAACTTGAGGAACGATCATTGCAGGGGTGCAGAAATCTTGGAAAGGGGAGTTTAACACAGCAACTGGTAATGCTGTTGCACCGGAGAAGAGCAAGGGGGAAGGGCTAACACATATTGGCCCGGTGACAGTGATGTTATAGGAATGTGTAGGATGGGACCTTGAAGACTCTATGAGGCTAAGGGGGAGGGTAGATTAAAAGGAGGAATGGTTTTTAAGTTTTGTATTGCTAAGGGCCCACGGAGTTTAATGAAGTGAGCGGTTAATGGGAACAGCTGCCGATAGTGGGTGGGAGGGGAAGCGGAAGCGCAGAAGAAAAGGCATTGAGAGAGTTAGGGAGGGGCTAGAGAGAGGAGACTGGCTGTGTATTGGATACATTGTAGCCAGGAGAGGAAGGTTTGAACCTCCTTTTGAGTTTGTTTCTCCTATTAAAGAATGTTAACCGGGTTGGGGATTTAGCTCAGTGGTAAAGCGCGAGGCCCTGGGTTCGGTCACCAGCTCCAGGAAAAAAAAAAAAAAAGAATGTTAACCTGGGTGAAGACAGGGACAAGCAGGCGGGAGATGTGTCAGTCCGCTACTGAGTATTTGGTGTAGCTGTTAGGGTAGAGCATACCACAACTCCCATTCATCATCATCCTTTGTCCCAGGGATCACCAATGGAAAGCTGAAAACGAGGATTAATGTTAGTGAGCATGAGCCACCATGACGGGTGGATTCAATTCAGCAACTCCAAATCTGCAGCCTCCATCTATGGGGCCTTCTGGAGGCAGTCACCTGCGCTGTGGTGAGGAAAGCAGAGGAAAGGGCTGAGGAGATGGAATCAGGGTATAGCGGAATCTCAGTCTTGGTCCGGCACCCTTCAAGTGGGCAGGCCTGGGTTCCTATGATTTTGTTGTGTCCATTATAGGTCTCCCTAGCAAAGGATCTCCGTTGGTGGGTATTGGGAGGGTTAGGGAGAGGCTGGGTGTTAGAGGAGCTAGAATGAAGGAAACAAAGGCAGCCATTGGAGCAGAGGAGAGGGAAGCCTGTGGAGGGCGTGTGGACTGTAGCTGCTGCTAGGCCATGGATGTCCTGCCAGGAGATCTTGTTCTATCAGTGGCGGTGCCTCCTCTGCTTCCTCAGTCCTTCACCTGTCCCCGAGGGGTGGGCCATCGTCTTGGTTGGTAGGGTGGTGTCCAGCATTTCTGGTTGGAATCCAAATAGGCCTGGATGGGACTCGTGGAAAAACACAAACAAAACTCATTCTGGTAGTGAGGAGGGGGTCTGGCCCCTTCCAAATCCCATACAGGGGATCTTGCCATTGTACTAGGATGAGAGGAGTTACTTCTGGTGAGTGGCAGTGGAGGGAGAGGAGGGGTTGTTTGCCTCTCTTGTAAACATGAAATGTATTTAGGATAGTCATAGCCAGCACTAATAGTATGTTGGGTGGTAAGTGTTTTGGTTTTTTTTTTTAAGTTGGGCTTTTAGGGTTTGATGTGTTCTTTCTGTTTCCCCCTGGCTCTGGGGGTTGTAAGGAATCCTTGTGTGGTAGGGGATTTCTCATTGTGAACAGAAGGGTTTGAGTTGGGAGCTGGTAAAGACAGGGCTGTTATCAGTTTTTGTCTGTTGAGGAATGCCCGTCATGATGAAGGTGGAGAGTGCACGGTGGATTATGGCCATTAGGGGCCCACACTTCTGGTAGCACAAATCACCCCCAGATCCATTTTTAGGGATCTAATGCATTTTTCTGATGTCTATGGATACCCCCTACACACACACACACACACACACACACACACACACAGAATCATACATACACATGCACAGATATAAAATCAAGTGTTTGCTCATTTATTTGCTGGTTTTGTTTTGTTTTGAGACAGGGTTTCTTTGTATAACCCAGGCTCTCCTGAAATTCTCTCTGTAGACCAGGCTGGCCTCGAACTTGGAGCATCTGCCTCCTGAGTGCTGGGATTAAAGGTGCAGGCCACCATTGCCTAGCTTAAAAACAAATCTTTAAAAAACAAGCCAGATCGCACGAGATTTGCCTGCTTCTTGTCATGAAGATCGTCTCAAGCTTCTGCTCGTGATAGTTTCCACATCTCGAAGCGTTGGCCAAAGCCTTTGAATGGGAAGCAATGTCCTCTCAGGAGCTTGGTTATCTCTGGAGTCAGTTCTCCTATTCCAACTTTAAGTGGTTCTGGTGACTGCGCTCAGGCTGTCAGGCTTTGTGTAACAAGTGCCTATACGTGCTGAGTTATCTCATCACGTGCACATGTGTATGCATGTGCGTGTGTGTGTGTGTGTGTGTGTGTGTGTGCATATGTGTGTATTTAATATTTAAAAACTTTAGTTATGTTTATTATATGCACATGAGTGTTTTGCCTGCATGTATGCATGTCTACCACACGCATGCAGTGTCCACAGAGACCAAAAGAGAAAAGCTGATCCTCTGGAACTGGTGTTAGAGATGGTCCTGCAGGAGCGACAAGAGCTCTTAACCACTGAGCCATCTCTCCATCAGCTCCCCTAATTATGTATGCGTGTATACTTTTATTATTATTTATTATTTTAGTTTGTATTTTAATATTAATGATGTTTATGTTTCCTTTTACTTTATGTTTGAGCGTGTATGCCTGCCTGTATGTCTGTGCCACATAGATGCAGTGCTTGAGAAGGCCAGTAGAGGGCGTTGGATCCCCTGGATCTGGAGTTACTGACGCTTGTGAGCTTTAAGCCACGGAGCCATCTCTCCAGTGCTTCCAATTGTATTAAGTTAATTCAGAAAGTACTAGGTTTCTATTCTGTTTTTCCACCCACCCTTAGCTTTGGTTATTTTCTAGTGTTCTAGGTTAGGCGCAGCCAGGAAAGTGCTGCTGTAGAGTGAACTTGAACTAAAACCTGATTGCAGCTAAAGCAAGCACAAAGCCAGAGCCGAGATCTTTCAAGATTACAGCTTTTTGAGAGTTTTTCTAGGAGGTTCTCCGATATTATTACACAATAGTTTAATCAATTTTCAAAATTTAAATCCTGTGTGCATGCCTGTTGCCTGCGCCTCCCGCAGCGCCCCCCTTTCCCCCCACCCCCCCACCCCCCCACCCCCACCCCCGCCCCAGGAGCGGAGACCAGGCAGCTGGCAGGACCAGGGGAGGAGGGTTGGAGGAGTCTGCACAGGAGCGAGCAGGTTGCGAGTCCTGAGCGACCAGCCCTACAGCGGACAGAGCGAGCCAATCCAGCAGGTTAAGGTCTGAGAAAAAAATGTTCATGGAAGATGTTTGAGATTGGTAAACGCAAATAAAGAAGGTTAGAGGTAAAAGAACTTGGATGATGATTTAGAAAGAAAAAAAGATTCAGATGAAAGATGTTTAAAGTTGTTAAAGTTGGTAAATGCGAGTTATAAATAAATGGTGGAGGGTCTAAGATGATGTTGTAAGGTATATAAGTGCAAGTTATAGAGAAATGATTTGAGGTATAAAAAGGGGGGGAATGTTTCATAACCCCGCCCCCCCACCCCGTGCTATTGTTATTTCTAAGTTCAGAATGTTAACACTGGGGGTTGGGGATTTAGCTCAGTGGTAGAGCGCTTGCCTAAGAAGCGCAAGGCCCTGGGTTCGGTCCCCAGCTCCGAAAAAAGAAAAAAGAACCAGAATGTTAACACTGATCAACGGAGTTCTGGGAAGCCAATGGAACACTAGCAGTTCACAGTTCAGTCACAAGTTTAAGATTTTAATTCCCGGGGTTGGGGATTTAGCTCAGTGGTAGAGCGCTTGCCTAGCAAGCGCAAGGCCCTGGGTTCGGTCCCCAGCTCCGAAAAAAAGAAAAAGAAAAAAAAAAGATTTTAATTCCCCTGTGGTTGCTCCTCATCGTGCTAAAACCATCTCTGTTCAGTGTGTATATCTAGCCCTCTGGATAGAGGAAAGAATGTTCGGTGCCTTTTAATCCAAATTTATAGTTTTTATCAGGTCTCAAAGGCACGAGTCTACTCCTGTTGTCTAACAGACACCTGTTAACTATATTTCTTAAATATGGATTTCAGTACCATGCTAAATACTGACATATATCCTTTTGTAAACTAAAGTTCACATAAGCGTCAGGGAATCAAAGTCCTAAGACTTGAACCCACCTGTCACGGATCAAATGGACACCAGATAAGTACACTTGTCCATTCGGATCTAATCCAGCAGGTGGCCCCAAATATAAAGTATATAAAATAACACATATTATAAAGTTAGAATTTACATACATCGAAACATGTATATAAAATGTATATTTTATTCGTGTGTTATCAGAAGATGACCCACCCCTAATAACTACATACATATTCACACATGCATGTGTACTTATAAATTATCCACATTAAATATAAATTATACATTAAATATAAAGTATACAAGTTAAATATAAACAATATACAATAATGACTATGATCTATATACATTAATATATATTATTCACAGTAAATATGAATAATATGCATTAGATATTAATTATATACTTTAAATTAAAATTTATGCATTAAATATTAATTATATATGGTAAAATATAATTAAATATGAGCTAAATTTATAAAATATAAATTATAATCTACATACTATTTATAATTTCACATTTCTTCAAGGACAGGGAATTATGGAACAAGCCCATAGAGCTCTAGAAAATCAGTTACAAAAAAGGGTGTGTGTGTATACTCCCTCACCACAGAATTTTATTTTGAAGTTGTTGACCTTGGATGCCAAGGGACTCTGCTGCTGAGTGTCTATGACATCCCACAATAGGCGCACTCCTGCCTAGGTGGATTAGAAGGAACCGCTTACAGGCATATGGCATGGTCCTGTCCAGTATTAACATGATTTGGAAGAGGGCATGTTTGTGGTTTTTTTCTCAGGATAGTAAAGAAGCACAGTGGCTTCCAGAGGGATTGGTGGAGCCATGCTGATGCTGGGACACAGAATGATGCTGACCATGATCTCGCTGAGAGCCCTGACAATGACGATGGGGAAGCTGTACTGGGTGTATGTACCTGACCCGTCTTTGTTACGTCCTTCTGTATGGTCAAGGTCAGACGTACTTATGACTTCTAATAATACTCAGCTGTTAGGATCCCCTTAGTCTGAGAGTAAAAAGGATTCCAAACTGGTGAATTACAGTGCTATGGGTCAGGGCCTATCTTTTTTGTTTTACTAGAAATAGTACCAATGCTGGATGTGTTTCTGTGGACCCTTAGGCTTGGATGAATATCTCTAAGACTGTAGTGCAAAGCATTACGATGGGAAAGCCTGTATCTCAGACTGGACAGGCTGCCCTGTCTCAGGCTTTTAGACCTTGTGGGACAGAGAACACGGAGACTGTGGAACCTGCCTTGGAAAATCAACCAAACAGAGAAGGTGTTATACTGACCCTCCTCTTTCCTTTCATGTGACCACTTATCATAGACTAGTCTGGAAATCAAGCCAGCATTGGAAAAAAGGAAATGACAGTGGGCATTTGGAGGGCAGGTTCTGGGAATTTTCAAAGACTTATTTGGAAATTGGCAGCTGCTTTGTATGATGTCATATTTGCCTTGGATAAAATTGGAACAGGTCCTGAAGTTAAGGTAAATGTAACAGCCTGATTTACCCCATCTAATCTTTTACTACCAGGGATGTTACCTTTGTCATTGGCTCTGATAATGAATTCATTTTTTTCCTGTTTTAGTTGTCTTTTGTCCAGTTGTGCTTCTGCACTATATGATAGTCAAACTGTAATAGTAGTATATCAACCAGTTTGATTATGATCCCTGTAAATTTATCTGAACCCTGGTATTCTGAAAAAGCCTTACAAGTGTTGGAAGAATTAAATGACACTCTGGCAAGGAGTAAACTATGGTTGGGCTGATCATTACCAGTGTTGTTGCTCTCATAACTCTTCTTTTTTTTTTTTTTTTTTTTGGTCTGGAGCTAGGGACCGAACCCAGGGCCTTGAGCTTGCTAGGCAAGCGCTCTACCACTGAGCTAAATCCCCAACCCTTTTTTTTAAAAAAAGGTTTATTCATTTATTATATATAAGTACACTGTTGCTGTCTTCAGACACACCAGAAGAGGGCATCAGATCTCTTTACAGATGGTTGTGAGCCACCATGTGGTTGCTGGGAATTGAACTCAGGACCTCTGGAAGAATAGCCAGGTGCTCTTAACCGCTGAGCTATCTCTCCAGGCCAACTCTCATAACTCTTTTTTTTTTTTTTTTTTTTTTTTTGGTTCTTTTTTTCGGAGCTGGGGACCGAACCCAGGGCCTTGCGCTTCCTAGGCAAGCGCTCTACCACTGAGCTAAATCTCCAACCCCTCTCATAACTCTTAAAGTCAGTGCTACTTCTTCATTAGCTTTAGCACAAGAGATACAAACAGCTACTTTTGCCAATCATCTTGCTGAAAATGTAACCAATGCCCTGAGCATACAAAATGATGTGAATAGATGGTTAGAACAAAGAATTGACACATTATATGATATAATGCAGATCATGGGAGATGAGGTACAAGGAATGAAAGTCAGAAGCCATTTGGAATGTCATACTCAGTATCTATGAGTTTGGGTCACTCCAAAAATATATAACGAGAATCTGCATAATTGGACCAGAGTAAAAAGTAAAAAGTCACCTTCAAGGTAAATGGCTTAATGCTTTAGATTTGTTAGTCCCACATAAGGAGGCTGTAAATTGGACTGGAGAGTGGCTCAGCGGTTAAGAGCAGTGACTGCTCTTCCAGAGGTCCTGAGTTCAATTCCCAGCAACCATATGATGGCTCACAACCATCCGTAATGAGATCTGATGCTCTCTTCTGGTGTGTCTGAAGATGTATAATAAATCTTAGAAAGAAAGAAAAAAAGAGGCTATAAATTTAAGAAATGGAAAGCCTTTGTGTAGTATGAATATTTTAATAAGTCCTGGCATGGGGTTCCTTCCCACCCATGTATGCTCCCAGATGAAAGATACACACAGCCTTTATATTTCTTTTGGTTTTAGATTTATTTATTTATTATATATATATGTACACTGTAGCTGTCTTCAGACACACCAGAAGAGGGCATCAGATCCCATTATAGATGGTTGTGAGCCACCATGTGGTTACTGGGAATTGAACTCAGGACCTCTGGAAGAGCAGTCGGTGCTCTTAACCACCGAGCCATCTCTCTAGCCCCAGCCTTTATATTTCAATATGCCTTAAGCAGCATAGTAGCTAGGCTATTGCCTAACCTCCATTCTACCTCCACCAATAACTCCGAGTTACTACTTATGAATTTCTATGTTCTATCTTGGCTGCTCTTCACCCAACTGAGCATCCCTCTGGGCCACCTTCTCTTGGCCCTTTTACATGGTGGCTTTGGTTCTCCTTCTTGCATCTTTCCTAAGGCATGGTGGCTCCCTTTTCTCTCCTTCCTTATGGTCCCTAACCTGGGAAACCTAAACTCCACCTCTCTCTTCTGTTGTGGTTTGCCCTGGAGTTATCTGTATTTTGATGCTAATTCCACTGTCCCAAGGACAGCTGCCTAGTCCTGTACTCAGGACTCAGGTGACTTCACCAGAACCTTCTCCCCATTGAATTTGTAAAATACAGGTGAGGGGCAGGTACAGGATAGAAAAAGGGCTGTCATTGGATGAGAAGGAAGAGGAGGAGACTGGAACAGAAAGGAGGAAGAGACAGGAGGGAGAGGGAGAGAAGTCGTGGCAGGACAATATGGCAGGTGATGTTAAGAGTCCACGCTGTACATTTACAGGTTGTTACGAATGTTTTTTTTTCCTTTTTTTTTTTTTTTTTTTTTTTTTTTTTTTTTTTTTTCCGGAGCTGGGGACCGAACCCAGGGCCTTGCGCTTGCTAGGCAAGTGCTCTACCACTGAGCTAAATCCCCAACCCCCACGAATGTTTTTTTTTTTGTTTTTTTTTTTTTTTTGGTTCTTTTTTCCGGAGCTGGGGACCGAACCCAGGGCCTTGCGCTTCCTAGGTAAGCGCTCTACCACTGAGCTAAATCCCCAGCTCCCCCACGAATGTTTTTAAGGGACGGATGTGTATTGGGCTTTGTATGTTTAGGTGGGCAATTATATCTTATCAATTGGATCAGAGGTTATTGTGTTGTGTGTTCTTTTTTTTTTTTTTTTTTTTTTATTTATTTATTATATATAAGTACACTGTAGCTGTCTTCAGATACACCAGAAGAGGGCATCGGATCTCTTTACAGATGGTTGTGAGCCACCATGTGGTTGCTGGGAATTGAACTCATGACCTCTGGAAGAGCAGTCGGGTGCTCTTAACCTCTGAGCCATCTCTCCAGCCCGTGTTGTGTGTTCTTTCATGTAGTGATTTAAGTGTAAGAAAGTGTGCGGCGGCTGGTCTGGGCCACCACAGAGTTGGGATGTGTGCTTCTGGCATGGAAACCCGCCTTGGGAACTAGATAGGTAGAGCAATTGCTGCCAGGCTCAGAGAGAGGCCTTCGGCAGTGTGATATGGGATGGTGAGACGCTTTGCTGACTGAGACTTAAGATATCTAGCAGATGGGGTTGGGGATTTAGCTCAGTGGTAGAGCGCTTACCTAGGAAGCGCAAGGCCCTGGGTTCGGTCCCCAGCTCCGAAAAAAAAAAGAACCAAAAAAAAAAAAAAAAAGATATCTAGCAGATATCTTGGGGCGCTAGTGCGGGATAAAAGATAGCATTTTATTTTTTTATATTATTACAATGACACTCTTCTTCCCAGATATTGGCTTCTGTCACCTTTATTTACCAAACAGAATTAACTGGGCTAGGTTCACAGAAGCTATGTGCTAACTCCAAATCTTGGAGGCCCACAGTTAGCATTAGAATACAAGTAGGGTTAGGCCAACCTGCTACACCATTGTCTTTTGATGCTGCTGGCATTGCAAATGATATTTTGTTTTTTTCTTCATGGTCCTTGGCACATCTCTCTTATTGGGCATAGCAAGACTTGGCCAAGTCTTTTTTTTTTTTTTTTTTTGTGTAGCATGTTTCTTACCTGTTCCTTTGAGAGGAATCATCAGAACTTTTACAGACATCAAAGCAGAGTTACCTAGTTTCAAGCTCCATTGTCTTCCCTAGCAGAAGAGGGTAGTCAGTGATGGGTAAGATCATCCTGAAAACCTTCTCAATCTAAGTCAGGCCACAAACACAAGATTATTTGCGTGCCAATGGCAGGTAAGAACCGTGTTTTCAGATGGCAACCTAAGACAGGCACAACTTTCTGCTCCGTGACTGATAAGGTGTGTTGCTCTTATAGATAAAAGAGACAGGTAAGATTCTCTCAGAGATAGATCAACCTAAGACAAGGCATGAATGCTAGGATTCATGTACCAAAGATAGGGAAGGTCAACACTTCTTGAGGGGACGCCTAAGACAGGCACAGTCTTTCTGTGCCAATAGCTGAGACAGCTTTGATTTGTGTAGATAAATAAGGGGGACATAAAGGGGGCACATACAGAATTAACTTTGGCTGTCTTCTTACTTATGATTAGTCATGAATGAGTCTGCTGACATCTTTGTTTTTAATTAAGGTGTGCACTCTACCCTGCCAAGTTCCTCTACTTTGCTCACTGTCCAAGCCTGAAGGAAAGAGCCTTAGTCAAACATGGATACTTTGTATCATAAACTCTCCAAGTAAGCATTTGTGGTTATTGTCTGACATCTGGGAATTGGTCCTGCTTTGTGTTGCTTGCCTTTAAAAGACACTAAGAAAACACACTTACTGCTGGCAGTCACCCTCACTCCCCCCAGTCGTGGTTCCTGCATTGACTGACCAGCAGGCTCTGGCAATTCCTAAGGAAATTATTTCCACAGGATTCCTTCTAGCAAGCATGGTGTGGACAATTTCACTCTCCCACCAGGATATGTAAACACTGGGCTGTTTATCAGATCTCTTAGGATGCATGAGGCTTTAGCTTTTACAACACAGACCTGGTATCTGACCTGACATTCCGATGGTGGCTTGACTTTTTGTGGTGGTGTATGTTCCATTTACCCTCCCTCATTTCAACACCGCAGACCCTGCCTGCCTGGCTTCTCAGTAAGCAGGGGGAATGGCGTCTCCACCGGGTGGTCAGAATCTCCCATCTGCTTACCTGGCCTAAAGACCTGAGTCAGTTCCCCACTGCCTCTGTGCAGTCAAAGCTGGCCTGAAGTTTACTATCTAGACCAGGCTGCCCTTAACTCATGGAGACCCACCTGCCTCTAACTTCCTAGTAAATGGACTAAATGTATGTACTACCATGTCTGCCCTATCTAAGTCTCTCATTCACTGCCTGACTGTGTTGATGCCTTGTCTGTGAGAGTTGTTATAATTCCTTCTTTAGAATCTGTACTCCTGGGCCTGCTATATTGGGTTAATAATAAGATACTTTATTTTTTAAAGCTGTGTGTGTGTATGTGCGCGCACATACCCTTGTACTCCCATTAAGTTCACAGGACAGTTTGTGGCAGTCTTATGACGTGGTTCCCAAGATTGAACTCAGGTTGTGAGGCCTGGTGTCTTTGCTTACTGAACCATCTTGTCCCAGAATAAGGTATTTTCCTTTAAACTACTCGTTTTGCTGTTGAGAGCTGCAACATTAGGGATCACTTCATGTCTTATGCCCAGGACCTGCTTAGCAGCCATATCCGTGTCTAGGCTCACTACCATATAGTCTCCTGTTCCTCCTCCCCGGTCTGCTGCTAGGTTCAGGGTGGTGTTCTGTGTTAGCTAGACTACTCTATTGGCTGGAGGGAAGTGGTCACGTGTTCTGAGGGTGATGTCCGCACCTGTCCACCCTGTCATGCCTGCTGACAGACTCCTCAGTGCTGCTGTCACATTTCCCGTGTTCGGCAGAGCAGCCTGCTGGTGCATCCGGGAAGTGCACACAGCTGTGCCTCACATATCATTGAAATGGCTGCTTGTTTCTCAGGCACAGTGTTCCCTCTCTGCCCTTAGATGTCCTAGCATAGCCAGGCCTAATGAGTCAGGGAAAGGCACGACTAGAATATGGTGAAATATTGGGTGTTGCTGGCTAGATGCAGAAAACACATCAACTCCGTCCTATGTCAGGGGGTAGCCCTCTCTTGAGACTGCATAACACTGGGCAGAGGAATCAAAGTATGGGACATAGGAAGAGGGTGGCCCCTGACGCAGTCCACTGAAGCCACCAATGTCATCTGTGACAATGGGAGCACTTACGTTGTGTTCTTAATCTCCATTGCTATATCTGGGTATATGTCTGGAATGTATGAGGATACCAGGGTCCTGCTTTAGCACTCTCTACCTGTCCCCTTGAAATATGGCCTCTCGATTAAGCTCTTCGTTTGTTCAGGTTGGCTGGCTAGCAGTTCCCAGAACTCACCTGCCTCAGCCCTCAGCACTGGGGTCACAGGCAATCATAAACATTTTCAGCTTTTAACGTAGATACTGGGGATTTGAACTCAGGTCCTCATGTTGCACATTGAACATTACCCACTGAGTCAGCTCTCTATACCCTTCACTGCCTTATCTCTTGAGTGTTTGGGTATCAGATACGCCAGCCTGAGACTGAACCAAAGCACGTAGAATCTGAGTGTTACAATTTGGACAGACTCTGAAAGTTCTGAGTGGGACTCTGTTGTTGTAAAAGTATAAAAACAGGGGGGCTGTCTTTTACCCCCACTAGATCCGGTACCACAGTGCCCCAAGATGTCTGCTAGATCTTCCCAGAAACACACATTCCCATCTCTGTGGCAGCCTAGTGTCTCTAGCTGCCACACACTCTCCTGCACTTAAATCTGCACCTGAAAGAACACACAACACAATAACCTCTGATCCAAATGGTAGGATATAATTGCCCACCTAGACATACAAAGCCCTGTACACATCCATCCCTTAAGAACATTCATAACAACCTGTAAATACACAGAGTGGAATCTTAACGTCAGCCTCCATGTTCTCTCCGTGGCCTTCTCTGGTCTCCTCCTGTCTCCCCTGGACTCCTGAGACATTCGGATTGCACTGTCCTTCTAAAAGAAGAAGAGCTGAGACTGAGGAAGCCCTACCATGTCTTGGACAGGAAATGACAGCAGAGAAGTGACCCCAGGTCTCGGTCACCCCTCACTAGCTCACCCACGATGGCCATTTGTGGGTGTAAAGTAAGTGTGTCATTGGTAACAGCTGTCTGGCAGCAAACCCCGTGTCCTACGCTGATGACTTGCAGGCCTTGTGCCGCTGAGAAGCAAGCATTCCTGTGCCATTTCACCCATGCTCAGGATCTCACTTGCCCACCATGAGCTGGCCTCACTTGGGCTCCCGTCACCCAGATGGACCCATCTCCACATAGACTACTCTGTTTTCTGTACAAGACCAATGGGGAACTTAGAAAGGGCAAGAATTCACAAACATGAACCAGGTCCAGTAGCACACACGTATAATCCCAACATGTAGGAGGTGAAGTCGTGAAGATCAGGAGTCCACACCACTCTCAACTACATGATACCATACCTTACAAACCACCAACAGAGGGCTGGAAAGCTGGCTCAAGAGGTTAAGAGCGCTGGCTGCACTCCAGACGACCTCAGTTCAATTCATGTCATTTACATGGTGGCTCACAACTGTCTGTAACTTCAGTTCCAGGGGATTCAATGCTCCCCTGACCTTCCACATACTCCATGGTGGCTCACAACTGTCTGTAACTTCAGTTCCAGGGGATTCAATGCTCCCCTGACCTTCCACATACTCCATGCACATGGTGCATAAACGTGCAGGCAAAACACCCATGCACATAAAAATAAATGACAATAAAAAAGCCACCAACAGAGGCAGGCATGGGCTGGTGCATGACTTTTGTTCCAGCACTCAGGAGGCTGAGGCAGGAGGGTATGAGTTTGAGGGCAGTCTGGGTCCACATAGTGAGTTCCAGGACAGCCAGAGCTACATAAAGAAACTGTCTCAAACAACAAAAACGAAACAAACACCACCAGAGGTTGGTGAGATGGCTCAGTGGGTATGGGCGCCTGCTTCCAAGCCTGACCACCCGAGTGTGATCCCTGGGGCCACGTGATGGAAGGAAAGATCTAATTCCCCCAATTATTCTCTGACCTCCAAACTGTCCTATGGTATCTGTACACCCCTAATAAATTAAAATTGTGATTAAAAAAATTAAAACAACCAACCAACAGAATACACATAGAGCTGGAGAGATGGGGAGCCTGAGGCATGAGTGAGGAGCCATAGCTCTGTGTGAACCCTGGAGTAGTGGAGTAGCCACAGTGACCTAGATTCAGACCACACTGGTGCGAACGAGAGGACCGTGGGAGTGGGGGTGGGGGCAGAGAGGTGCTGGCCAGGCAAGTCTATTTGGTATAACACAGAAGATAGAACAAGACAGGCTCTGTATTAAGAGACGAGGAAGGATTGAATGCAGGTAAGAGACACGGGTTACAAAAGAGGACAGAAAGCAAATTGGTCTGCCATGGCTTTTTCATTCTGGGTAGCAAGTAAATGCACAAAAGTACACTCAATAGTGAATTAGAAAACCCAACATGAAGGTCCACAGCTCCTATTCCAAATGGCTACTCTAACTGTACAGGAATTCTCTGAGTTGTATGGTCCTAGGATCTGGTTAATTTTGGAGAGTAATATATATATATATATATATATATATATATTAATGATTTTTAAAAAATTTATTTATATGAGTACACTGTAGGTGTTTTCAGACACACCAGAAGAGGGCATCAGATCCCATTACAGATGGTTGTGAGCCACCATGTGATTGCTGGGATTTGAACTCAGGACCTCTGGAAGGGCAGTCAGTGCTCTTAACCGCTGAGCCATCTCTCAGCTTGAGAGTAATAATTTTTCATTTGTAACTTTTTTGAATAATAAAGTTTGAAACAAATAAGGTAAACAGTGATTAGGAAGACACTGGCTTCCACATGTGAACACTTATGCCTGAGCACACATGCACGCACGCATGGACACCGTCAAAGACAAACTCAAATGCAAAATTCACATTATGCTCCAGCTGGCCCCCAATTGTCCAGGTATGTTTGGACAGACATTGTCCAGGCAATGCACAATGTAGCATGTAGCAGCACAGGAGGGTAATTATTTTATTTTATTTTTTTTTTTTTGGTTTGGGTTTTTTTTTTTTTTTTTTTTTTTTTTTTTTTTTTTTTTTTTTTTTTTGTGACACAACTTGCCATGTAGCTCAGGCTGGTCTTGAACCCTCTTGCCTCAGCCTCTCCAGTGCTGTTGCTGCCATTCCTAGGATCAGGCACTCACTGTACCTGGGACCACCCCTCAGGTTTGGGCCCTGGTGAGAGCTGCAGCAAGGAAACCAGGATAACCATAAATCCATGACCCATCCTTCCAGGTAATAGAGGAAGTCTGAGTGAAGACCTGGACTGGATGTTGGCAGCACTGGTTTGTGCTGACGTCTGCAGGTTGAAGGCGCTCATTCCCTAGACGGCTCTTAACTGAGCTGCATGGACTGAGCACCCTGGACAGACAGACAGACTACCTCCACTCCTAGGCAGGATCAAGGTGCTGACAGGACCCTCCAGAGGCCTCCTGGGAACACAGCTTTGACTGCACTGCTGGTGCCGCTGGTTCTCCATTCTGTGAAGCTGACTCCAACTTTGCCTCTGGCTTCACTTGCTGTTTGCCACTCATGCCTGTCTGTGCTCAGATTTCTTTCCTGTATGTATATGTGTGTGGGGGGTAGGTGCACATGCATGCAGAAGATAGAGACAACTGGACATTGTTCCTCAAGCATGGGACATACTTCTTTCTTTCCTTTTTCTTTTTTTTCTTCTTTTATCTTTTTCTTTTTTTCTTTCTTTCTTTCTTTCTTTTTTTTTTTTTTTTTTGGAGATAGAGTCTCCCAATGGCCTGGAACTTGCTAACTAGATTAGTCTGGCCGGCCTTCAAGGCCCAAGAAAATACCATCTTGATCCCTAGAGCTGAGACTTCCAGGGCATGCCACCACACCCAGCTAATTTTATGTAGGTTCTGGGTGTTGAACTTGGGTCCTCATGGTTTCAAGGCAAGCGCTTTACCGACTGACCCATAGTGCCCACCCCTTGCCCTTATCAAACCCTAGTTAACCTGGAACAGGGATCCTTCTTCTCTAGTCTGAGCTCATCTTAATATGTCTGCATTGATTCTGCATTCAAATTTTATGTCTGCAGCGTCACCTGAGATCCCGAGGGCTAGAATTTCAGCCTATGAATTACAGGGAGACATGGTCCACGTGTCACAGCATGGGATGATCACGGAATGCCAGTGGCATTACAGCAAGAAGCCTGAACTCAGCGAGCAAGCAAATCATGCAGAATCCAGAGGCCAAGAAACCTGAATCATGCAGAATCCTGAGAGAACAGCGCTCCGAAGTTGTAAGGTCTAAGACCAGAGGGTAAGGTCTAAGACGGACGCAGCTAAGCACAGTAAAAAACCCAGAAGATGGTCTCGATGGCATAGAGAATCCAATAGCGAGAGAGCAGTAGCAGGAGTTTGGGGCAGCTGCGCATGTCGCATCCTCAGCCAGGAAGCAGAATGCAGGTGCTCAGCTCCTTTTATAAAAAGTTCGGAATGTCAGCCCGTGCCACCCACAGCCGTCTCAGGTGGTTCCACATCTCATCAAGCTGGCAAGTGAGACCGAACTCCACAGTCCCCATCACCCCCTACCCCTGCCCCAGTGATGGGGTACTTTCAAAGCACAAACACTGGCTCAGCCGCTTATATTCCCTGGTGCATTGTGTTCGCCCATGCGCCCAGGTCATGGCCGCAGGAGCCAGCCAACCGTGCAGGTGTGGGCTGCCCGCTCCAGCCCCAGCGCTCTGCAGCCATTACCCAGAAGTTCTCCGAGAGCTGGCTCCGTGAGTGTGGACTGTGCGTGGATGCTGTGAGCAAGTAGGCTCCATTCCTGGGTGAGCAGTGGGCACTTTTAAGGTACATTTTACTCTAGTTTTACTCTAGTGCCCAACTCGGCATGCATGCCGGCATTGGAATCTCTGTGCCACGCTCCTGACTTGCCCAGGTCCCCATTCCTGGTCCCTGAATCGATTTCTAAATACCAACGACTTGTACCCAGCTCATGCTCCACGCTGGGAACTCAGGGAACTCTGATTAGGGAGCAGAGGTCAGGATACATCTACCCTCATGTCTCAGTGCGACCGTAAGGAGTCCACTTTGCTGCTGTTGGGTGAAGGATCTCAGGGGGAGCCTCGGTCTCTTACAGAGGTGCAGCGGCGTGCCCAGGTGGACTCTTTATGGCGGGATCATGGTTTCATTTCATGAATAACAAGTAATAAACGATCACTGTACCAACAGTAATAGGAATGACTGGGCAGGTGGGCTTTTATCAGCGGTCTTCAAAGCCTCAGCAAGAACAAACCCTTAGGCAGCCACCTGTCAATTCTAGACCATCTTCTATGGGTGTGCTGTAGGGAGGGCCTTCCTCTGCCCCCCACTATGGATGGGAGCCAGCCTCATCCATGATTTAAAGGAGGGGTTTTATCTTGTCAGCTGTGCTCGAGGGACTCCATAACCTGTTCTAGAAACTACTGCTCACACCACTTCCAATGTGGGTGGGGGTTTCCACAGAATTCAGGGAGCACTCTCCAGGCATTGACCTTGGGTAGCATGGAGGTGCAGAGGTCAGGTCTCCGACCTGTTGGGGGTGTGTCCTCCTTTCCTGCATCAGCTCAGAAGTTCTCCAAATTCCTTGTTATAAGATTTTCATGGCGGTCCTATTCCATAGCCTTGATTAATAAGTCAATTGACGGGACTCAATCACCAGCCCCTTAAACACCCTGAGCCTCCTCACATGGGGCTGGAATCCCCAACTTTGTACTCACAGATTGTCCCCTCCCCAGCCAGTCAACGCGTGAACACGAGCTCAGGAACCAGTGAAGGGAGGTGCATTTAGCACAGCCTTTGATGATTGCACTTGAGGGTTCAAAGCCAGCTTGGTCCTAGAGATTCCAGGACAATCTCCGGGGCTTGGGCTCTCTAGTGAAACCTGGCGAATTTCATATGTAAATCTCTTATTTTTTAAAGATTATATATATATATATATGAGTACACTGTAGCTGTCTTCAGCCACACTGGACGAGGACATCTGATCCCATTACAGATGGTTGTGAGCCACCATGTGGTTGCTGGGATTTGAATTCAGGACTCTGGGAAGAGCAGTCAGTGCTCTTAACTGCTGGGCCATCTCTCTAGCCCCTGTAAATCTCTTTCAAGTTCACGTCTCTGTGCATTTTAGTCACTTGTGTTTCAGGAGCTCTGCCTGGAGAGGCATAAGCTGTCCACCCCTTCCTTTTCTGTTGCTGTTGGTTTTGCCTTCTCTCCCCACAACCCCCACGTTCCCCAGACTGGGTTTCTCTGTGTAGCCCTGGCTGTCCTGGAACTCATTCTGTAGACCAGGCTGGCCCCAAACTAAGAGATCCGCCTGCCTCTGC